>NC_092209.1:35451579-35473123 GCF_043381705.1 Parasteatoda tepidariorum | reverse complement strand
AAGTGATGGCGGGATCAGGAAAACATGTGTTGCAATTGGCGAGATTGCTAGAAATATTGGGGGGAAAAAGAAGTTATCCAATTATTTTGGGAAAAAAAAAGCAACCGCAAGAAGAAGAAGTCTCCAAAAAAGTATCAGTTGTCAAAAAAAGTCGCTTATTAGCCTCTTTTTAGTTAAAAAAGTCGCTAAAGTCGCCTAGTGTCAAAAAAAGTAGCAAAAAGTCGCCTTTAAGTCTCCTTGTGGCAGCCCTGCAACAACATGCAAGGCAAGCTTTGCATTGGTGTAACAATGCATACTGTTCGAAATCCATGTGAAATATGGAGAATCCAGCCAAAAAAGCACTTTTATAAGCCATACTAATCAACATTCTTTACACGCTTTAAAACAACATTATCGTACACACATTCCTATACAAAATCTGCATATTTAAGTCTCCTCTGCCTGCTTTTACTTTTGACACATAGTTTTGAACCACACTGTATATAAAACAAAAAAGCTTCATTACATTAACAAAATAAATTTAAAAAGGTGCTAAAGCTTTTTAACATTTTCTATAGATATTTAAAGATTCATCAGCTAAAAATGTAGGATATACCGCTTATGAGGCTTAGCTACTATTCCCAGTATAGTATTTAATACTCTAGTGGTTCTAGATACAGTAGTTGGTGTTGGATGACGGAATCCTGGGAAAGAAAAACATTTATAAGTTTAAGAAAATGAAAAACATTAACTAATATAAGAATTTTTTTAAATACATACAAACATTATTTTTAGTAACAATTACGTAGTTCAAAAGAATCTGTTCCATACATAACTTATTCTGAAGAATTTTTACACATTGCAAAATGTCTGCAATAATTTTTTTTATGATAATTAGTTTTAGATACAGGTTAGATTTGATCTACAAAATAACAAAATTTCTTTACATTTCTTAAAAAGGTAATGGTATTGACTACTTTTCAATGTTGTTGATGACTCATAGGGCAGAAAATTCATATGAATCTTTAACAAATGTCAATAAAAAGCTAATTAAAGTTATAACAGTACTTACCTGTTAGTTATTTAATTACCTCTTCAACAGTATTTTTTATTCTTTTCTTTTTTGATCATAGATATAATTAATAAACATTTGTTGAAGCTATTAGATACAGCTATTTTTAATTGTTTTTATTTAATTCATTTTGTCAGCTCAGCACAATCATGAATAATAGTAACAATCTTATTAAAAATTAAAGGCTTGAAAATAAAAGCAGTAATTTTGTATCATATTACAGTCAAAGCTTCCTCTATTGTTCTTGCATCTTTCGTATTGTGTTGTTTTCACAGTCCCGTTACAAACGCCACTCTTAAAGTGCTAATAATATCCCGTTTAGATAACTTTTGAAACAAGTAGATACCTCCGCTTAACATTCAGAAAACCTACCAACAGCAGAAAAAAAAACCAAAAAAAAAAACAGTGAAGTTATTTGGTTAAGAGAAGAAAACCTGTAACTCCTGATTTTAATGATGAAGGAGAAAATGAGAATTTGTTACAATTTCGGGATAACGCATCAAATATTACATTTGCTATTTGTACATCAATTGATAAAAATGCTACAACTTGTGGTGCAGTTGGTTCAAAATAAGGTTGCAGAAGAACACAACCACACAAACAGAAAAACACAACCACACCATTACCAACATTAGCACCTTCGAAGTAATCAGTAACTTTCTGTTTTCACACAAACTTACAAAAAATGAAAAGCAATCTGCTACAAAGGTTGAAAAATTAATGCTTACATTAAGAAGAAATGAGTATCTTCAAACCAAAATTTTCCTATATTTTAAATAAATGTTTATTCATCCTTTTTTTGCATCATAAATATTTATGCATTAAGTACATAATTTGTCAATTAAATTTTTTTATATTTATTGTAAATGTATTTATTTTCATTACTTCTTTATTATTTTTTATCATTTTTAAGTCATTATTTTATATTTTATATTTACCACCATTTGTCGTTTTCCAACATCTACCATTCCCAATGAATGGTACCTTAAGAAACAATTGATCGAACGATACTGTATAAAGTATTCTATCTCCATATTACCCTATAATACAGCTTTATATGATAAACACATTAAATTATTATTCTATAACCATTAAATGGTAAATGAGCAATGTTTAGTTTTTAATAAGTGATGTTTATTTTTTAAAAATATTTCAAGTAAGACTATGTACAGCCAATATAACAAATAAAAGTATTTAACACAAAACAATTATTTAAAATTGTAAAATACCTGTAAGTAATTTTTTTGCAATAATGCTAAACAACCTTTTTGATAAAATATATTTACATTTTTAATAATCACCTTTTTAACAGTCTTTTTAATGGATACCTTTTTTAAGTTTAAAAATAATTAAAAAAGGTATCCAAAACCTTATAATATTTTTTTTTAAAAATAAATTATATAATTTGACCTAATAAAATATCTATTATGCTACTAAATTCAGCACACAGATACCTTTTGTAATGATATTTGTAAAATGCAATTGCTAATTACATTATTATACACAGTTAAATTTAGGTTAAATAAATATACAGCAGAACTCACATAAAAGAAGCTGGCATTTAGCAAGATTTCGGATTTAGCGAGCAAAATGAAATGCTTTGTTTATTATATCATTATAAATGTGCTTAATGTACTCCTTTACTGAGTAATTTTTTCACTTTTCTTTTTAGAACTTAAAGAGTGAAATAATTTTTGAAGAATAGAATAGTATCAGAAATTGTTGATGTAATGAAATTCAGAGAGTTACACAGTTGGAACATACACTGGGGCAGTAGAAATAGGAAAGAACATCAGATAAACAGAGTTACTGGTATTTATAGCCTTCCGGGGCTCAAAAGTTAACGGCCAATCAGAATATTCTGATAACATGCGGACGTAGAAGAAAACTGCTTCAAATAAATGCGATTACAGTTTTTCCTCAACAGAAATAATGATAAAATATTTTTTAAAATATCACAGTGCATTAGCAATTGCTTAAAATTATTAAAGGTATTGTGAGACAATCGTGAAATATGTTTTGGAGTCATTTAGAAATAGCGCAATCATTTTTCAAAGTTATTGGCAATAGATGCACCTTTCAAAAAAAAAAAAGGGGAATGTAAATTTGAATATTGTTGGAGAAGTACCCGCGTGATTGCAGATGAATTTTCAGTTTAAGAGTCATACAAAAGCAAAGCTCTTTCTTGGTTCTTAACTTTTCTTGAAACTGTCCATTTTATTCAATGGTTTAAAATATAAAAAAGAAATGTTTTACAGGCAAATGAAAATATAACCCTTAGATAAAGGAGAAAAAAAATGCTGCTTGCAATTAAAATATGTAAAAGCAAGTATCTAAGTTGCTTTTAATAAATGGGTCTTTTACTAAAAATATACTGATGTTTCATATTTAGAAAGGGTAGAAAAAAAATTGAGAATAAATTACCTTTGATTAAATGACCGACAAGAGCAAAATGAAAATTGGTTTTGAAACTTAAGCCAACAGAATGATCTAATTGTTTAAAATGCCATTCTAAAGGTTCCCTACTGGACATCATGATGAATTCTAATGTCTAGAAGAAAAAAAAAATTACATTTATTAATTGGTAATTAAACATAGATTGATATAATTGGTTGGTGAAAAAGTTTTTATTTTAGAATATACAGTACAGAACCTGTTATTCGGAAATCAGAAAACCAAAAAAACCGGAACGAAACTCGATAAATTTTCCTGCCATTTTTTTAAAAAAATGTTTTTTTTCCTCATAAGATTTTAGGATTTTTCTTTCTTTTTTGAAAGATGTTTACTTTACCATCATTTTGGAAATAATCATTAGTGTATTACTTCATCGTTTTTTCTTCTTTTTAAGATCATTCCCCCCCCAAATTTTTTTTAGTTGGGTTTAACACTAAAAAAACGGCTTTTTGTAGCGATTCAGAAAATCGGAAAAATCAGTTATCCGGAATAGTGATGGTCCCGATCGTTCCGGATAATCGGTTCCCTACTGTATATGCTTTTTAACAAATTAAGAGAATGCAAACTATATTGGATAACTTTAATTTGCATTTAAATCTGTTAAAGGGATTCTGCAAAAACATATCTGATTGGATTCAGGCGATAAAATGTTATTTTTATTTGGTAAGGTGCCAAAAACGCAAAAATTTACATATTAGTTTCTTTTTCAGATAAGTAAACTATACAGTCAAAGTAATGTTTTAACATCATATTTATTAATTAAAACCTTTCATTTACATTTATTCTAATTAAACAAATTTTCCAAGTAAAATTCAAGATAATTTTTTTTAATTACCATTAATTTTTAATTAGATTAATGTGCAAGTTGTAGGCCAAGTGGGTCCAAGGCTCCATAATTTAGGTACAAACAGTACAAGGGTAGCAATGAGATACCTTCACTTCTCATTGACTAGTACCCATTAATATAAAGATTAATGGGCTCTAAGCCACTGCCCAAAATAGAACTCGATCCTTCGCAATGATTACTCAATGTGCCATTGTTGATCAGAGATTATTTTCACTATTGATTTAGGGTTGTATAGTTTATTAAGTTCCCCAATAAATCGGTAAGGGTTTACAACAGGTACCACAACAGAATAAAAAATATCATCACACATGCCTGTACTCCTCTCAAGTTTGGATTTAAACTGTTTTCTGAATGCAAAAACTTTCTTATAACAAAGCAAATAAATTTTTAGTTAAATCTTTTTACAATAAAACCAACATTAATAAAATGATATTCATCTAAGGGGGAATAGATAATATATAATAAAAGATATAAATGGCAGGTAATTAAGTTAGTGTGATAGCATTCCACTTATTTAGTGCATTAAATAACAAGCATTTTAAACAATGATATATTTCAACTATTGTATATCCAGGTATATTATATAACACCACACAAAATATATATCAAAGCTCAAGTTTTGAACAAAAGTATGAGAAAATAAAAATCAAGGTCAAAATTTCCAAATGCTCAGAAATAAGTTTTTTAAAAAAATTACCATAGGAATTCTTCCTCTGAATGATGTGATATTCAATTGATGAAAAAGGTTTTCTATCTATATTTTTCCTATTGTCAATTTGATTTAATAAATTTTTGCATAGTTGCCTATATAAACTTTTACCAAACTGATTATATAATATAATGTAGTAATAAAAGACAGGTTATCAAAAATCAAAATTTTAGAAGCAATTCAATTGTAAAGGCTAAGCAGACAAAATATGAAAGTTTAATATGTTAAAATTAATTACTTACGTTACTTTCAAATAAGCCTTGAGAATCTAATGTATGTAAATTTTGCTCCAAAAGAGCTAAGCCAGCTGCATATAGAGCCATATCATCAAGTTGCAAAACTGATATTGAAACCCAAAAAAGTGCTCTATGAATTGGAGATTCCTAAAAGCAAATACATAATTTTTGATTACATCAAAATATCAACTAAACATTACAAAGGCATGAAAATCTGTATCATTACTTACAGGTCTCAACAGAGGATGCAGTCTAGTTAGGCACATTATAATTGCCTCAATTAGTTGTAGATCTTGAAAAGATTCTAAGGCTCTAACAAGAATTCTAAGTAACTGTTTCAAATCTAAATCTCTTACAGTCTTACTAATGCAACCAAATACTATCAAAGCTCGGGGTTGCAGGGCTGGGTTATATCGAAAAGCAAAGCTAAAAATCAATAAAAGTAAGCATTATAATTTTTGAAGAAAGAAAGCAGGAAATTTTTTTTCTATAACAGTTAATTCAAAAGCTAGTTAACCTTGATAAATAATCTATTAACTAAACAATAAAAAAAAAACAATAAAATTCCAGTAATAATAATATTATTTATCAAATAAAGGAAAAAATGTAATTAAATTTTATAATTTCTTTTTAAAGCTTATATAAACTTATTAATCAACAAATTCTCAACATTATAAAAGTTTATTTACAAAGAGCAACTTTTAAATTAGGAGAAATAATGAATAATTGGATCCAAATGAGATAATCATGAATTATAAATAATTTTTTTTCTATCCAAAGCATGTTTCCGCATTTTTATTTTTCAGAGAACCAAGAGAATGAATAAAAATAATCAACCTATTAAAAAGAGTAAATAAATGAAATTATGCTATACATAAATGTAATTATGATGCATGTCTATGCTCCTTAGAACGACTCTTCTATTATACTGACGAATATTTAAAGTCACAATTGCCATTAGATAGACACAATCTTATTTTTAAGTCCATTTGAACGCCTGAACTGAACCATTAATTCTAATATAATGGATAAAATTTTGTTGAATTCTCTTTAATTCCAAATATAGGTGTTGTGCCTGGCTACTCCAAAGGTGGCACTGCAATCACAGAAAAAAAGTAAGTGAGTTGAGAGCAAGAGTGTTAATTGTAGCGGGCGGTGAGAGTGAAATATAAATGTGAAGAAAAAAAAAACAGTCCATTTGTGGTTTGATAATTTGTGGAGTATTAAAAAATTGAGAGCTATCAAAACAACTTTTGCATTTCCAAAACAAACATTTTCCCTTTGATAATGAATTAATGGATTGCAAATTTCTCAGAAAATGATTCAATACACCATTTTTTTATGTTTCTGCTCATTAGCTATGAAACATCTTAAAATCCCCCAAAAAAAGAAAAAGTGAGCAAACATATTTTTATTGCAGGTGCCTTTAGGCATAATCTAAGGTCTAAAAGAGAGTGAAATAACAATTACTTTTCCTTACTGAGAATTAGAAGTATATATAACATCCTCGTGCGGAAATCAGTCTCCTGGGTGCATTCATAACCATAGTAAATTTGTTCATAAAGGGTTCAATACATTTATCAATCATATTTTTACAATTATATAAATATGGGAGCATGAATAAAATTTAAACTAACCTTTTAGCTAAAGATGTCCATTGTTGTAACCAGTCACAGTTATTTATGTTCTTCATGCATGCCTGAAAACACTTAAAATATATTGTTTCATACATAAAAAAAAAAAAAGAGAAAATGCATCAGCTTTCTCATTTATCAAAACATACCTCCATTATTTCAAGGATGGCATCAGTAATTATCTCTAAAGATGCTAGAGGCATAGGTTCATTGTCTGCAGTAGAGCATCCAAATGAGCGATCAACATGGCGGCAATTAGAACGGAAGGCTGTGACTGCAGCCGATTTTACTTTGCTGATGCCAAAAAGTAAATAAAACTTAGGCAACGAAAATTCATCTAAACTGAGTCTTAGAACTCGCTGGGTTTCTGCAATATTAAAGATTGTAAACTTAAAAAAAAAAAAAAAAAATGAAGCAACAAGCAGCAGAAAAAAATTTTCATCAAGGAAAAAAAAAAAAGGATTTCTGCAGCAAAAAAAACTTCAAATGTTTCTTACGGTTAGGAAAATTTGTCAACAGAATTATAACTCAACACTTTAAACATAAAGAAGTTAGCTTGATCATAAAAATAAATAGTACATAAATTTATAGTCAAAGAAATTGACATTATGGTGTTAGCAATATGGTCAACATGTTATAATGTAGATCACCAATTATCCATCTTAATTATCCCCGTGACCAAGGCCAAGCCGGATAATGAAAAATACAGATAATTGGACAAATTTAAAAACGGATAAGAATATTTTTAAATAACTACACTTCACATCTTTCCCAGGTTTAGGATTGGGAATCGTAGTAATTCTTATTATAGCACGTCGCAAATGGTGTGTTCAAAAGTTGTAATTTTTTCTAAAAATTTTAAACCTGTTCCCTTAATTAAAACTACTTATCACTTACATTGAAACTGTGCAAAATAAACGTGAGGTTCTTTTCAAGGTCACCAAAGGACAAAAAAGCAAGTTTTGACTTCATTGACATATTCTAAAAGTAAAGAGGCATTTTCGAAAAAAAATAATATTTTTTTGGAAAATACATGATCCTTCACCAATCTGGATAATTGGACAATTTGGTAAATCAGAGCTATATTGGACTTTGTAGGTAACTTATAGGAAATAAATTAGCTTGATAGATCAATATTAAAAATTTACTTACACATCTTCGGATTACTCTTGGGCAATTAAGGCCTAATGCATTACAGCCCACTAACTCCTGCCCTTAGCCATAGATTTTGTTTTTTCAAACCAGGCACTTCTAAGAGCCTAATCTCATCCGATATCATGTACTGAAAAGTTATATTAGACTTCAAAGTTGATTTTGAACCCATGTAATTTTTCAGTGGGCATTGTAAAAACATTATACCATCTCTGTTTTAAAGCAAACTTTTTGTATCGCTTTAATTTTAGATTTTTTCCAAGATTTAAATCTGACAGTATTGATAATTGGTGCTCTCTAAAATTTATATCATCCTTTAAAACATGTATTAGCTTTAATTAATTTTATTTTTGTTTTACATCATCACAAAACCACTTTTTATAAAATCCAAGATTGACTCCGATAGTTAAATGATTGAATGTAATATTTTTCTTGATTTTAAACTTGTTTTTTTTTCTTTTGTTTAATTCTCTATAATTAAATTTTCTTTTTGTTTATGAATGAACCTACATTATTTGAGTATTTATTGAATGTGACAGTTTTAAGCTATATATCTGTACATTGAACATGAAGAAAAAAAGATATCTATCAGAATAACATAGTCAAATGCTCAGATTTGCACAAACTAAGAGCCAATTTTAAAGATTCAACGGAGTGACTTACATTAATTAATTAATGCCAACTATCAAGTTATAGAATCAGACACAAAACTATATTCTCTCTGAATATACAGACATTTTTTTCTCAATGGATTGGGATTTTTGATCATCAAAATATAAGAGATAGTTGAAATTTAAAAAATATGGTCTCAATAGTTAAGTCGAGAGAATGGTTTAAAGTTTGGGCCCCTTGATGTTAACTTCACTTTTTATTTATTTCATCACATCTTTGGAAGCTTTTAAGAAATAGAAAAAATTTCTGCGCACAATAATAAAATTCTTTTACCCAAAGATAATTTCATGTAAAAAATAATCTAAATTTGAGTGTCATGTATAAGATTGTTCCCTATGTATAACTTTTCAAATGACTGAATAAAGTTTGATATGACTCTTTATACTTTTTTGATAGCTATATACCCAGGGTATTTGCTCTTTAGAATAGCAATTGCTGAAAGGTCAGGTTCACACATGTTTTAAGTAAGAAAGGGAATAAGAATGCACATAGAATAAGATATTCATATCTTACATACAGGGTTGCTACTCAAATAGATGAACAAAATTCCCCAACTTTTTCAGGTTTTCCAGACATATTTTTAAAAAAATTCCAGTCTAATAGAGCAGTATGTACTGGCAATGTCAAGATATACAGTGAACCACAAGAAATTAATAGTAATAATTTATACATTGTTATATTTGATTTAAAATAAAAAATATAACACCACAATACAGTGAAAAAATGGTAGTGAAGTCAAAAGAAATATATCATATAACAGAGAAAAAAAAAAAACATTTTGTCCCACTTATCCAACACAAAATTTTTTTAAAATTTTAATTCTGTAATTTGGAAGTGAATAGCAGACACTTCTGACGAAAAATCCTTCATTAATTTTTGTTTAATTTTATATCCCTTTTAATTTAATTTTATTTATTCTATGAAAAAAAATGATACAAGAAAAGTAATTATAAAAAGATACATACCACCAAATGAGGGCTTGGTACAAGTACATAAGGAATGAATTATGTTTATTACTAAACCATGAATGGATGCTCGTAGAGATACAGGACCACAATGAACTAATAATGTTACTATGTGAAATAAATAAGGAAGATGACTTGCAACTATAAATAGAGAGAGAAAAAAATTAGTAAGCGATATAATGGTATGAAACAAAATTGTTACATAAAACAACATGAATTCAATAAACTGAAATTTGCACTTTATCTGAATCAAAACAAACTAAATAACAATATGTAAATATTGCAAGGCAAAACATCTAAGCAAGATAGTTACAAAAGTCCTTTAATTTTGATTTGCGAAGAATAAGCTTCAAAAGTTATATCAGTGAGTTTTAAATTTATATAAAAATATACATTAAAAAAATTACAGTGAATCTTTAAATAACTTAAAGCAGTAGGGGGAGTTAAACAAATTATAAATTGTACATGGTTATAGATCAGTTAGTGGTTCAATTATAATGGTAAGTGGTTCAATATAGACAGGGCCAGACTAAAGAATTCTCTTTGCGGGGCGTAGTTCAAGGCCCCACTACCTTGGAGACGAATAATAGTTTCTCTTTTTATCTAAAACTCTGAAAAATCAAACTTTTTTACTTTGTCAATAATTTGAAGTTTTACAGTTTGATTTCAAAATTAAAAGTTAACAAAAAAAAAATCATTGCATACTTGTAAGACAGAATCGTCAAGAGAAAGAATTAGAGAAGATTTTAAATGAAATTTTGTTGGCTCAAAAAAGCACATTATAATCAAATTATTTTTCTTATGACTTTTGATCCTCTATTCAAAATATTAATGATTGAAACCATAAGAAAAAACAAATTAAAATAAAATCCTTATTCAGAGCTCTAATTAGGTTATAAATCATTAGAGATCATTTAATAACAAAAAAAATTTGTTAACTTAAAAATATTAAGATAGAAAATATTCTATACCATGTATTTATTACAATTAGTAATTAGGACCTAATGAAAAATATCAGCCCTTGACTTTTAAGATATCCATCAGACGAAGATTATAAAAAAAAAATTGACCAACAAAAAATTACATTACTTATGTATTTCTTTTTCTATTTTTTTATAAAATCAAGTAAAATATTATTAAAAAGAAAAAGCAGTTTACATTTTCATTAAAAGAAATGCAAAAGATTTAGTTGATATGAAAATTAGTACTAAGTGCATTTTTTACTTATTGCTTTTAACAGTAAAAAATTTTTTAACTTGCATTTAGGGTACCTCTCAGGGAGCACTCAACTAAAAAAAAGATATTTTTAAACTGTTTGACTTTCATTCAAAAGTGTACTGTGTCACTGCAGTAATGAGCAGAAGCATTGTTCACAAGTTTATCAAGGTGATTTTTCGTATGTTTATCACCGCAATTGTGCAACTATTTATTCTCAGTTACATTATTTTAGAAAATATATACAATACTTGCTTTTTTGCAGTAGTTTAACAGTAATTAAAAAAAAAAAAAAAAGAAATAAAAAAAAATGTCATTTTAATAAGCCCTTTCAAATCTCAGCATTCAAATCAACTGAGGGAAAACAACAGTAACCAGTAAACCTAGATAGGTTAGGCACCTAACATTTACATTAAAAGGTTTTAGAGCTGCGGTGGCTCAGAGGATGAAGCTCCCAATGAGGTGAACCAGGTTCAAATGCCAGTGGTGGTTATTTGTTACCAATTTTGCTCATGGATTGTATTGATCACAATGCTGAGGTGAAATATCCTCTGTGGTAGACGGATCACGTGTTAGAATCCATTTGTTATCAGGCTAACCCTGGGAGGTTTTCCTCTTCATGTAACACAAATGCGAGTTAATTCTATTTCAAAACAAGCTCAGCAGTTAACATTTACATTAAAAGGTGCTTACCATCAAGTGAATTATTAAAAGATAGCATCAAAAGATAGCGAGCTAAGATAGCTATATCATCCCACATCAAGTGTTGCTCTAGTGTAGGAGTTGGGGAAGTACATGTTTTTTCAATAACCTAAAATAAAATTTGAAGGATTCAGTTGAAAAATACTTCTTCACAAGTAAAAAGTCAGAATCATTCTGGTACTTACTCTACATAATCGGCTAATAACTTTTAATGCAACTAGTTGAACATTAGATGACGCTAATGCTACGGCAGTGTCGGCCATTATTTCGGACTGTGCTGAGCCTAAACCACCAGTAACACTCCTCTGCAGAAAAGAGCAATGGTTATTACAAAATTATAGTGCACATAATAAATTCACACTCAGAAAAATATGGAACATCACAGAGCCAGCAGAGAGATTACAACAGGGCCTGATTACCGAAAAGGCACAGGAAGCAAGTGCTTCCCCTTTTAAATTCTAGGGGGGCCCCCAAATGACTGAAATTAAGGGCCCAATTTCTTATTTTTTGTAGCCAAAAAAATATTAATAATAAAAGAAATAAGAAAAAAAATGACTCCAACAAAAACTCTTGAAAAGAAAAAAAATGGGATGTTTAATAAATGGGATGCTTTGTGTTGTTTTGTAAAAAAATTGGCATAAAAAAAGAGACTCATCTTGCAAAGAACCTTTCGTATAACAACAAGTAATTTTATAATTTAATTTAGTGAAATATTTAAATTTTGTCAACATATGTGCTAGCTACTCCCTCATGTTTTTGTTACTATATATAGTTGGCTACTATACATGTTGGACCCTACTTTACGTGCTTTATAAAGCACGTAAAGAAGGGTCCAACATGATTGCATAGGATCTCTGTATTCCTTTCTAAGGTTCTAATAGTTTTCACATGGTTCTTCCCTCTTTAAAATGTATTGTTTATGGGCGAAAAATATCAAAAGTTTCTTTTGCTCAAGTTAGGGGGGCCCCAAAATCCTATTATGCTTCCCCTATTTTCAGAGGTTAATCGGGCCCTGGATTACAACTAATATTAAATCAGCCCTTCTATCTCAATTTAGATCCTGATGAATATATAATATTTTTAACACAACTTCCACACTAAATAACCAATAAATACAATAGATTGAGAATTGAGAATAAGTTAAATAATTTATTATATACTGATTAATTAAAATTGACAGATGATTGCACAGTAGAGAACCATTTATCCGGTATCCAGAAAACCGGGAAGAATTATGCTTGGTTTTCTCACTTTGAACTATAGTGATTATAAAAAAAAAGCGGAAATTTGACTCATCCTTGAAGTTGAGCAGAGGGAAAGGGGGAATTCTTCCCTTTGTTTGCCCAGAGAAACTTCAACTCTTCCCCTGACCTTGATGATTGAGAGGAGGCAGGGATGGGACAAATGTTTTATTTTCTCCTGTGTGTTGGTTGTTTTTCTGATAAGCTGCCGTCAATCAAACTTAAGGGAGTAGCATGCTGACTTTGTTTTCCCTTTGATATATAAGGGGGTTGGGAAAATGCATTGCACATGTATATCAATGAATGTCCGAGTTAAGAAACTTGAAACTTTTGGCTAAGAGTATTGACATGTGAGATTTATTTTAAATCCAATTTAGCAACTCAGTTTTTGTTATCCTTGATTTATTATGATGAATTGTTTTATTATTTCAGATAATGCATTATTTATTACAAACAAAAAGTTTTTTAATCACCAGTTATATTCATCTATTTGACATTGATTAACAAAACAATATTTTTTTGAAAAAATTCTGATATTTTAGAAATGCAGTATCATTAGCAAATTTTTCTTGATGTGGAATCACATCTGCTTTCGTTAAAAATAGTCTTTTATAAAAAATAAAATAAATAGAAGAAGATTGCTTATTAATTTAAGCATATAATTATTTGTTAATAAAAGCAGTAATTTCTACCATTTTTTTTAAAATTTAGGAGATCTTTTCGTTTTTTTTCTTATTTTCCTTGTAATTTGGGTTTGATAAAACATTGATTAACGGCACTTTTGGCCGATTCAGAGAAAAAGGAAATTCAGACATCCGGGATAGCGATGGTCCCGAGCATCTCGGTTAATTGGTTCTCTACTGTAATATATGTTAACAATTGCACTAATGAATTGCAATTTTTTCCCCCCAATTCATATCTAAATTCTGTTGATTCACTTAACTTAAATGTTTTTCAACTATGTAATTTAAATTTCACACTTTATAAAAACAAAAATCCTTTAATATGTCTTATTCAAAGAATGCTCTTATTTGAAAAACTTCTAGGATATGTCTCTAGGTAATATTAATATAATGATAAATCACATTTTCATATTGCGCAGAAGAGGTTTCTTGGCAATAAGATTTTTTGCACTGAGCTAATATTAAGTAGATATCCAAAAAAGTTGTAAAAAACCCATCTGAAAATGATACTAAGGAAATGTTTGAAGTAAAAATACTACATAAGGAAAAATTGTGGCTTATTACTTGCCCCAATTCTTTACTTATTATTAATGAATTTTATTAAATACTCAAGATTATTACTTATTACTTTATTCTCTATTCAAAAATACCTTTTTAATGTACTATGTTTCTATCATAATGTTTAAAAGAAATATAATATATTTAGTTTAAGACAGCTGATATTTATATTTAGTTCTGCATCAGTAATCACTAAACAAATGATTTTTTTTTGGGGAAAAACAGCTTTTCTAAAGATGGTATAAATGTAAATCACTTGACACTATAACTGATTATCATTTTATTATTTAGACTTTTATCAACACAAATCATACATTGGTAATAGCCAGAGTTTAAAAATGATACTAAACCAGTATCTAAATGTATCTTACCTTAATGAAACTATCAAGCACTGTATCAAGAAGATCAGATACTTGACCAATATTTCCCCATATCTTTGCTTGTATGGAAGGATACATCTTAAAAATAAGAAAACACAATGTGAGTCAGAATTAAAGTTGGGTGATTTTTAAACATAGGAAGTAAAGAATAAAATTCTTAAAAATAATTACCTCTACTTCTTCAATAGTAAGAGTAATTAATTTGTCTAAAATCATGGCAACTCTCTGACGTTTATTATCATCATTATGCTTGCAAAATCTGTTAAATAAAAAAATATTTTTTCATTTCAATGCTATTTTAAGATTTTATCAATAGTTAAAATATAATAAAATCAGTAAAAAATTGAATAAAATCAATTATAGGATAAATTATACAAAATAAAATTAACAATTTCAAAGGAGAATGGAATTGTTAACTTCATAAATATTTTTATCCATTTAGTTTCACGAAAGGATGTAATATACATTTGTTTCACAAAAAATATATAAAAAAAGTAAAAGTAAAAAATAAGAAATAATCACTTTTTGAAACATTTATAGATACCTTGTTAAATTGGGAAGCCATGGAGTCATATACTCCAAACACAAATGTTTTAGTTCAATCGTTGAAGATCTAAATCCTTGAATACATTCTTCAAGAAATTCCAGAGTTAAATGGGATGCATTTTGAGCAAGCTTTTCACTGATTTGCTTGATGAAAATAGTGTTATTTGATGGAATGCATAATCCTATAATATAGAAAATATAAAATAAGATATTTCCTAATTAATTTTATATACTAATTTTATCTTCAACAATAAATACTTAATTCCCAAGACTTTGAAAAAAAAAATCCTTACAATTTAATTAAAATAAATCTCTACATAGAGTTTTTAAATTATAAAAAGTTGTGTTTTAAAGGCATAATTAAAATCTTGAATTTCTTTTATAATGATGCTTAATGGAAAAAATACTATACAGTACAAAGGAATAAACAAAATAAAATAAATTTTAAAATTAGTTATGCTGATTTTGCATATTCTGCATTTTCAAATATTAAAATGCTTATGGAAGAACCAATAACAAAGTAGGTACAATAAATTAATTAATGACAAACCAGATTTGAGTACCAAAATTCAGTAGTGGGGACAATCAAACAACTAGGTTTGAGTATCAAAGAGCCGCCACAGTCAAGCTGAACAAAAATTATAACCTGAAATGAACCGAATTCAACTCAATGAAATATATCTATATATATATTGTTGCAAAAGCTTGATCTTTCATTTTTTTAATCTTTCTTCTTGTTGTTACCATTGACATCTAGGATACTATTCGATGTTTACGTTAGGACTATGTTTGCTTAAATTAAAAAATTTAAGTTTCCTATAATTTGCTTCCTTTTCTTGTTTCTAAACATTTGTATAAAAATTTTTTTAAACACTTAAACAATTATTATTAAACAATTAATAATTATGAGATGTTTTCCATTCTTTTTAAAACAATAATAAATTTCTGTAATGTAGGTTTAATTGCTGAAAAATTGAAGGGGATATAAATCTGATAACCAAAACAATTGAATTACATTGCTTGCTATTAAATATTGTATTTGCCAAGAAAGATTTCATTTTTCAAAAAATAAATAAATAAATAAAAAAAAAAATGGATGGTTTTACTGAGGGTGCCTTTTTAACTTGATGCACAATACTAAGAAAAGTCACTTTAGAATTCCTTAAATACTATAATTATATTATCTTAAAGATAAAAGAAGAGACTTATATTATTTTTATTTATTTATTATTATAATTTTTAAAGATCAAATCCAAGCTTTATTTGTTACTCTAACTGCATATACATTTCAAGCACATTACAAAACAGCTTCGATTGAAGAAAATACTAGACATCTGATAATAATAAAAAATAAACTTCTATTTGATACTAAAATATCTTTTTTTTTTATCATAAGTCAATTTTTGATAAAAAGTGTTTTACATTTCAATTTTAAAAAGTTTTGAAGTTTCTTGAAAAAGACTGATTAAAAAAATCTACCCAAGTTAGGGTTTATTCATTAAAAAGCATTTTCGTTTAAGAAATGCTTTAAGTAAGGATATATATTAAGGAAATTTTTACAGCGGCCTAGGCCTATAGGCCCATTCGCCGAATGCAGTGGAACAACAATTTAATTTGACAGCAATTATATAGAAATAAAATGTTAAAAATTTTACAGTAACAGCGATGGCAACAAGCCTCGAAAACATTGAAACACATGAGAAAGAAGGTCAACGGACCCTTAAAATTGAACATATCGTTCAACAATTTAACATAAAAACAAATTAAAACAATATTGATCGTGCTTGGTGTTGTACCGTTCAGGCCAACAGACCCTTATATTAACGAAATGTTTGTAACATCACGAACTCATTTTTACTTACTAGATACTACAGTTGAATAAAGGTATCAATAGGATCGAATTGAGAGCTAGAGCTAGTTGCTGGGTAAAAGGAAAAAGTTAAGAATTACACACAAGATAAAAGTACACATTAGTACTAGCCTGTCCTAAAGGACATAAAATTTGTATAAATCAGTAAAATGAAAATTTTAAAAACGTTACAATTTTAAAACATTATGTTTAAAAATAAAAATCGACTGTACAAAGCCGTTTACATGCATAAAATTTCAAGATATAAAATTATTTGTGGATAAAAGATAGGATAAAGATGTAAAAAGACAAAATTGATAAAATAACAAGTATAGATAAAATATACCCTAAGATTAAAATCATTAAAATATATTCGTCCAAAAGGGACGTAAATGTTATAAAATTCATTTAAAATTTTAAAATATTTGCAAATCAAAATTTAAAAGCGTGTTTTTAAAAATACTGAAAAAATGGTGGTATGCAGAATCAAGGATAAAAGCTAATTGTGTATAAAAATTAAAAAGAAAATCATTTAAAAGTTGAATAATTAACAGTTAAAATCAATAACAGACCAGTGTAAAACAACCAGCCGAGCAACAATTAAAAAGTGTTGAGTAAAATGGAAAGCGATGTCTAAAACATAAAAAATGTAAATACAAGGTCTAAAATTTAAAATATGATATATTAAAAGTTTGAAATTTAAAATACTACGAGTAAAATTATTAAATGAAGTGGTCCAAGGAGTATTTAACTATATTTATTGGGGAGAGCAAATTAGTTGTTAAATTGGGCCAGCGTCTCCTCGAGAGTAATTTTAATGATCTCTTTAATAATGGATTTGCAAGTATTACTCGCGAAAATTTGTTGTTCATTTCTCCCGAGGAAGTGGTTTTGTCTGAGTGTCCGGAATCTGTCGCAGTGAAAGAGTAGGTGCTCAATTGTTTGAATATCTTCACAGTTATTGCAGGTATCACTTTTATTAAAAAACCTTTTTTGGTAGACCCCGAACACTCCGTGCCCCGTCAAATATTGGTTCAGATAAAAATTTGTTTGTAATCTTTTAACTGACGGGGTCTTAATAAATTTAAATGTTTGACGGCCCTTATTACTGCTCTCCCATTGATTCTTCCATATTGAAGTTAAGATATTTCTAATGTTTGTTTTAACCTGTTTTGGGGTCCTCAGTACCTGGAGATCTATTGTGCTAGAACAAATGGCGTTTTTGGCTGCCTCATCTGCCTCCTCATTGCCCTGGATCCCCACATGTGCTTTGACCCAGTTCAATTTAATGTTGTTATGCCATAGTTTTTTTGTTTCTTCAATAATTTTTGAACTGGGTTCTGGATCAGCCAGGGCCTGTAAGGAGGACATGGAATCAGTATAGATTGTTACATATTCGATATGTTGTTGATTGATCCATGCTAGAGCTGTTTTAATTGCCATGAGTTCTGCTAAAAAGATATTTGTGTTGTCGGTGACTCTGGTGGAGACCTTATGTATTGTGATACCATTCTGTTTAATAATCATTGCAAAGGCTGTCTTATAGTGATTAGGTTGTTCTGTCTCCATCCTAGAGCCATCCGTATAGATCTCCATGTCCTGATCTTTTGGGCAATCATATCCCCAAGGCAAGGATCGATATTCTGAAGGGTGTTCCGGGGCTGGTTTATCGAAGTTCATTGTATGGTCAAAGTTAGTTGGGAATACGTAATTTATATCCTCTAGTCTCCAGCCCCATTTGACTCTTTTAATGTAAATGTCTTCAATTATCTTAAGTTGAATAGGAACGACGCCCGCCAGTATCTGGATAGCCTCCGTGCTAACAGTAGAATAAGCTTTAGTAATAGTCAGAAGAGGGATTCTTTGTAGGCTTTGTAGCTTTTCGTTTATTTTGGTGTTGTTCCTATACCAGACACTGGCGGCATACATTATTATCCTTCCACTTGCCTGGAGATAGATTCTTTTAAGTAGTTGCGGTCTGAGGCCCCATTTTGCCCTGGCAACCCTTTTAATAGCCTGATTAAAGTTAGTGAGTTTATCTTTTAATTCATTTAAATGTGGTATCCATGTCAGACCTGGGTCGAGTATGACGCCTAAATACTTCATCGTTCTTATATAGGATATATATTAAAACCAATGTGAATGCGAAGATGGAATGGACCAACATCTAAATTTAGGGAAACAAGATACATGAAAACTAAATTAGTTCTTAAACAGTAATAATACAGCTTAGAAACTAGGAGTTTTCATAAATACAAAAAATAAGTAAATAAAGAATTTTCATGAACGAAAAAAAATAAAAAGTGGTATTAAAGCAGCTTTTAAACAGCAGGGATCCCACATAATTTCAGAAAAAAATTCCCTGACTTTTCCAGGCATAACAGGTAAATTTCAATGAAAATAGAGACCATATTTTCATTAGAAAACTTTTGATTCTTATATTTATTATGTGCAATAGAAGATTTTCCGTGTAAAAAAATATCATTAAATGAAGATGGAAACATTTCTGTTTGACTAAAATGTGAAATTTTTACAACAAATAATTGTAATAATCTAGAATTGTATTTAACTTGAATCTGAATAACTGATTACTGTTACGGACAATTTTAAGACTGTTTATTTTCCAGGGAAGATATAGGAATAGTCCAGGTTTTCGTAAAATAAAATTGCAGCTTTCCCTGATTTTTAGAGTTAACCCTTGTCTTACAGTGTTCCATGTTGTACCATCACACATGGTCCACATGTTGTGCCAGCCGTAAGCAAAAGGTTAAAATAAAATTCCCTGACAATTCCAAGTTTTTCCTGACCTGTGAGAACGCTGTGTAATAGCATAAGTAATTAAAGAGTTTTCATATATTCAAAAAATTAAAGAGGCATAAAAAGAACTTTCAAAAATAGTAATGTAACAGCATTAGTAACTAGAAAAGTTTTGTCACAGATAATGGCAACAGGGAATTTTAATACAGACATACCAGATGTTTCTAAGAGTTGTCCATCGATTTTTAAATCAAAAGTTCCAGTGAGGGCACAGAGTAAGTTATATGCAGTTGTTCTTAAGTTGGGATCTGAGCTGCCGAGATTTAAAAGAGCCATATTTAAAAGTGTTCCAGGTACATCTTTTGGCCGAATTTTCGTATGAACAGTTACTGAATCCTAAATAACAATAAAAAACACAAGTTTCATATTATTGTGAAAAATATTAATAAATTAAATAGATTATGAAAGTTATAAAATTACAGGACTTAAATGAGCTGGTCAATTGGGCAGAATGCAAGTCTTTCTGGCAAAGCCCATGCGTACTAGACCTCATAGCAATCCTGAGATGGCTTTAATGTGTCAAAAAAAGACCTTGAATATTTTAAGAATTAAAAAACTAGAAAACAGTCACAAAAAAACAGAGGAGAATGGTAAAATTTCTGCTGTAGACCTGGGCTCATTCAGGACTATGCCAATGAGGAAGAAATTAAATAAACAAAGAAGGAACTTAAGCTAACCCTCTTTTAGAGAACTTCAATCAGACTACATTTCTGCAAACAGAAAACAGGCAATAACTAATGTATGGTATCAAAAATAACACATAAATAATATGAGAAATAAATTTTTAAAAATTTTAGATCTTAATAAAAAGCATAATAAACACTTACAGGTTATATACAGTGCTGAAAAAAATAAATGAACCAACCGGCATAACTTTATTATCCTGTTACTAAATAAAATTACAAAAAATTATGAATATTTACTAAAAGCTATTCTTTGCTTCGAATTATCTTTGGATAAAAGAATTTTATGATTACAGTGGAAAGATCTACACTCGGAATAGTTGGGACTTCAGCAAGTCTGTTAAATAGATTTTTCCAGATAATAGGTTTTTAAGGTAAACTAACATCAAAAGATGCATATTCAATAAAAAATATACAATAATTAACATCAATTTCAACCAACAACGAATAAATCTGTGTATCTGAACTATTTTCACAGCTTTTGTTACAGATTTCCACATGGTTTATAAAATATCAATATTTCAATACTTCATTACCGCAAATTCTAAATCACATGTTTCAGTTAGTAAAAATTTACGATCCACTCGATTAGCGACAATTTCACAATGAATCCACATGGTTTTGGCAATAGTTTTCCAATGTGGTTCTGTTAGTTAGTTTTCCAAGAGTGTTAGTTTCCATGTGGTTGTGTAGTTTTCCAAGAGAGTTTCCAATGTGGATTTCTGATCTCATTTTTGTCAGTTAATGCAGTCAATTTTCATAGTTTTTTAATGCTACATTATCATACACTAGAAATTTAGAATAGCACATTTGTAGAATTACTTTTTGTTGCACTCGATTTGCGACCTTTTATTGTCCACTTGGTTTTATTGATCACATTTCAACAGTCTAGGAATTACACATAATTTTCAAACTTTTGAATTTATTTTTAATAGAACATCATTACGATCTGAAAATTTTGAATCATGCTTCTGCATTATCACTTAATGACCCGCGTTTTAGTCATAATGATTTCATCTCAAAACTGCAATTTTTCCAAAAGGTGAAATTTTTACACATTCTGAAATTGAGTGTGTGATTTTTGGCAGAAATAATCTTTTAATGCGGGTTGTGCGAAAAAATATGTGATTTTTTTGGGGGGGGGGGGGGG
>NC_092209.1:35317263-35451562 GCF_043381705.1 Parasteatoda tepidariorum | reverse complement strand
GGGGGGGGGGGGGGGCTGTAGTGAAATGGCGGATTTCATTCCTCTGATATTTTTTTTGAAAGGGGAAGTTTTTATTTTGATTGTTAAAAAGTGTTTGGAAAAAGAGACTCGCTAAGTAAACGGGCATCCAGATATGGGACTTAGTACTGTATTAGCAAAAATTTTTAAATTTGCTTAAAAAGTTTTTCTGCTATGGCAAAAAATAAAATAAATCTAAGGGGTCCAACTTCGGACTGCTCTTCTAGCCAAACTATTGGGACTATATTTCACAGATTGCGACTACCCCCCATATTTTAGGGGTCAGTAATCGGAATCCGTAAAAGATATGTTTATACAGAGAAAGTAAGTTTTGTGTCTGATTTTGGAACTTAAGATATGATTCTTACTAATTAATTAGCATATTTGCAGTCATCCCCTTGAACCTTTAAGATAAGAGCTCTACAACAAGAATATCTGAGCATTAGATCAAAAGTTATTCAGAGTGGTCTATCTTTTTACGCTCAGTACATTAAATTATAAATAGCACATAAATAGTATAAAGTACAAAATTTTAAATTACAGATTTCAATAAAATAAAATTTTCTAAGAAAAAGCATAATAAATACTTACAGGTTGAGAAAGCTCCCAGCGAGTTCTGATATGAATAATAGCTTGAACAATACTATCACAATCATTATGAATGAAAGACAAAGGTCCACTCTCATTAGCAATTGTAAGAGTAAACTGATTATCATCAACTAAACAAACCTGCAAAAACAGTAGTTCGATTTAGATGTTTAGGAATTAATTTCAAAAGTTCATAAAAAGCCATGCACAACACATTTTTAAAATACATTGTTTTCAAACAAATTAGACAAAAAACATGGTATTTTCAATTTATATTTATGACGAATGCATAAGAATTTTTTAAAAAAAAAATAAAATACCTCTTCAATTTCTGAAGCATAGTATACATCATTCAGTAGCACAGAATGACCTATTACTTTCGTCTTTTCAGCAGAAGTTACTTGTATAGCAGTTGGACCAACCTGAAATCGATAAACATATGATTCAGTGAGTCACAGTCACTTAAGAATCACTTAGAAACATTACATATTAAGGATGGATAGGGAATATTAAATATAAAAGTTATATGGTTAAGTTGAATTCCGCACATTGGAGAAAAATTGCAGTTTGAAAAAGTAAAATATTACTTGTACGAATTGTAAAAATTTTGCAGAAGTTGAAGTTAAATCTGGGGTTACTAGTCCATTTTCATGCCTCTATTTAGATTTTTGTTTTAAAAAAATTCAATGAAATGACTTTAATTGAAAAATTAAAATACAAAGAATTTGTAATAAGAAATGTAGTTAAGATGAAATATTATAGTTTGAGTCGAAAACACAGATTTTGATAATTATTTTATGATCATGAGATTGGACATTAGTTTATTTGTAAAAGTACATGATATTTAAATATTTACAACAAGCAACATATTCAAGAATATTTTCTTAATTATAACCTGATTAAAAGGTCTCTCTCTTTGAGCTAGTTCAGTGACATGCGGACAGAGAAGCATGTTTCAACTTTTAAAATGTAAACAATCTACTGACTGCTGAATTTTCGAACAATGCAGTTCACAGTTTTTAAGTGAAGTCATAATTTTTTTTTATCGAATAATAAATCTTTTATCAATGTCTTTAATCTCAACTATAGCAGAACTAAGTAAAATATGAACAAAAAATAATATTCAATTAATCGTTTTTTTGACATCCAGGAAATATTTTTACTAAACATACTTCTACCAGTTGATCTGTATTGCATCAATCAGATTTTCAATCCTAATGCACATTTCAAATGAATCTTCATTTCAATAAATAAGCCATAGTCGAAAATACTACAAATTGATGTTTTAAATTTACAAATAAAAGTTTGTGAAAAATATATTTTATGCAACACTAATTCGTTTGTTTACAATCAAAAAAGGAAGGAAAGAATATAGCTAGTTTCTCATTTAAGGGTAATGAATAATAATATTTTTTAAATATAGCAATGATTTCAACAATTTGAAACGTACTCTGCTGGAGTAGTGTTATGAAACAATGTAGTTCAGTGTCATTTGGAAATTTCAAAAATGTATTTTTAATTTAAAAATTTAAATTTCGTAAAAATTTCCTCATGCTCTACTTTTTCCTATGTTTATAACTGTGAAATATTATTGAATAAAATAAAGCTTATACACAAAAAAATTTAGTAATAAGCATATTTATCAATGTTAATACTTGAATTTAAAACTGCATTTAAAATGCAAAAAAATATTTATTTAAAATTTTTTATTCGCTTTAAATTTATAATTCAAACTTTAATGCCAACTTCAGAAAGTAACGAGTACAACTTCATAAAGATAGAATATAGAATAGTAGTCTTCTTTCTCACATTAATAGCTACTTCAGTATCATTTGGAGGATGTTTAGCATTATTTATAGAACACTTTTGAATTCAATATTTCAAATATTTTTTTTTTACTTTCACTTATTGTTTGTTTTTATGATAACAGGAAAAGCAAAGTATAATTAAAGAAAGAGCACATTATAGAACAACTCTAGTTCTTACTTTTATAGCTACTTTGGTATCTTTATGAGAAAGTTTCAGGGCATTATTAAAGACTTTTAAATCTTCATCCAAAGACAAAGTTGCCCCAGGTAATCGCTGGTGATCGGTTTCAATATAGTCGTTAAGTCTTTGAGGAGTGTCCAAGAATATAAGTTTTCGGCAACTCTATAAGAACAAAAAGAATTAATCGTGTAACTTGAAAAAAGTTAAAGTTAAAATTCAATGCTTCAATGAAGAGGTAAAGAAATCTTACCTTTAAAGGAACGAGTATTCGATCGTGATATTTTGTGTATTCTCGAACCCAAGAATTGCAATTGTAAACATAAGCTGCTTGAATTTTTTCATAAGCAATTTCAGGCAAAACAACAAACCATTTCTGAAGGAACTCACTCTGAAAAAAAGGGTAAACTAGTTTTTAGCAAGAGAGTTACAGTGAAACAAGATTTATTTCATCATTTTTTAACTACATACAAATAATATGATTGGGATGAACATAATTAAAAAGGAAACAATTAATAGATTAGACTCATTTCTAAACTTGTATACATTTAAAATTATTTAAATTTTAGATTAAACACAATATTCTGAAAATATAAAATTGAGCTATTAAAGTTATTTTTGTATTTTCAAGTACTTCAGGAGAATCCCTATTAAAAATATTTTTTAATTCAAACAGCTATAATTGTTGGGTAATTATTGTAATTGTAAAAAAATACAATTATTTTATTGAGACGATAAAGAGACAGATTATAAAAAATCAGTGTATGTATGAGGGGAAAAAACAATAAACAAAAAGAATATAAAGCTGTGAAAAATTTTATAAAATAAATTAATTTTAAAATATATGTTAAATAACAAACACGATAAATAAAATCCAAGTATTAAATACATACTCTAAACCTATTTTCACTGCTAGTATGAGTGAAATCCACTACTAATTCAAAAGGCTTATGGCAAAAAGGCTTCAAAGTTAAAATAACGTGATAAATAAGAAGATCACCATTTGTTTCACCAATTCTGTAAAAAAAAAAAAAAAAAAAAAAAAAAAAAAAAAAAAAAAATAAATGAGAATGGAATAGATTTTTTTAAACTTTTTATTCCATGTATAGCATTAAACAGCAATAAAAAATTCATTCATGTTTTGTTACAAATGATAATAGTATTAACAATAGAAATCAAATTTCAAAACATACAATTTAAAAAAATATATATATTTCAGTGTTTTAAGCAAAGTATAGCAATTAGAAAAAAAAATGAAGCTACTTCTCTTAATCAGGGGTGATTGTGAACCCAAGTCAAAATTCCGGAAAATTTCTTCAGTTTAAAAAAAAAAAAAAAAACAGTTTAAATTGAAAAATTAGAAAAACAATTAAACAAGGTTTTTTTTTCTCAATATTTCTTAGTTTACTTAAAATATATATTTAAAATTTTACACCATTTTAAAAATTTTACACCACCTATACCATTTATACATACCTATGATGACCTGGAGAAGTAATTAAAATTTACAAATATGTCTTTCTTTCTTGAGTTTATGATTATAACAACTATTTACTGATAAAAAATTAATATTAATCATGAATATAAGTTTATAAAGTATCTCTCTGGCTCTCCCTTACAAACAAATAAAATAAACTGTGTTTTTAAGTTGTACCCTTGAAAATTTGATTTCCCGAAACTTCTGTGATCAATGAATTTTTGAAATGTCTGGACCTTCAATTTCTGGAAACTTCCGGATCACTGTTAGCAAAAATTCCGGAAATCCGGATTTTTTCCGGAGCACAATCAGCCCTGCTTAATAATATAAAATGACTTTTAAGTTGAAAATTAAGAACAGACAAGTAAACCCAAAACATCATCATCAATGGCTTGACAGCCCAGGGTGAGCCTTGGCCTTCTGAAGAAGCTTTTTTCAGGCTAAGTTTTTAAGACCAAATAGTCTTTTTCTAGGCCATCTACCCATCTCAAATTCGGCCTGCCTCTTTTTCATGTGCCAACTGGTCTGGCAGTGAAAACTCTTTTTGTTCATTCTGCTTCGTCCAAAACTCCTAAGAAATTTATTCCTATACAGTACCTTAGGGGTGTACAACCTTTTTGAGTGAAGGGCCACTTGTACAACAGGTAGATTACCAATGGGCCGCATGTGGCCTGCAAGTCACAGGTTTTTTACTCTACCTTGTTACATAATTAAAACTCAAATTTTTAAAAATATGCATTGCAATAGTATAAAAATAAAATAGTATATATAGAGATATAAAAATAAAAAAGATAAAGAATATTTAAAATTATTTCATTTTGCAGAAGCAATAATAAGCGCAGGAGAGTAACTTACTTGTATCTTCTGGCAATAAAATAGAAGACGGGGTGGCCACTCCTTGAAGTTCCCGCTTGGTAAAAAATATTTAATGACTTGATAGATTTAAATTCATCTTTTTCATGCATATTGTGTTTTGACATGATTTCCTCAAACTTTGTGCTTGTCATGTCCATGCTGTTCCATCTAGAAAAAGTAAATATCCTGCAATATCAGAATAACAGAGATGCTCAACAATAACAGCAATTCATTAAAAAATTACTTCAGTTGGTTATTGGAAAACTAAGAAAAGATTGAAAGAAAACTAAGGTTATTTATGGACTATTCGAAAACAATTTAGAATATTTTTAGAAAATATGTGTTTCATGATATGGCAACATCTAGAAGAGAAGCTATTCAATATATGCCTTTACTTTATAAATTGTATTGCACAAGATTGATTGTCTTATAATCAAGGCAAAGCAGATGGGAGAATTTTACTAAGGATATCACATGGCACTGAATGTTAACACATCACAGGAAACTGAATGTTCTAAACTTCAGTGCTATGTGATGTGCTAACATGCTGAACATTGAAAGCCATAAGAACATTTTAAAGTTTAAGCTAAATAATTGACTTCGGCTACATCATTGATTTTTTTAATTACACGCACACATTCTAAACAATATATTTAAAAAGTGGTAAAAAAAGAAAGAGAGAAAAAAAGGCAGAGCTTTATTAAAGCAAGACAACTAATTATTGCACCAAATTTCAGAGAAGTTTTAGTTTTTTTTCCCTCATAAATTTTAATACAGTAAAAATACATAATTAATACTTTTGGATAACTAATTTCATAGATTTTGACTTTTAAAAATACATTTATATCTTTGAAATGAATGGAACATATTTTAGAATGTTTACAAATTCTTTTCTTATGAGCCACGTGAGACTAAATTAAAAATAATAATAATAAAGTTATAATAGTAAGATTTACATAAAAATGACAATCTAGGACTATATCTTTCAGTTTGAATAGAAATAAACTTACTCTTCCATTTATTTTAAAATCATTGCTAAGTCAAGTTAATAAATAAATAAGATTAAAATCACATAAATTTACTCTTCATTCAACATCATTGACAGTCAAGGATTACCTTGAAGAAATATTTAGCAAAGCAAATTTTTATGTTTTCTTCCGAGATTGTTATATAAAAAGGCATAAAGCTAAAAATGCATTAAATTTAGTTCCAAACATTCAAAGGATTTAAATAAATTAAATAAAAATGATAAAGCTTTTTTAAACAAATATTTGAATAAGCAAATCACATTTTACATTTAGAATGAAACAGGACATGAATGGTTAAGAACATGAATGCTGCAAATGCAATTTAAAAAATATATAAATTTTATTTTTCAATTGACAAATTACATACTGAGAATCAACAGGTTTATTCTCTGGTGGACCTAAATAGGCTAATAAAGTAGCCATTTTATCAAATGGTCGACGCCCCACAGCTTTATGATCCCTGGAGCTAGAAAGATAGTCCCCTATCTTTTCTTGGTGATTCCATAGAAGTCTGTGAAGAGCGTGAACATTAGCATCACTAATGAATGACATACTATGACTAGCCTGATCCATTGATTCCAAGTCAGAAGTTATTTGAACTACCCACCTAACATATATACAGATAATTTAGAGCAAAGAATGGAATAAATACTCACATAATATGGAATATTGGATAAATTTAAACAAAAATTAAAACATATACAATTGGGTGCAGTATATAATAAATGCATAAACCTAGCTGATAAGCTTTTAATTATGACAAACCAAATAATTATTTCAAAGCTTAAATACAAGTAATGACTACTTTGTTATTTTTACATGGCAACTAGATAGATCTGAAAATTTAAATTTTCAATTAGTAGCAAGTGGCCGGAGGACCCTAAAGGTTTAGTAGCCACTTTTCCTCAAACCTAATGAGTTCGTGACTAATATCGATAGGTCCTTTTCATTTAATAAACACTTCTTGCAAACTTTTTTTTTTGCTTGGTTAAAATTTTATTTAAAAAAAAAAGAATATTTATATTAGAAATTATCTATGGATATCAAAAAATTAATTCAACAGTAAAAATAAAAATGTGTGGCAAAATTTAGTTAAAAATACTGAATTCAAAGAGCTTTATTTAATAATATTTGGGGAGGTAAAATATATTTAATTTATACATTACAACTTTGTACATGAATATTTCCCCCACAAATTTTTAAATTTTACAAAATAATTTTAAATTTTAATGAAAAATCAGTTTTCCAGAGTATTTTTCTACATTAATGTACTTTTATCACTCAACGATTTTCTTAAAAAAGTGGCCAATTGTTTATTTAATTTCAGTCATCACTTTTTTGTTGATTCGCCACAGGGCAAATTGTTATTTTCAAATCTACAGCCAGTTATGATGCACCCAGATTTGAAAGCCAGTGTTCATATAATGATTGCTACATTTTTGTATAAGTTGTCTAAGTATTGAACGAAGATAAAAAAAAAAAGAAATATTGGTTAAAATATAGTTTAAACTTTAAAAAAAACACACACATTAAAATAATCCGGTTTTGGCCTTGGGCTACTCGCATATGAAGCTATCCTATGCTTTTTCAAATATTCAAACATGAGTAAATTAAGTTTTAAAAATAATACTTCAGAAAGTATTAAGTTGAAGAAGTTTAATTATTATTTAATATATTCATGAGCTGTGTCTTTATATAAAGGTAATATCTCTCTTTAGTGCAAATATAACTAATAATTAATTTATGGAATTCATTAATTTCTCTTTATCATAAATTTAATTATCTAAAAAAAAATATATATATATATTACACAATTTAAGAGAAGTAAAAGAAAAAAAATTTTTTTTTTTTCTCATAGAGTTGGAACTAACCTTTTCTTGTTTTAAATAATTATTTGTATCAGATGAGCATTTCTCAAAGGGTCATATAAGAGTTGGATTTTTAATTTTATTTTTTAAATTCTAAGTAGAAATAAAAATTTTTGAATCTTGGAGAAAGATTAGAAACTAAGCAGCCATGAATTTAATCAAAACTTTTTTCTTTTTTAATTCTTAGTTTCTCATTTAACTTTTTGATCATTTCTCTAACCTCTGATAAATGATTATTTTAAAATTAAAAAAAAAAAAAATCTTTAACATATTTACTCCCTTTTTAGATTCTTGATTTTTACTGTACTTTCAGAATTTATCTATCACATTTTAAAAGAGTTCTAGCTTAAGAGGTACATAAAAAATTGTAAGGTTTGTAAATGGAATGTGAAGATGTAAATTTTGGGATTGGCAACTGTTGCATTATATTAAGCCATAATAACTTGTAAAATGCACACTTTACAAAATTTTTGGTAAAAAAATTTAGTTCCAGTAACTATGCAGCTATTTATATCTAAAAAATAAATTATGCCACTAAAAATTAAGAAAATTTTTTATCACAGAAAATTTAAATATAAATCTACAACAAAAAAGAATAATATAATTAGACAAACTCATAACAAAGTAGTAATAAAAAATAAAGTACCTTCGCCCATGTTCAAAATTTGCCCTGAGAAAGTCATTGAAAGAAAGCATATGTTGTTCTTTCATAAATTCAACATGATTGGCAATATTTTGCAGAATTTTGGACATTAACATTAGTCCTCGTTTAGTTCGTACAGATGGCTGTTTGTCTACAATTCCCATCTCAAAGGGTGATACTAAAAGCAAAAATCTCAATAAGAAGAAACAAACAAGTCATATTTGAGGATAATGAAAATAAAGGAAATCGAATAATTGATCCAAGAGATAGGACTTTGCAATTTCTAACACAAGAAAGCGTTTCAGGTCTCAGAGTCCAAGTTATATTTTCCTCATAAAATTTGATGAGAATTTTTTTAGAATTAAAAAAAAAAAAAAAAAAAAACATTTCTAGAATTAAGAAAAACATTAAGGATACAAAAAATATCATGGTTAAAATTTGATGTTTTTAAATATATAAAAAATGACTCATTCCATTTAAAATGGACCAAAACGAAAAGAACTCATTGGTACCACATCACAGATCTTAATAAAAATTTTTAGTAAAAAAAAGTACTTGATTAAAATTTTTTTTAACATTTTATAGACGAAAACTGCGACTAGTTTTCCATTGTAAAATTTGATTCAACTTAACAGGCATAACTACAAACGGTGGTTCATAGGTTAATAGTGTCTACATATTTTTTTTTAAAGCTGATTTCCTTATTTTCGGTTTTATTAGAAGGAAAAATATGAGAACTATGTAATTGAACAATTAAAACACTGGAAATATATATAAATAATTATTAAAAAAATTTTATTGAAACAATTTTTGAAGAAAACTTTTTGTAAAATTTCAAGAATTTTTTACAGGTAAATAAATTTTTACCACATCAAATTTTTTTCTATATAATATATCATCTTTATCAACATACAATATAAAAAAAAGTGAAATGTGGATTTTATCACAATACTTAATAAAAAAATATACCAATATATATATAATTATTAAAAATTTGTATTGAAACAATTTTTGAAGAAAAATTTTCATAAAATTTCAAGAATTTTTCACAGGTAAATCAATTTTAACCACCTCAATTTTTTCTCCACACAATATATCAGCAAGAAATTAAAATGTGGTTTTTAGCAAAATATCTAAAAAAAAAAAAAAAATTCTAATCTCTCTCTCTATATATATTTAAAAGACTTTATTAAAAATTTTTGAAAAATTTCAAGAATTTTTTACTGATAAAAATATTTTCACCACCTAAACTTTTTTTCACACCATCTCTTCAACATAAAAAATTAAAACGTGGTTCAAAATTTATTTATGTCAGAAATATGTTTTTTGAGCTAGATTGTTTTTTCTCATAATTTTAAATAACATATTTTTTAATATGAAGAAAAATCAAGAGGGTGTATTAAATTATTGCAATATATATTAATAAGATCAATATAAATTTATAGTAATAATTATCAACAGCTAAATATTAAAAACTGTTGGACATAACAATTACGTGAAGACTTACCCACAGCTGGATTAATAAAACGTAGAAATATTACAGTACCCACAGCACTAATATTGTGGGGAAAATTTGGAAATCTTTTGTTTAGAACTTGGTACAAGCAATGACACATGCTTCGAAGTTGAAGAGGAAATCTAAGAAAATATCGATAAACAAAATTTAGTGTCTCCTACGAATGTAGAAATGAACAAATGCAATATACATTATTAGAAATGAACAAATGCAATATACATTATTAGAAATGATTATACCTATCAGCAGAAGAAACAATCGCATTGAAGACTTTTTGAGTGATTGATAGCAAATTCCGTCTATTTTCTTCAACATCTTCACCGTCCTCAAGTCTTTAATAGAAATAAACAATATCATTTAAAAAAAATTATACTTTTGAAATGAATAAGTTTAAGATAAAAGATCAATAGATATTTTCAGTGTAAGCAATTTATTCGTAATGATAAATCAACAAATGAGCGTTAACAAAAGATAAATTTAGGTAGGTTTTAAGATAGAGGTATGGATAACAAATTATATTTCAAAGGCCTTATACTACAGTTTAAAAATATCTAAGTTTATATGCTAATTTTAATTAGTGAATATCATAGAAATTTAAATTTTTATGTAATTTAGCTTGTTTCATTCATTCAGGAAACAATAATAGTTTAGAAATAAATAAGCTTCAGATAAAATTCCTACAAACATTTCCTGTTTTAGATTAATGAGCCATATATTTGTAATTCATAAATAAAAATGAATGTCGGTCTGTGTGTGCATCCTTCATAGAATTCTAAATCATCCGACTGAAAGCGATGAAATTCACCATGCTGATAGTTTGAAGCCTGAGGGAGGTCACAGTTGATGCTAGAACATTTTACGTTGAACCGTTCGAGTAGGATGAGAGAAAAATGAAATGAAATATTCTGATTGGTTAAGCATATGACATTGTTTTAAAATTAGCTATAGATAATTCACATATAGATTTTACACATATTTTAAAGATTACATCAGTGATATTTGCTAGCTAAGATTTCAAGAGATTCGTAGAAAATTACCATACGCAGATGAAGCAGAATTAATTTTGGTAATACATACTACTGGTATTATGATAACTGGCGCAGTTTTAATGAGAATTACAATGGATTTCAGAAAATATTTTAGTAGTGGTAGCAAATGTAGTGAATTAATATTTTAATGAATTAGAGTTAACAGAACTTTTTTTAACTACCACTTATAAGTATTTTTAACAGTAAATCAATGAAATGGTCATGCTCAAGATCCTTATCAAGGTTTTATAAGAATTCTGTCAGTTTTTAAGATTTAGGCTTTACTTTTCTCCCACTGATAAATGTATATTGCATAAAACTCAAATGTTGAAGGGTTATGCAACAAATAGTTAATATTCTCATATAGTTTTAAAGTAATATGTAGATATATCATAGATTATTAAAACTGCACCAATACTAATCAGTTTTAATGCCGATACGGTGGAAATAAGTGTTTATGGACCCTTGAAGGGGATATATACTGGACATAATTACTTGAAAATGGTAAATTTTGACAATCATAAGTTGGCCGCTAATAATATCATCACGACAAGTGATGCTAAACACAGTTAATCTTTATTCTGATGGAATGAACTATAAAAACGTGTTTAATACAATAACATAAAGCCACCTAGAAAGGCTGCAAATAATAATAAATAAATAAAAATGAAATTATTGTAAGGTTAAAAATTGAAGAGCTTTGTAGAAAAACCAGGTTATTGACATTTTCACAGAGGCTATAATCAGGGTAAGCAGGAAAAAAAAATGGTTTCCGAACAATTTTATTGCCCATTTATTAGAAGGTAGGACTAATAATTCATTATCTTATTTTATTTATTACTACCTAATTTAAAAATAAAAATCATGCAAGTATACTAAAAACTAATGTGGATGGGTTACATCAAGATTAAAGTGAAACCAAAAACAATTGTGTTACATTAAACATACCCATATAATGCAACCCTTCATGTTATTTCCAACGATTCTTAAATCCCCTAACAATTTCACTTACATGGTTCTTCCACTAAACACTTTAATTATGTTAGTATGTGCCTTTCAGTTTTGTGCATGATTTCATAGTGTTATTCAGTACTGATTGATTTTATTTTTATTCACCATGTACGAAGAACAGGTATTCAGCTAGTGATTAATAAACATATGTGCTTAAACACTAGATAAATTTGGGTAAGTTAGATGTAGGTATGAAAAAAAATTATACTTCAAAGACCTTGTACTGCAGTTTAAAAAGATCCATATTATATGCTAATTCCAATTAGTGACTATCCCGGAAAAATAAATATTTATGTAATTTTGCATGTTTGTTGACATTTTTTTAACTAAGAAAAAGAATATATTAAATGTAATAAGCAAGGGGGTAAAAGAACTATGTAATGTTGCTAAATAGATGCATTAAGGGACAATTTTAGAAAAATAAATCATTAAATACAAGTCTAATCTTGCAAGATTTAATCACAATTAATTTCAACATTCATAATGCTGAACTTAAAGAGATCAATAAGGATTTTATGGGGGGGGGGGAACTCAGCAGCACTAGACAAAGAAAAATGCAAATGAGAGAGTTAAGTTATTGTAATTGTAACTTTTGGCATTAAAAAGATATGAAAATGAGCTTATATGCATACACAATAATTTATACTTAATTTTAAACTTTCTCGTTTAATCAGACCTCATACGCATGACCCAATTAAAAAAAAAAAAAAGGTACTGAAATAGCATGATGAGTAAAATTTGTTATTATATTTTATGATGTTAATGAGCTTGCACACAAATTTTTATTTCCTTAAAAGAAATTTTTTATAGAAAGTTAAACCATTTTCTACTTAAAAACCAAATGCTTCAAAACTTTTACATAATTTTTTCAAAAAGGAAAAGTATTGAAGCAAGTAACTTTTTAAACATAGTTAAAAAAAATTATAATGTTTTTACCTAGCTGGATCAACTTCGTAGCTAACGTTAGCCAGATCTAAAAGTGGACTTAACAATGGATCAAGCAAACTTAACAAATAACTTGCACCATATATCTTAAAGCAGAATGCCATAATTTTGCTACCAAGACTATTTCCTCGAAATAATGTTTGCATACAATCTGTTACTTCTACCTAAAAACAGTAAACAATGAAAGAATGAATATTATCGACAATAGAATAATAAATACAGTCGAACCTCGCTAACTCGAACCTCGATTTCACGAACTTTTCGATATCTTGAAGAAAAAAAAATTCCCTTCAAATTTCCTATACACTCAAAGTTAAAAAAAAACTTGATTTCACGATTTTTTTTCCTAATCCCTCGATAACTTGAATTTTTTTTTCCAGATTTCTTTCCTTAAAATAAAAAAATATTCCCCCCCAAAAAATGAAGAATTTTAAGAATAGAAAACCAATTCTCATAATGATAAACTTTTTAAAAAAAATGGACATAAAGACGTCAGTGGCATGGAATGATGTATCTTTCGATACGATAATGAATGGCTTCAAGAATGCTGGATTCATTAAAGATCACGAAAGTAGTCAAACAATCAATATCGTTAATTCTGCTGAAAACTACACTGAAAATGATTGGGACAGATTGACCGGACTCATGAAACTAGATGACATGGAATTTCATGACTTTGTAAACGTAGATGATGCAGTAACAGTGTGTGATCAGTGGGATGACAATGATATCATTGCTCAAAGGAAAGCCTCTTGTGAACTATCAGAAGAAGAGGATGAGGAAATCTAAGATTTACTGCTCAATGTTACTAAAAAACATGCACTTTCTGCAGTGGACACTGTAAGGAGATTTATTGAGATGCAGCCAAATATGTCTGAGGAGACATTTAAAGCTATAGTTCACTTAGAAAGTTTTATAGAGAAACTTTCTTACACATTTTTAAAGCAAACAACAATTGAATCTTTTTTTAAATGAAAGTGTAAAAAGGTGCTTTTAGAATAAATATGGAATGGTAAATAAGGTATGTAAGGAGCATTTTTCTTTATTCTACCATCGATAACATGCTATTTTCGATAATTCGAATTTTCGGTATCTCGAAATTTTTTTCCTCTCCCTTCAAGTTCGAGATATCAAGGTCTGACTGTACAATAAAATAACAATAAATTCAATGGTGAAAGTTCCTAATATGAAAAATTTTGGAACTAGTAGTTGATAAATTAACAATATAACATACAGAATTTATATTGGTACATTAATGGTTTTCAGTCTAACTTTGTGTTTTTATATTCCATCGGTAATTGAAATAAATACTGATAATTCATATTTTTAAAAAAGTGAATTACATATTTAATAAATATTTAAATTTAAGAGCTCTGTACTACTTTGCAAAAGAATGTTATGACTCTAGTACTAATTTTACCAGCTATAATTTTATTACTACTAATTCAATGAAAAAGTGCTTTTTTAAATTTGAATATAAAAGAGTTGTAACTTAAAAAAATAAATGTTATTTTCACTAAAAGAGTTTGCTGATAGTTCTTTGAAAGCACATAAAGCCATTAGTTTATTAAAATAAATCATTTCACATAATTTTTTTTAATAAAATCAATTGAATGAGCAATTAATAAAATTATCAAACATTTCATTTATTTTATTAAATTAGTGACTGTTAATACGCATTAAAAAATTGTTAGAATTTGTTAATTTGGATGAACAATAATTTTGGATTTACAACCAACACCAAACCAACACAAATTTTGCAAAAAACAAACTTTTTTTAATTGAGCATTTCAGTTGAGGGAAATTTTTTTATTACTCTAAAATAGTCATACACACATCATATAGTAAATTTGCAACTTCATATAATGTAAATAAAATATAGTTACTTCTTTGTAGAACATGTTCCACAGTAGGGGGGCTAACAAGTGCTTAGCATCAAACAGAGTTACAAATACTCTAGCCAATTCATCCTAAAACATATAAATAGCAAAAATTCTAATTTAAAAAAAAAATCTTAAAAATATTGTAAGCAAATTTTTCAACAAACTTTATCACAGGTTTATACAGGGTATCTGCTTCATTTTAGATTTTCAAATTCATGATTTTTCATGACTAATTCCAAGAATTTTTCATGACTTAACAAAGTTACCTATTTTCTCTGACAAAAACACAACAATAAATTTAAAAAATCATTATAATAACATTCATTGAAATGATAGGTATAACCAAAATAGTTATACTCTGAATCTTCATATTTATAGATTTTAAATTTAAAAAACAGAGTAAAGAAAAAGAGTTGAAGCAATAAAATAGCTGAAAAAAATACAAAAGCAAATAATTTTTTTTTCCTCTGCAGAGAATTTTCTTGTTCATCGGTAAGGAAAGAAATACTCCTGATTTTTCTGTTCTAATTTTGGAATAAAAAAATTTGCCAATGACTGGCTACTTGCTTCAGATAGAATTTTAAATTGATAAAATAAAAAAAATAAATAATAACAAAAATTCTGAAATCACAAAAGTTTAAAAAATAATTCGCTCCAGAAATGTTTTTTCTTTCATTTTCTGAAAGAACACAATTACAACATTTAATATTTTAATAAAATATGACTGTGAGTGGGGATTTTGTTACAAATCCAGATATTCAGAACACCATGAAATTGGGGGGAGGAAGTTAAATTCCATTTTAAAAGTTAGATTTTTCAGCGACCTAAATCCATGACTTTTCATGATTTTTAAAAAAAAAATAGTTAAAATCATGACATTTCATGACAAATTTTGTTCAATACTGAAATTCATGACTTTCCATGATTTTTTAGGTGCGCGGATACCCTGTTTATAGAATTTTAAATAAGTAGCCAAAGAACATGATACCTCATGCAGAAAAATAAGTTTGAAATACACTCTAACTTATGTACCAACAAATGACTAAAAATACTTTTGATTATTTCATTAAAATAAGCAAATGTTCTTACATATTTGATTTCTTATGCATGGGAAGTGATAACATATTTTTATCTCATTAAAATAAAAATAATGAAAACATTAACAAAACCTTATGTTACATACTATCAGATAATTCAATATATTTTCACTTATACAAAATACATATGTTTTGTTATTGCTTTGAAATTTTATTCATGTGAAATAATAACATATTTTTATCTCATCAGAATTAATATAATAAAATCATTAAACAAACCTCAAGTTATATATTAGCAGATAATTTAATGAATTCTCAATTATTTATACAAAACACATATGTTTCGTCATAGCTTTGAATTTTTATGCAAATGAAGTAACTTATTTCTTATCTCATCAAAATTAATAAAGGAAACCATAAAGAAAGTTTAAGTTATATACTAACAGATAATTTAATGTATTCTTATTTTTTTATACAAAATATATATGTTTTGTTTTAGCAATTAATTTTTAAGCATGGGAAGAGACAATTTGTTTATCTTGTCAGAACTAAAATAATAAAGCCAATATACAAACCTTAACATATGTAACAATGTACTATTACCAATTATTTACACAAATATACATGTTTGGTAATATCTTTAAGTTAGTAAGCAGGAAAAGTGCTAACTTACTTTCATCTTTTAGAATTAAAATAATGAAAAACTATAAAAAAAACTAATACAGTCGGACTTCTATGTAACGAACTTCCATTTTGTAAATTTTTTCAAGGAACCAAGAACATTTTGGAAATTTCACCGTAAAATAAGTTCCACATAGTGAACTTTCTATTTAACAAACTTTTCTTTGAGATCCACTTTTCCGATTTCCCAAAATATTTCAGAACATTTTAAACTTGTCAATACATTTTATGGGGGAAATAATCTTGAATTGAATTTTGAACCCATTTAACTTTTAGAGAAAGCAGTAAAATCACTCATTCTTTTTTTTCGCATTTCAAACGAAAAACTCTAACATAAACGACAAAATTAAAGGATTTTATCAGTAGCAATTAAACTTTCGAACGCATGTGGTAATGTATGTTAAAAATTCTTCTTATAATAAATGCAGCTATAATTTTATGCATAAATTTAGCTTTTTTTTTAGTTGAAAATGTATCTAGCATGATTGTGCAACACTGGATAATGTTTCGCTCTATTCTTGCTTTCCACGCAGATTTCTTTTATGATTAAGATTTATAAAATAAATAGTAAATACTACTTTACAATATAAAGGTGCATCCATTGCTATTTTAATTATGTCTAGTGTTTATGAATTTGAAGCCTGTTTTGTGCCGTTTAAGTATTTCAAAAGATGATTTTCTATTTAACGAATATTTATATAATGAACTTATTATCGGGATTCAGCGAGTTCGTTAAATAGAGGTCAGACTGTAATTTAAGTTTTAATTCAATGTTTTCAAATTATCCTTTTAAGCCTGATAGTTAACAATTAAAGTCAATTATTTACTAAAATAAATGCTTGAAACTATAAGTTTAGCAATGAAACAAATTTAAGTTGCTCACCATTTGAGGATTCATGACAACACTAGCTAAAGCCATTGCAATAGGCAGTTCTCCTTTATCACCAATCATCGTAACAAGCTGAACTAACTGTTCATATCTATCCGCTAACACAGTTTCTGCAAGCATATCAAATTCTGTTCCTTGCTGTAAAATTTTGGTGAGAACTTCCATGAAAGCTGCTCTGGTTTGAAGATCCTTATGGTACCCTAAGCCTAAAAATATAAATCAATTTAATAAAATTGAAAGTAAAACAATTATTCTTTGATAAAACATTAACTAGGATTAAGTTCATTAGCATAAAAATTACTAATTTTCAGATAAGCACTGGGATTAATAACTCATCTAAAACTATCCCTCTGGTCCACCATGAAAATTTATTGCCATACAAAGTACATAGCGGCCAACTTGGATATGAAAAAATCCAGTAGATTTTATGGAATAACATAAATTTCATAATCGCTGCTTAATGTACTAAATATTTTACACATAGGGAATTTCAGGAATTTTCATAGTCATCAAAATAAATACTACAATACTTTCCAGTCATGATTGACATTAAATGAACTTGAAATGTTATGTATTATGTTTACTTGTAAGTTTGAATATTAATAGGCATTTAATTCATCAAAGATAGTTGAAAGATTTTTATAAATGAGGCTCACTTTAACAAGTACAGTACAGAACTCGTTATCCGGAACTCAGAAAACCGGAAAACCAAAAAACCGGAACGAAATTCGATAAATTTCCCCCCCATTTTTAAATTTTTTTTTCATCATAAGATTTTAGGATTTTTCTTTCTTTTTTGAAAGATGTTTACCTTTCCATTATTTTGGAAATAATCATTAGTGTATTACTTCATCGTTTTTTCTTCTTTTTAAGATTATTTCCATTTTTTTTTAAAAGTTGGGTTTAACAATAAAAAAACGGCTTTTTGCAGCGATTCAGAAAACCGGAAAAATCAGTTATCCGGAATAGCGACGGTCCCGATCGTTCCGGATAATCGGTTCCCTACTGTATTAGTAAAACTTATTTAAGTATTCAAGCAAAGTGCAAAAATTTTATTTTAATAGGGATTTTTCAGGAAACTTACTCAAGTTTAGGTAATTTTCTGAAATGTACAAAAACCAGGAGAATTTTTAATAAACCAAAAGACCAGGAAAAAGTGGCAAAATCTAGTAGCCCACTGGAAATTCCAGTAGTGTTAGCAGCTATGAAAGTATTATGTTTTGCAAAGCATTTGTGTAAAGATTTTCTTAAAACAAGATGGCATCATTTTAAAAAAAGAATAGAGTTGGAAATGTTCAAATGCTAAAAATTCAACAGGTTACAGAGCGAAGAACATTATATGATATGCTTGAAATTCATCACAATTCAACGAAATATATAAAAAAAAGTTAGGGATTACACACAGTTAAGGAGACATTAAGTAGCAACAATAAAGAGTTGGAAAAAAAGTGAAGAACTAGTCTCCATCTTAGGTGACAGCTTGAAGCCAATTTAACTTTATATGAATAGTAGATTATCTGGGAAGTAAAGGCGGTCAGGGCACAATGTTAGCTTTTTGCCCATTGAGCAAACAGGTTGTTGCAAGAAAGCTTTGCTTTCTCCGATTAATTATGATTCTTCCATTTTCACTTCACTATATTAATTTAATGTAAATTTTTTTTGTATTAACTTAATAAAAAATACTAAAACATACAAATATGGGTTAAATTTTAAGAGATAAGAAAGACAAACATACTAATAGAATGCATGAGTCCACTATCAACATTAGCACTTAAAAGATTTGACATGGCTTGAATAGTGCATGTTCTCAGCTCACTAAGTCTGGATACATTAACTCTATGCCGAACTTCTTTATCTTCTGTTGAATCACCACACTCGTTTAGTAAATTCATGAATAAGGAGAAATATCTGAAAGAACATAGAGATTAAATATGGAGATTTTTTCAGAATTTTTTCATTAGACCTATATTTATTACTTTAAAAATATAAAATTGAGTAGAGAGTAATTGTTATAAAAAATCGTGCAAGAAGCAACAAGGTTCAGGAAAACAGAATGACTATGAAAAGCATCGTAATTAGATTAAGTAAAATTATACAAAAACAACTTAAGATTTCTACATTACATCATTAAAGTGTAAAAAAATTTCAACTTTTTCAAAAGTCAAATTCATATAGTTATTACAACATTTCAGCAGAACTAGTGAAATAATCGCTGCCAATCAATTTAAATAATCATAAACAAATTTAGCAATTAGTTCTAAAGACACAATTCATTTCAGAAACACAAGTTATTCTGGATAGAACTGCATTGCATTAATTTTGCTTCTAACAGCAGGAACTGAACTCTCGTTTCCGGAACGGAAGATGCCGAAGCTGTTGCTCATTTAACATTACTCGGCGGGCACCTGTGAACCTAAGTCACAGAGGCGAGCAATATTGCCTACATCACACTGCCATGGATACCTATTCATAGGGTGGGCCATATTCTGACAACAGGGGACAACACACATAGAGTAACATCCAAGCCCTGAGGGCAACTCAAACTCACAACAATTGGTTTTGCAGTCAGGCATCCTGACAGTTCAGCCACCTGGATGGCCATTGCATTAATAAAAAAGGTACCAAGAAAATTGAAAAGAAATTTCACTTTTAGGTACCTCAAATTTAAATTAATTCATTTACTGAGATTTTTTAGATATTTTACTAAAATTCCCTAGTCTGTGATTACTCTGCAAGATAAATAAAAAGTGAATATGACTTACTTTAAGAATAGCTGTGATTTAGCTTCCATCAAATCACCTCGATCACTCTCTTCTGGCTGTAGTGGTAAACCCCTTAGAAGTGCGGCTACTGCTTGCATGCACGCTTGGTCAAGATCCCTTGTTAAAGTTGTGACATCTCCAGAATTAGGGGGAGCCAGTTGATGACTGTTGCCCATCACCCAATCAGTAAGGTATTCTACGAGTTTATTGCGAAACTTCATTTCTTGACGAAATGCCAAATCATCTCGCCTAACCATCATGGCTTCAACCAGCTGGCAAAGCTTTGTCTTAATTTGAATAGCATGTACAGTGGTATCTAAGTGGCGGACGTACCTGGAATAATAAATTAAGACAGGAGAAAACTAATTAAAAAGATATAACATACATCTCGATGTATAAATCGACCCCCTATTTTTTATTACAAAATAACAAATTTTTGATACATCAGGTATATAAGTTGACTATTGAAAATACAAATATAAAAATTTAAAAAAAAAATTAAGCCTACAAAATTCGTTTAAAGTTAAAAATAATTCACATTGTTATCTCTGGATATGACATATTTGCCAACAAATAAAGATGCATATCATTATTGAATTCGACACAGAAGATGTTCTCGAATTTTTAAATTTGTAACTTTATGGTATAATTGTAAAGTTTTCATTGTGTTGTACATTTCGAAATTCTCCAGTATAAATTATGTTAACTTTTCTTAATCTAAATTTTTTTAAATATAATTCAGTGTTTCTAGAAAAACCTTCAGATATAAAGAAATATAATTTTAAAAAATGCAAAATTAATTGTATATATTAAAAAATAGTTTTTGAAAGTGGTAAATTGATACAGAGTTATTCAGATTTATCTCATTGCTCATAAGGTACTGATATTTCCTGATCAACAAATGTCTGACTTTATTACGGGTGTATAAGTCAACCCTCTGATTTATTTAAATTTAAAATCCTAACATCTTCAATTCATGTTTCAAACTATATTTTATGAAAATTGAATAATATAGAACAGGGGTGATTGTGAGCCCAAGCCAAAATTCCGGAAAATTTCTTGAGTTAAAAAAGAAGTTTAAATTGAAAAAAATTCAAAAAAGTTTATTTTTCCTTTTTCTCAATATTTCTTAGTTTACTTAAAATATATTTACAATTTTACACATACCTATACCATTTACACATACCTATGATGACCTGGAGAAGTAATTAAAATTTTACAAATATGTCTTTTTTTCTTGAGTTTATTATTATAACAACTATTTACTGATAAAAAATGAATATTAATCATGATTATAAGCTTATAAAGTATCTCTCTGGCTCTCCCTTACAAACAAATAAAATAAACTGTGTTTTTAACTTCCACCTTTGAAAATTTGATTTCTGGAAACTTCTGTGATCAATGATTTTTTTAAACCTCTGGACCTTCAATCTCCAGAAACTTCCGGTTAGCGAAAAATCCGGATTTTTTCCGGAGCACAATCAGCCCTGATAGAAGTAATCTGCCTATTTAAGTGAAACTAAGGTTCTTAATTCTTTGATGCAGATGGGACACTGGTGTCCTTTTGTATTTCTTTCTCCTGATGCAAGTCTAATTGCAAGTAAAAATGTATTTTTTAATTAAAAAAAAAAAAAACAGTCTAATAGTTACTAAAAAATCTGTAAGAAACATCTGTTAAGATTATCAGAATTATATTTGTACTAAAATATAAAATCCAAAAAAAAAAAAAANAAAAAAAAAAAAAAAAAAAAAAAAAAAAAAAAAAAAAAAAAATAAGTAGTCAGGAAATTTTTTTCTTCTTCCATTTATATTTAAAAATTTATCAATATTTAATATTGTAAATTAAAGAAATTTCAATGATGAATAACTGTTTTGATTAAATCTAAATAACTGCAAAGGTGAAAACTTTTTGTTTGGAAGTGAGTCATGTTTTGAAGATTTTACCTTTAATGCAGAAAAAGACAAAGATGTTTTATGCTATATTTCCTAACCATTATTATATTAAAATGCTAAATATAATAATTTTCAATTGTATTGAACTAAGTTAATACAAAATAAAGAAAAAAAAGTGTGACAAAAATGTTTGACAAAAATGTTTAATAAAAATTATGCATCAAAGGGTTAAGGCAATTAATAAGAAGCACCATAAAACTTGCTCCAAAATAGGAAATGCCATTTTTCAAAAAATATATTGATTTGAAGAGTAATCCTTGCAAAAATTAAAAAAAAAAAGTTACCTTACAATAGCTAACATCATGCCTTCTATGCTACTAACTCCCAAATGTTCTGCAGTATGATCAACTTTATTTTCTAACACACTTTTTAAGATGAAGATAATATGTTCAATAAATTGAGTATTAGGTTCAGTGACAATTACCTACAAAAAATACAGTAAAACAGAGTGAATACAGTAACATAAAATAACTATTATTAACTTCAAACAAATACTAAAATATAAACTTGGTTACGTATACCGTCGTTTTCTTTAAAAAGCTGTGCGAACTAAATAAACCTAAAAAATCGTAATTTAGCAAAAGACATCTTAACATGTGAATTAGTTATTAAAATATAATAAAATAAAATTATTATTTTCCAACCTAAAACAAATATATAATATAAGTCAGAAGAGTAGTCAGAAAGTAAAAAAGAGGAAATTCAAGAATGAATATTATATATATATATATATAAAAATTTGACAAAAAAAGTGCGATTTTTAAACTTGTAAACCATGTGATTATAAATCCTGATGATTAGTTTTAAAATTGTATGAATATGAATCCCGATATGAGGCTTTTAAATCACGTGAATATGAAACTCTATATCGAATTTAAAAAATGCAAAAATTTAAACCATGATGTGTAATTTTTAGATCACGTAAATATGAATCATGATGCATAATTTTTCAATCGCGCGAATACGAATCCCATCCTCTAATTTTTAATTACGAAAATCGATGTTTGATATTACAACCGCAAAAACGAATCATGACATTGGATTTTAAGCTCACGTGAATACGAATAGCTAAATAGGGCTTTAAAAGCACGCAAATACAAATCGCGATATTGGATTTTTAAATCTCGTAAATAAGAATCGCAATGAACGATATTTAAAACGCCTGAATAAGAATCGCAACGCAAATTTTAAATCAGGTAAATACGAAAATCGATGTTTGATAATAAAATCGCGATTTTAAAAATGCATAAAAACAGAACGCGATATTGGATTTTTAAATCTCGTAAATAAGAATCATAATGTACGATATTTAAACAGCGTAACAAAGTCTGGACTTGGGATTTCTAAAAGGCTTGTTTGTATTGTTTTTGTTTAGACATAATAAATAAAAATTTACAAGATTAATTGAATGAGCAAATAAATCTTTTCACCACAAATCCACCTCTATTTTTTTTCGTTCGCTTTCATGCCAGAGAAAGGAATTAGTGACGTCTGAATTACGAAAATATGAGCTATCTAGCGGACGGATAAAAATACGGAAAATCTTATTTTCTGTGCGTAAAAGTGAAGAAAACGGCTAAAATAAGTAAAAATGCAGAAGAGTTAGCTTCAACGACTGAATTTTAAAAAAAAAGCGGGATATTTAAAAAAAAACTTTTATAGAATCGGAGTTTTTGATAAAAAGGGTAGAGACAAAAGAGAAAAAATCTCATCCCTGATTATAAAGGTCAACCAATTTTATCCGAAGGAAATGATTTTCAGAGAAACTTCAAAGGGAGGAATGAGGACTTCAATACTTTCGCTCTGTGGAAAATTAAATTCCTCATAAAATATTTTGAATTGTGCAGAAAAAATTTCCACGGAAATTAGCAGAAAAAATGGGAAAATCTGAAAAAAAAGCAGAAATTCGCGAAAGAATCACATCCCTGTAATTAGTTTTAGAAGTAAAATTTAAATAGCAGGGAGCATAGAAGTAAAATGTTAATATTTGTCCTCCTTTGTAAGGGTCATTTACTGCATAACTAGTATTTAATGAGCATCGCTCTCCGATGTTAAGCACTTTTGCTCTTACTAGAATACTATTTTGTGCTTCAGTAGTGGCAGGGAAATTTACTATGAAATAGATGAGCTGTACTTTGATTTTTTATGAGGCCTTCTTAAAAAGCAAAGGTACAATGCTGCTTACTCACTTGATAAAATTTTAATTGATTAAAAATACATTACAAATAACTTATTAGTACATGCCTTATTTTATGACATAGTTGCTGTCATTGTCAAAGCATTTGTTAAGTCTGGGTACAATCGTTTGTATTCCACAATCTTAGAACTTTGCTGCCTGTTGTTGGAACCCTATTTCAACTTAAGTTATAATTTCATCATCGTTGTGAAAAATTTGCTCTGCAAAATATTTTTTTTAAGTAAAGGAATAATTGAGAGAAGCTGGGTACAAGATACAGGCTGTATGATGGATGATCTGAAATTTTCCATTTAAAACTCTGCATGAGGACGAACGTTGCCATGCAACAAGCAAACTTCTCCTGTCATCAAGCCCTGTGCTTGTTTTGAATAATATGCCTTTTGTATATCGAACGTAACCTTTTGCATGAAGAAAACTTATTACGGAATACTCTTTACACCTGGTGGTATTCTGAATTGATGCAGACATTAAGAAGACACGCTGCTGAAACGAAGCTAAACATAAAAAATAACGAATAATCTCAAGGAAAAAGTGAAACCTCTAAGGTTATATTCCGTATTGCCCATGGACTCACGTAGACTTCTCCTTTGTTGTTAATGGTGAAGTATATTTACTTCCCGAAAATACCCCATAATTAACGATTTTAGCTTTATGTAACTTTTCTGAGGTATCTTAAATATATACAATTTTTATAAGTCTTCAGCATTTGCCTAACAAAAGCTACGAGAACTAATTTGCATACTTCAATCTCTTTTATCAGAATACTTCTCATTAAAATAACTTCTTTTGTAAAAAATAATTACTTCCTATAGTAAAATTTTTTATGATTTTATTGAAAATATTGGCTAACAGTCAAATTGTACTCAGTCCCATGAAATGGAGTTGTTATATAATTAAACTCTATTGTTTCATTCTGTTCTATAACCAAGTTATTATAGAAAAACATAAAAAGGAAAGAAAAACATATCAGGGAGTTAATATGACAAGAAAAGAATATTCTTATTTTTTGGAGAAAGAAAATATATAAATTATAAAATTTTTAGCAAGGAATATAAATTTAAAAAAAAAAAATGTTTTTGATATACATTTATTTTTAATACTTTTTCCTACAAACTAATTAAAGCACAACTTCATTTCCTTCTTTACAGCTTTTCATGCTTAAAAAGCTATAACCATGAGAAGCAAGACTTATGTTTTTCTTCTTTGTAACCAAAAAATTCTGACTAATTCATTGCTTAAATATATTTTAACTGTAATATTTTGCTTATTAAGTGATTACTTTGTTAAGAACATAACAAGTTTCAAAACTTTCTACAATGAATCTGATATTATCACAAATAATTGACTTTTAAAGACTGCTTTTATTTATTAATTATATATAGAAATAAAAGTAAACAACTTACTTGACCCTGCAAATCAAAAAACTTTTCTACAATAGCTTTTATTTGATCAAAAAGAATTGGATACAATGTGGGACTCATTTCATGAGCAACAAGTTCCTTAACATGCTTTTGAATTTGAGTACCAAATTTTTCATTGTGGCACACTAACAAACGTAACAACTGTCCAACAAACCTGTAAATTAAAATTTCATTACATAGCTAGTACAAGTTCATTGGTTGTAATTTAATTTTTACAATAATTACAATATTTGTTTTTCAATTCAATAAATGTATTTCAATTACACAAAACAAGTTCTTAGTTGATTTAATTATTCTAATTTTATTTTCATATGAGAAATTCATAGTTGTGTACTAAAAATTACAAAATTTGATCAACAGATTTGTAAATTTAATTTCACATTTGAACTAATGTATAGAGTGATTTATAAAAGATGGATAAAACGTGGAAGGAAGTTGGGCCAAATCATAAGGATTAGCAATTTCCCAGCAACTCATGACCAGAAATGTCACCCTATATAGTAGGGTCCATTTATAATAGGGTATGTTGTATTGTCACCTCCCTAATAAGAACTGACTGTTTTTGCACATTTAAAATACTTTTTTATTTATCTAAATTTATATTATTTTTTCATTTTCAATAAAAATACACCAAAAATAGCTGTTTTATCATAATTTAATGATCAAAACCAACTTGGCAAGCTCGGCATGATAATTTCCGAATCATTTACTTATTGATTATTTATCTTGCAAGCATTTAATGGTTTGGTAACCAAAATATACTTGGTGAGCTTGACAAGATAGACACCAAATCATTAATTCAAGACAAAATATCAATTCAAGACCGATTTGGATGTATTTTTTAATAATAATAACTAAAAATAAGCAAAAAATTTACATAAAATTAAGATAATTTAGAAGAATAAAAGTCCCATTTTAAATGCTCATGAGCAGCCATTTGTAAAGTGGAGGCACTCAAATGTATAGGATGCCATTTTTCATTTCAATTCACAATTTTTATAATGTGTTTTAACTTCCCTCCATGTTTTCCCCATATTTCATGAATTTCCACATAGATTTAAAATTTGTGTTATTGCTGATATTACATATATTAAAAAATAATTTTATTGAAGAAATGTATTTTAAATGCATGCATTTTAAAAATTAATATTTAAAATATATAAAATAAGTTTATTGCTACACACTAAAAAACCCTAAATTTGAGCGAATGTTTGGTTTAGTAACACGAAAACCATATGCAAATGCCAAATTGAAGATTAAAAAAACTCAAAACATTTGCAGCTTTTTTAAGAAATGTAAACAATGCTAAAAATATAAACTATGCCTGACCAAAAACAGGAAAAATAAAATAGATGAAAGATCATGAGAGCAATTCAGGTCACAGAGCTTATGCATCTAAAGACCGAGGAACTTGCAAACCCAAAAGTTGACGAATATACCTGTAATTTGAACTTCACTATGCAGCTAGTATAAGTTATACATTTTACTGAGATTTACAATACTGGTTTATATTGTTATTTGCAATATTTCAATTAAATACAAAATTATTTGATCCAAGAAATATATAAACTTGAATAAGTGTGCAGCTTACTGTGTCACAGGACAATATTGCAAATCTTGTCCAGGAGTCAACATACTTCCTTTTCTTGCATCCATTGGTAAAGATGAAGTGCATCCTGGCATATTTGATAAACTGCTATAAAATTAATTTTTTTAATTAAAATACATTTTCAAAATAAAAAATATTCAATGTAATAAATTTAAATAAAAGAAATGATAATTTACACAAACTTAAAGCATATATAGTTACCCAGCCCGAGATGGTGATTTTCTGAGCAAGCAAACACCTCCCATAGCACAACAAAAGCCAGTCATATTAGCCCATTCATTAAGTTGATCCTAAAATATTAAAAAAATTAATTTATAGCCAAAATAAATGTCTTAACATTTAAGTCATCAGCAAAATATCCATTATAAAATATTTTTGAAATAAATTATTTACACCAAAATACAATCATAAGTGATTTTATTTATATAATGCATTATTAAAAATATAAAATGCTAATTTACTTTATTTTGACGTTTAAAAAAAAAGAAGAGAAAAATGGGGGAACAGTTAAATCGAATAATTAAGATTTCATTCCAAACAAATTAGACTTCTTAACATCGTAAGATTTTAAAATTTGTAGTTGGTATTCATAAAACATAATTATTTTTTTAATTATAGTAAAAAAAAATATTTATTTACTTTATCTCATTCACTAAATAAACAAATACAATTAATAAATATTTCAAAAACAAATTTTTTTAATCTCATTTGTTAATTTCTTAAAAAAATATATAGAATTAAAAAAAATGAATATTTACAGTTAGTTTATTTTGTCGAGTAATAAATCCAACTTGCATGGAGTGATTTTTAATTTTCTGCATCAAACAATTTACAGAAAACAGACATTCAAAATCAAAATTTTCTGACATTTACAGTAACTATATCTACAGAGCATAAATATAATTTAAAATAGAATTTCATTAATTAGAAAATATTATCCAAAGAGACTCAGTTAGAAGTTGAAACTATTAGAAATATTACAATTAGATATTAAAGGCATAAAGTTTCAAATGTTTAAAGGCAAAAAGTTTCAAATGTCAATTAGAAGTTGAAACTAATAGAAATATTACAATTAGATATTAAAGACATAAAGTTTCAAATGTTTAGGGAACTTTTCTTGATTTTATTTAACAGAAGTAACCCTACAATGCGAAAAAAAAATGAGGAAAATGAAAAACTAAGATTGCCATAAATATTTTTAAACAGCCATTTAAAATGAAATGTCAAAAGAAAGAAGGAAACAAATATTGATCTCCACCCTTAAAAAAACATGGTCAGGTTAAAAAATCATAACATACATAAAAAGCAAGTAGTAAATCTTACTTCTAGTTCATGCTCCGTGCTTTGATGAGAAGCACGTCGTTTCCCAATAGTTCTATGAAAACCTTCACAAATCTGAGGATCCTCAAGTTTAGTTTTGGGATAACTAACTAATAGCTTAGTAGATACTTCCCAGTTCATGAATGTATCTTCCCATGCCTATAAAACAAAGCATTCACCAAATAAGTCAAAGTATGAGCAAAAAATTATAAAAAATGAAAAGTTGGTATGTCATTAAAAATTTTTTTAAATTTTATTCCTGTTACTATGAAGCATTAGATATTTTTTTTTATTAGACTGTCAATTTTGGCACAAATTGGTAAATGCCTAAAAGTATTAACATTAGTATTAATTGTTAACAAAAGTATTAACAATAAATGTAGATAACTTTCTTAGTATTTCTCTAAGAAGTAACCTACTGAAAACTAAGCAAACTATTTAAGCATTTTCTAGTTTAATGTTTTAAAGAAAGAGTTCAACTATAAGAGTAAAGAAGTTAAATTTCCTCACTAAAATCAACGTATTAAAAAAAACAAAATAGCTCTCTAATCACAATTAGCTCGATTAAAATATTTTTTAAAAGTAACATAAATATTTAAAAATTTTTGATTTCAAAAGTCCTGCCACAGGTCCTGCGTTCGATCCTCGGGCCGGGCAAGGTTGACTCAGCCTTTCATCCCTTCAGTGGGTCGATAAATGAGTACCAAGCATGATTGGGAACTAAACAATGGGGGTTCCGCGTTCGGCTGATCACCTGACCGGAACATCTGCTCCTGCACCCCAGAGCCCAAAGTCAAGATAACTGAGATGGGCACAGTAGGCATTGGCCCTCTATGGGCTGTCGTGCCACTGAGTTTTTTTTTTTTAGATTATAAAAGTTATCGTGAATAAAAAATGAACTTAGGCTTTTTCTGTAATTTTGGTAAAATTTTCAGATTTTAGATTTTGTAAACAGCCTCATTGATATTTTTCTACTGACATACAATAAACATACATAAATATGTAAAATATACCATTCTTAGATTATATCTTAGAAACTAGGAAAATAATTTTTTCCAATATTTGTTTTATAAAAAACAGGAGTACTATTATTATACACATGAACAAATTTGTAAAATGTTTAGTTAGAGCAATTCAAAAGCGAAAAAAATACTAAAAAATTTTTGAAATAAAAAAAAATTAAGAGAGAGAAGTCAAAGCCAAAATTCCTATTGAAAATAATATTTTAAATTATTGTACAAATGATCATAATATCTATAAATCAATGTTAAATATACCTGAGAGCACCCTTGAGTACAGTGCTCAATTTTTCTCAATAAACCCATGATTCTTTTTTGAAGGGCTGCTCTACCTATAAAAACAAATTAAGGACGTAAGTTTTTTTTGCATAAAAATCAATAAAATCTGAAAGTTACACAAAGTTTTTAAGTAATAAAAAAGAAATTATCACAAAAGCAAAAGATAATATAAAATCACACTACTTTCTATTATAGCACTTTTCATTGCAAATGTTTTGAAATAAAGGGGGGAAAATCCGGTAGATTTTACGAAATATAAATTTCTTAATAACAATTGGATAATATTGCATGGCACAAGGAATTTTATGAGTTTTTATAGCTAGAAGAATTGTATTATCAGAAAGATTTTGAATTTAAATTAACGACAATATTTTCCATTTATATTTGGCATTCAATGATCTTGAATATAAAATGATTTTATTACATATTTTATGCTTTTGAGCTCTTAATTTTGAATAGTAATAGGTATACTTTGTTATAAAAAGTTGTAAGTTTTTTTAAAATTTAATTTAAGGTATGCAGAAAAAAAAATTCTAACAGATTTTAGATCAGTGGGAGAATTTTTTTAAAATTTATAATTTTTTTTTTTTGAAAATTAAAAAAAAAACCTTTAAATTTATTATTATAATCGAGGTTTGCTTGCTAATTTAGTAGTAACATTGTTAAACTACAGAAGCAAGTAATAAATCTGTTTAAATAATAAAAAAAATTCAGAAAATTTCCCAATTCTACGGAATTTTCTGAAACATATAAAAGCCAGAAGATCCGATTAAATCAGAAGATCAGCAGAAACTGGATAAATCATGTAGTTTAAAGGAAACATTCAGAAAAGTTTCCACCAATGTATTTTGAATCATTAAAATTCCAATGCAATTTTAACAAAAATGCACAACATAAAGAAAAATTTTTGTAACAAAGTAATTATCTGCAGCAATGTAATGAAGTTAATTAACCAGCACTAAACTTATATTTGAAACTACACAAATATTTAAATTGGGTGCTTATTAATTTATGTTCAAATTGGAAAAAAAATATAATGTTTCACGCACATAAGCATAAAGGTCTAACATAAAACTAATTTCTTATTTAAGCAAATTTGTTAATTTAAAAGTACTTTTATTCATTATTTGAAGCAAAATAAGTTAACTGTTATCTTGTTAATATTTTGTAAATAAATATTTTTTTTAAAAAAAAAACACATTTTTTTAAAAATAAAATTTCTTTATTGTGGAACAATTACAATGGTGAGTTGGAGTTGATCATAACATTACTATCTGGAATATTTAAACTTTTCTTTATTTTTTCGGAGTTATAAAACTAATTTAGAAGGAAATGTACTGATTAAAATAAATAAATTTTTCATACCAGTAGTTAATATTGTGCTAGCAGCGGATAATTCTTGATAAACATGATAATTAGGAAGCATATAGGTTACAGTCAAATCGTCTTGCCCACATCTGATATCAGCTTCTTCACATAAGAGAGAAAAACATGACATTGATACTAATACTGCATCAATGTCTACACTCCATAAATACATGAAGAAAACAACCTATAAAAATGTAACAACAATAAGAATAGTGATTTCAAAAACAAACTTTTCCAATCTATATTCAAAAATAATATACAGTAATGTCAAATTTTTGCTAGAACAAAATTGTTTATCTAATTAATATATTTTTTAAATAGTATTGATCACTTACAATTATTCAGACTTTTTGTATTTGCAAATAGTTTTTCAAATACCCATGATTGCTTCTAATAAACCAATTCAAACAGCAGATTTTATTTGAACAGCAGATATAATTAAATGCAACTAACAGCTATTTTTGCAATTGCTTATTGAAGTGAGCTTATTTTACTAGTTTCATTTTTTTAATACATAATTTCTGCTTTCTGTAAAGAAAAAAAGCTAAGTTTATTTTTCTAACACTCTAACAACAGTCAGTTGAGATATAATTAATGATGGAAAAATGATAAAAAAGTTTTTTGTAAATAAGTATTGTATACATTGTTTTGTATACTACGTCTCAGTAATATACTAGGCAATTCAGCACAACAGTTGTATACTTGGGGGAGGGGGGAGTTAATGCATATCATAACAATTAAGAACTACTCAGTCACCTGAGTCCGAAAATATCATTGAATGCCTCTAGGAGAGTTTCTCCTTAAAAGACTAGCTGTTCATATGCAAGTAAATGGTATCTTTATTTATAATTCTAAATTATCTTAATTTTATATTTAATTTTCTTAGCAGTTATTGCGGAAAACTACATCTAAATGGGCATAGGAATGCTGATTTATCATAATTTGATTGCTGCAAAATTTGAATGCTGACTTATCATAATTACCATAAGTTTGGCAACTAACTCGTCAAGGTCTCGATGGGATAAATTTTTTGAAAGTGTTAATAAAGTCATTGACTGATCTGTAAAAGCAACAATTTAAAAAAATAGTTCATTTCTTACTTAAAATCTGGATTATGCTTTTTATTTTTTATAAATATTCAATTATTTTTCCATTTTTATTTTTTATATAAACTGCAAGCAAATAAAGAAAAGTTATTGAATGCACATAATCATTTAATGTTAATGAACATTCATCACTTATTAACTTTTCTAGTTAAACCAGAGCAGAAAAAAGTAGCAAGAAAAGAAAGTGTCAAGAAAAAAAAATGCAGCAGTAAAGGAATGTAAATGTGAATAAACTAAAGAATGAAGAATAAAATGAAAAAAATCTTGAAAAGTGTAAGCATTCCAGCTTATGAAATCAACTGCTTTCTAAACTTAAATGAACTCAGAAAAAAAAAATTTGATTCTAAAAAGTCGCCATAATTGTATTTCTAAACATTGTACTCCTTTAAATTCAGAATTGGCCTCGTAGAAAAAACTAAAACAATAGATTAGTTAGGAAAGATAATTTATATTAAAAAATTAAACTCACCTCTAATTTAATGTGAGCCTGTTTGCATATGGCAATGTGACTTCCCAGATTTGCATATTCTTTATGCTTTTGAAGGAAAGCATTGCGGCATTTTAAAATTTCTCTAACCCACTTTAGAATTTCTGTATAATTCATAATTTGATGCTGTATAAGTTTTTGAGATATTGAGAACAGCACCTGGGAGCTGTAATGATAAACATAATGTTTTGTTAAAAAAAGAAACATTCATAAATTCAGAATAAAAATTTAATATTTATTGTCAAATTAAAAAGACAAAAGCAAAAATTAAAATAAAAAAACACTATCTAAATCTGAATTTCAAATACAAATTTATAATTTGCGTTATCAAAAAATTTCATCTTTTTTGCATAATCATAAATAGTGATTTAAGTTTCAATGTTAAGAAAATGTGTGCATTAAAAGAGTTGAAATGTCTCAAAATATAAACTGATACATAGAGAGTTAAGGCTGAATTTGAAACAGCCATAAATTTACAATTATTGTAACTGATATTTAAATTTCCAACCAATTCAAATAAATATAAATAATTTAAATCGACAAATGGAGGTCAGTTTAAAATATTCCCTTTATGATTGTCAGCAAAATTTCACAAAACTAATTAAATAGTGCATTAAAAATGCTTAATCGTTTGGTACACTTGGATATTTGAACCAGCTTCAGGAACTATATGAATAACCTGGCTGACATATGTTAAAGGAATAAAATTGACTGAATGAAAATTTGAATGACAAAATAACTAGACACAGTTTTACAGTAACAAATATAAATGTTATCCTGTATTCGTGATAATAAAATTAAATATTGTTAGAAACTAAGTCTGATGCAGATAAAATGTTTGAAGTATTTAAACAAGTTAGACTGCCAAGTTATGTTGCTCGAATGTATCATGTCGACTAAATTTTATCTAATTTAATTTTAACACTATTTAATGCTATTATTCGATTGATGAATTCAACCTGTATATTTCAGGATAATGTTTGTGACTTCATTCAAAAATCTTAGTAATTACTTTCTATATTTCAGTTTCAATGTTTCAAATAATATGCAAAAGAAATTATCTCAGAAATTTTACTTAGTTATGTATAAGCATAGAATATGATAGGGATTAGACAATATAGTGATAAACAACATTTTTTTAAAAAAAAGGTGAAATTTTTACATTAAACTGTTGCATAATATTGTTTCTAGATATTTTCTTCAGTTAATAACACAATAGAAAAACTTTTTATTGCCTACTTAAAAATCATGCCATTTTCCATCGAAAACATTATTGAAAAATGTTTAAAAAAATGAATGAAAATGTTGCTCATCACTACAATGTACCAAGCCTTTCTTCTTATTCAAATACATGACAGTCTATTATAAGCCAAGACCCCCTCTATGAGCTTTCTCTAACGGATCCAAATGGATGCTATGGTCTCCCAACAATGGGATACCTGCAATTGACGTAGTGTGGGTACATCGATCCTGATTGGTTGTGGAAAAGTGGCATTTATTCAAGTTTAGCAACTGTTCTTTCCATTCAATTTCGAGTAAGCCAAGCCCATCAAGTATCAATTCTCATTCTTACACGATGATTTTCTCACAAAGATTTCAATTCTCTCACTATATATTTCTTACTTATCACAAAGACAGGCATAAAGCGATGTAGAACATAAACTAATTATGCATCAAAGTTGCCAGGTACATGAAACAAAAATATATCATGGTTACCATAAAATAATAAATATAAGTTAAGTAAAAGAAGCAGAGAAGAAAGAATTATATTTCAATAAATTTGATGTGCCATACAGATTGGTATTTAATTAACTTCACATTAATTAACATTCTAACTTACTTGGAGAAATTTAACTCAACTTTAAAACACCATTTTGCTTATAAACAATCAGCTGGCACTGATGTTATAGGTCACACGTGTGGGTATCTGGATCTTCTTCTTGAAGTGCAAGTACACAATTGACCTTTACATACAAAAACTTAACTCATTGACCTTCATATATCTTACGATTATATAAAGGTGGTAATATCTCACCGAATCTTAAATTGAGATTCAAACATAATACTTCAAATAAATTACTTTTTTTGTAGATAGATAAATATTAATAAGTTATTACCTGACATCCCAAAAGGTATTTATAGGAGATTCTGGATTCCACATCTCTATATTTGTGGGATCATGTAAGACCAACAAAGCCTCCATCGCTTCTTGTGCTACGTCTGGCATAGAAGGTTGATGAATCAATGAAACAAGACCATTTATCAGCTCTAAAGTGCTGCTCTGAATTTCATGTCCTGCCTTCCCTTGATTCTAAATAAATACAAATGGTGAAATATTAAAGCAAAGAATGCGAAAGATTATTTCATGTGACAACATGGTCATATGACAAATATATTCTGAAGGAAGATTTAGCATAGTGTTTACTTTCCTAATTGAAAGGTGAATTAAATTTACTTTCCTAAGGTGAACCATCTGAACAAAACATTGTTATCTTTGTTGATTCTCAGGCTGCTATTCAGACCATTTCTGAATATAATTTATACTCCTCTGAACTTGAATTTAAGTGTAAACAACGCATCGACTCTCTTCTTTGTTCTGGAAGAGAGGTGGTCCTCCAGTGGATTCCTGGCCATTGTGATATTTACGGAAATGAACGGGCTGACATGTTGGCTAGAAAGGCTTCAGCATTGCATCCTTCTTCTCATCCAGTTCCCCTGAGAAATGCAAGACGGCTTCTTAAGAGCAAATTCAGGCACAGAACAATATCTGCTCTTAGGGACTTAGCTGATGGAAAGTTCTGGGATAGCCTTCTTGATGACCAGCAGCGCTCTCACCTTTCCCTCCTTCCCAGAGCTGAGGGAGTTGCTTGCCTTAGAATAATTACTGGACATGACTACTTGCAGGCCCACCTATTTAAAATTAACCTGGTCAATTTACCTCTTTGTGTGCTCTGTAACACTTTGCCTATGACTGGGGAGCATCTATTTGATTGCCCCTCTCTTCTTGATATTCATTCCTGTGATGACTTTTGTGCCCTCTAACCTTCTGGAGCTACTTCCGTGTTGTATTGGACTGCAAGACGCCTTATGTTTGAGAAGACGATGGCGGGCGTAATTTTTAAAAAAAAAAAACTTTCCTAATTTGACGTCATTAGTCAAATATTTTTGGGTTTCAAAATTTGTTACCTCTGTTGATGGTTGGGTAGAACAATTAAAGAAAAACAGCTATCAAATAAATTTTTCCTTTTGAGAAAAATTTTCCTTTAGTAAATAACAGAATAATAAATAATAGAAAAAAAATTTAAATAGATAATTCATAAGAAATGATTCATTAAGAATGAATTTTCATAAAAACATACCACACAACTGAATGACATTTGATCAAATGATCTGATTTTTAAGTACAACCGAAATTAAGTTTCTGAGTAACAATATTTCATAAAAGAATTGTGGATTTTACTATCAAAAATTAAGATATTTAAAATTAAAAAGCAAGTGGGCTTCTTTAGAAATAAATGCGATAATTAAAAAATATGCTTCAAAAAATGAAAAATTAATAATAATAAATAGTAACAAATAAATAAAGTAGTTAGAAAAGGAAATGTCTCCATTGCATCACCTCAGATCATTAGTCAAACCAGATGTTAAAAATTTATTTCAATTAAAAAAGTCAGTTTAACTTCCTACATTTAGAAGCAACTAATCTTGTCTAAATAAAACATTATGAGCACAAACATCTGTTTTTAAACTACAAACACTAATGATCCTCTAACAAAGGGTTGTAAATTTGATTTGTATACCATTAGAGTTAGATCGTTTGTTCATAGTATTAAAACAGATAGCATATTTCATAATTTGATTTCATTTATTCTAGCTCAAATTCTTTCAATGTAAAATTTGCAAGGGTCCTGTAATGTATAAAACTCAAATTTTATAAAAAGGGACATTTACGAAAATTAGAGTTCAAAGTTTTTCAAAAGTAATAGAATGATTAGAAACAATTGGTACAAGTTTTCATTGCTATTCAAAGTTCTAAGAAGCAGAGAAAAAAATTTCAAATTTCCAAAAACGCAGAATTTCATTTATTATGCATATTTTTATGCAAAGAGAAGTGTAGATATTTGTACACATTTGCTTTTGTTACATTTGCTTGTTATTTACATTGCTCTTTAACTCAGTAGTATATGCACCTACTTTTAAGATAATAGTTCAAAACATAGTAGATAGCAATCTAAATAAAATCCTCAAAGGATTTTTTGCATTAGGCTATAGAAATGTTTTTACAGTCTTCAGCGTAAATGCAAAAAAATTTCTTATTTATACATAAAAAGAACCATTCATAAGAGAAAATAATAATAAAAACACATTTTTTGTTAGTTTTATAAGTTTTTGTACATAATAAAACATATGGATTAGTTTTTAAAAAATTTATATAAATATTTTAAAAAAACAGTTGTTGAAACTAGTCGGATACCTTAAAGCACAAAAACTCAAAATGTTGCAACTGGATAAAATCACAGTAAGCTGCATGTGAACATATTAAATCATTCACAAAAACACGTGACTTATCAAAAGAACAGATGCATTTCCGGAGTAAATTCCTTAATAGTTCTATATATAATATATTCTTCTGGCAAAGGGGAGGGTCCAAGTCTTTTCTCAAGGATGACAGGCTTTGGATGATTTATAGTAAATGCTGTAGGAAGGAAAACTTGCTTTTTTTTCTTCCTTTTTCTCAGACCATCTCAGGAATGATTTTTACCATAACGACAATTATACAAAAAATTTAAATAATCTAACTTAAACTCATCTATAAATTTTTAATATTAAATACAATAAAAAAATTTAATTATTTAGCAATTTCATTTAAACAAGTTTGAAATATCCAATTTTGACTCTATTTGAAATATAAAACTATAATGAGGCTAGATAAACTCACATTTAACATAAGAACTGGATCAGCATGAATAAGTCTAACCATCCAAAGTAAAAGATTTTTGTAGCTTAGAGATTCCTCTCCTTTCTCTTTAAATTTCAGAGTACTAACTTTTTCTTTCAATGTCAAGCTCTGAAAAACATAATTAAAAAAAAGTAAGAATTTTTGTTTTGTTTTTCAATGACAGTTAAAAAAAAGAAATGTTACATTTATTCCTACAAAAATTTAAGCTCATGAAAAAATAATGCTTACAAATAAAATGAATAAGAACATTTAGAAATCATAACTCATAATCTATCAAAACTGTGCTGATATTAATTATAATTATAAATTAATACAGTAGGGAACTGATTATCCGGAACAATCGGGACCATCGCTATTCCGGATAACTGATTTTTCCGGTTTTCTGAATCGCTACAAAAAGTCGTTTTTTTATTGTTAAACCCAACTTAAATCAAATATTTGGAAATAATCTTAAAAAGAAAAAATGATGAAGTAATACACTAATGATTATTTCCAAAAGGATGGTAAGGTAAACATCTTTCAAAAAAGAAAAAAAAATCCTAAAAAAATCTTATGAGGAAAAAAAACGTTTTTAAAAAAAAAAAAAAAAAAATGGTGGGAAAATTTATTGAATTTCGTTCCGTTTTTTTTTTTTTTTTTGGTTTTCAGGTTTTCTGATTTCCGGATAATGGGTTCTGTACTGTATTAGCATTATTGTTCACAGATAAAGATTTTCAGATTGAGATTGCACAGTTGTCAATTTTATGAATTTGACATTAAACAATGGGATTTTAGACTGCATTGCTTAATAATAAATATTTTTAAAAAATTATAAGATGCAATTTAGCACATTTAATATATAGATCAACAGTACATATAATATATATACATAATATATAATACAGATCTTCTAAAAGACTTAATATTTTGTTAAAAAAGATGAAAAAAGGAAAGTTTTCGTTTTCTGTTTCTAAAAAAGATTTCCTTAGTAAAAAGAACTTCGAATAAAAACACAGGTTTAAAAATAAGTTAATGCCCATAAAGTATTCAAATGGGATCAAGAGGTTGCAGAAATATGAATCCCATAGATCTTAAGCTCTGGCATCTTTATATATACATATTTATTAAAACAAAATTGTTAATAAAAATTATTTAAAATATCAGTTAATAGTTAAAAATTTTAGTGTTTTCAGAAGAATCCAGGAAAATGGTATTTGGCATAGAAGATGCAACACTGAATTATACAAAATGTTCAAACTGACCAATTCTGTTTTTTTACATAAATTAAGTCACCTCCATTAAGTTTGGCATGTTATCTGTATGAACTATGGTAACATATTTGAAGAAATTTTCTCAGCTAGATCAATTAGCACAAGAAGAGGAAGATATGATGAAAAGATGCAATAAAATTATTAATGAACCTCTAAATTAGTAGCCCTTGGCCTACCCTGGAATGATGATGAAAATATCAGTTATGTTATCTTAAAAGGAAACTGTTGATTAGATGCAGCTGATAAAAAAATACTGACTCTTCAAAACTCTCTAGACTTCACAAATAATTCTTAAAAGTTTTACCAACATCTATAACAATAAATATTACAAATTATTTGCAGAATGCAGTTAAACTAGGCGAGCTTTGAAATTGATAATGGCTTGGCTTGTATTTAATGATAAAAAATCTATTAAAGTTTTTTTCATTTTTATTCAAATCATTTTTAATATCTTCATCTAAGTTCCCCCCCCCTTTATTTGCATTTTTAATCCAAAAACCATTTCAAAATTTTTTTAAAAACTTCGTGGGATTGTTAAAAGAAAATTGATTCGCAAAACTATTTATGTAAATTTATTACAAAGAAAACAGTTTATGTTGTAAAGAAGAACAAAAATTATAGGTGAAGCAATTGGAAGTTTTGAAAAAGTATCAGCAAGCATCTTTAATACAAACAAGAAAGGAAAAAAATAAAAAAGTACTTTTTAAGTCTAAATAAGTACATAAGTACAGTTTTAAACTTCTACAGAAACTAATCAAGGCAAAATATATCAAGGTAGCATATATTTTTTTCTTATAAACCGTACAGATTCCAGCTCTTGTATGATTGGGATCAGTGAAAAATGAAGGAAAAGTTTCACAAATTTTATTTTAGCGATTCTTTCAACTCTATAATATTTATTCCTCAACAAAAGTAATTAATTCTAATGATCGATACAGAAAAAATAAAAATAAATATGTTGAAGAAATATATATGATAGAAATCGTTTTCTTGACAGTTTTAATTTTTTTTAAATTTACTAAAAATGAAAATTAGATACGATTATGTTACTCTACAGGTAATAAAGTAGTAGATGCATAAAAAATTACTGTTTTGAATGAAAACAATTCATCAATGTTTAAAGTCAAAACATATTCACATATTTTTAAGCAATGAATGGCAATAGGCAATGATGACATTATAATTTTTTTTCAAAGCTGCGTCACCAAGAGAAAAAAATAAATTCACAGTTTAAGTGCCTTACACTTGAAGCGATGATTTTAAACTATATATATATATTATCTTGCCGTGAAAAATTATCTGAGCTTAAGAACAGACAAATAACTTAAATATTTTTTAAGTTATTAAATTTTTTTAAAAATAGCCAATTTGGCGACCTATAACAATATCTGATAGTCAAATTTATAAAAATACTCAGGGATACAAATTTTTAAAACTCAATATAATTTAATAATGACAAACCTCCTGACAAAGAAATCTCATATTTTCAATTTTTTCAATAACATTTCATGTACCACTATAAAAACTCAGCTATGCCACACTGTGGTGGCATTCTTTGTAGCTTGACCTTCCATGCTCAACACATTCAAACATTTTATAGTAGGAATAAAAATGGACTTTCATTAAGATTGTAAGGGATCAATATCATCTAGATCAGTGGTTCTCAAAAAGTGTTCCACAGAATCATAAAGTTCCGTGGAAAGATCACATGGGTTCTGTCAGTTAGGACTTTTTATTAACCATTGGTGATTTTTTAAACCTGTAATATGTTTGTATTTAACCAATAATTAAGTAAGTAAAATGATAATAAAAATTTAAAATTTTTATAAATAAAAAAATATTTTTTCCAATAACAATATCTATACATAATAATAAAAGCGGCTGTGTGTGTGTGTGTGTGTGTGTGTCTGTAATCACAATATATCGCCCCAGAAGCCTCGCCCAGGCACGAAACTCGGCACATAATTGTGTTTTGACATAATGAAGAAGTATTTTTTTTCTTTTTCAAAAATTTTGATTAGTTATTTAGTTATCAGTCATTTTGTAAGTCTATGCTTTTCGTCTGCTTTTTCGTCTTCAAAGAGCCATATTCAAAAAACTATTAAAAAATGCATATACTTTTCCCCACTCTTATAAATGTATGCTAATGCGAACCTTACAATTGAAATATTAATTTTCGACAACTTAAACCAATAATATACGAAGGAATTAATAATTTAATTGTAAAGTTCGCATTAGTTTACATTTATTAAAGTGGAGAAAAGTTTAACTTTTGTATTAAAAATGTGGCAACATATTCGATACGTAAATAGAACGCTTCGCTTTGATATATTTGTCGCTGTTCATAATTGTTATAATAAGTTTTTCTTCTTCTTTCCACGCTCTTTTTTTTTTTTCTTAAGCGAAGACGATAATTTTTATAGCGATATTGTAGTACTTTGTACAACTAAAAATTCTTTTCACAACACTTTAAAAATATTTACTTTATTTTCTTTATATATACAGAGAACAGTCGGCAAAGAATTCGATTAGGTTGAAAAACATTTCGCTAAAAAGGAACGAATTCCAAAAGAAAAAATAAACAACTTAAAGAATAAAAATGCTGATGCCAGCCAATTTTTTGAAAGTTAACTTAGAAATAACAAACCAAACGATGTTAAATAACAAACCAAACGATGTTAACAAAATGACGTAGAAAGCGCAACTAGATCAAAATTATACAAGCACAACTAGATCAAATTATAATACCTGAGTGCTTGACGTAACAGATATAGAAATAGAATTTGATACCATAAAAAATTATATAGAAATAGAAATTGATACCATAAAAAATTTATTCGTTTTCGTGTTCTTTTCATGTATTTAGCATTTTAGTTTTTTTTTTCTTAAGCGTTGTAGCTATATAATTTCAAACATCCTCAAGAGCTATAACACATCTGCAGCAGAACTGGATATGAAGACAAAATTGCAGGACAGGAACACTTTAATTGTCCACTAATTTTCAGATTTCCTGCTACGTTTAAAAAAACTTTATTTGTGAAAACCTTCAGCGTGGCGGACAGCTGGCCGCCTTAGGCGGCTAGTATTAAATAATTTACTAAAAGGAACAATACATTTACAAATGTTTGCAATAGTCTTTCTCATCAAATGTTATAATTCTAAATAAAACAACCAAATTTAAGAAGATTTTTCTCTGATAACCATTGTCACAGTTTATTCTTTTCTACACAGTTCTTTTTCAAAAACCATAATTCATATTTTTTGATTAATTGAGTTTGATTAATGCATTTGTTTAAAAGTCACTGCAGACTTGCAAAATTCAACTGCCTAATATAAAACCTTATTTTTAGACTGTTGTAGAAGAAACAAAGAAAATTTTTTATTCTTTACAAATAATAATAATAATAATAATTGGGACCAGCTGATCTACATTATCATTATAGTCTTTTGAGACATTACAACCAGCGATCTGAAGAAACAAAATTTACCCCACTCATTTTTTTTCTTGCTATATTGTTTGCAGTGTTACATTATCAACTAAAAATTTTTATTGCACTTATAATTTTTCTACGTTTGAGAGGCTTATGATCTACAACCTCTTCGTAAATCTTTTGACGGTTTCTACTTAAGAGTCTACTAATTTGAATACCTTGTTTTAGTTATTAATTAGGAAAATTAGAAAAAATAATGTAGAACAACCACGCCAGTAAAATAAAATGTTTAAAAAAATAGAGAGAGATACATAATTAAATTTGTATGCATAAAATAAAAAATTATACAAATGTTTACACACTGACCTGACATAACTGAAATCACAAATGAGTGCATGAAAATAAAATTTGGTGCATTTGTTTAAAAAAATAAACAAATAAAGAAAAAAAGACATCAGAATGGAAGAAATATTATTTTGCATGTGATTTATTTAAAAAAAAAGAAGAAAGAAATATTATTAAAGCTTTACATTTTTTAAGTTGTTAACACTCAAATTAAAAACATTTTTACCCAACAAGTTGAAGAAAATTTATTTTTACAGGGTTGCCACAGAAAAAAATGAACAAAATAGTTGGTTCTAGTAGCCTAAAGCATGAAAATAGTAGCCGAAAACTAGGAAAATAGTTGTCTAAATAAGAACAAAAATTCAACAAAAATATAACAAAAATTTTGTTAATAACTTAATTGTCATATACCATGATCCATTTAGTCAAGTTGGTGGCAAATATGATAATTTTCATTTTTATATAAACGTTATGCTCTAGTACTATTCTCAATTTTTCTTTATTTTTTAAAAAAGCATGCAGAATTTTGTAGCCATTGAAAAGACGATAGAGAAATGAAATAGACTTACAATGGAATCTGTGCAGATTGAACGAATTAAAAAGTGAAGACTCAAATTTGCAATTCAACATTTTCAACTTTTTTATTTTTTAAGGAAAAAAAAAAGCTCAGTGAGTTCAGAAACTATCGCGGGACGCAGGTTTTCCACCCAAGTCATGCTAAAAAAACATCGCTAGGAGTACAGAAAAGTCTCCCAATAGTCTCCTTTTCCTGAAAATAGTTGCTTTTTTAGCCTTTTCAGGCAAAAAAAATGCTGCTATAGTAAAGTGACCACATTGTCATTGAGACAAAGCGGGACAAATGGGATGAAATGAGAATTACAATGAATTCGCGATAACTCGAATCTGATAGGACTGACGAAAAACTTCGACACATCGGAAGTTCGACTTACCGTTAGTTTCGGTTTTGGACTTTCAAAATATTGTCGGATTATTTAATTAATGCTTATTAATTACAAATCTTCTAAATGCTTACAATATTTAAGATCATTTTTCTGACAAGCCATTTACGATAAGACTGTTTGAAGCACTTTATGATACCCTGGTCCATCGGCTGCAACTTTGCTGTTGTGTTTGGCGGGAGAAACTGCAAGTTTACTGCTTTCAAATTAGGTAGATCACTATGCGCTGTGCATTTATCCATAAAGAGTATCACTTTTCTTTTTTTAGCGAAGAATTTCCGATCCAATTTTCTTACATAGTCTTCAAATAAAACTGATGTCATCCAAAACTTTTTGTTAGACTTGTAATCCAAAGGATACGTTTTTACATTCTTGAAACATCGGGGATTTCGGTATTTTCCGATAACAAGTAAGGGCAATTTCTCTGTCCCAGACGCATTTCCTCCAACTAGGACAGTCAAACGTTCCTTGCTCATTTTACCCCCTGAGCAGTTTTCATCCTTAAACATCATAGTCTTATTTGGAAGACATTTAAAAAATAAACCCATTTCATCAATATTGAAAACATCATTTTAACTGTATCCTTGAAGTAAATTTGGTAACGTTTCATTTAACCACTGTTCACATACTTCAAGAGGGACAGCTTTAGCTTCTCCATGAAGAGTGCGAAAGACATTGTGTGTGTGTTGCAAAGGAAGGGGCAAGATATCAGCTCCTAGGTTTTTTTTCTTGCTTTAAAAGATCCAAAAAAAATCGAGTTAAAGGGAGTAAAATTCGAGTAATCGAGAATAATTAACATGAAATTGAAGATAAAAGGGTCGGGACTTCATAAAAAAATCGAGTTATAGTAATATTCGAGTTATCGTACTTCGAGTTATAGCGAATTGACTGTATATTGTATACATTCATCAAAAATGCATTTATTATTGCCAACTATAAATATATTTGTAAATAATAATAATTTGAGCATCATGATTTTTAATAAAATAAAACTTTTTATTTAAAAGAAACTATGATTTTCTTTCGCGGTCATATTTTTGATCTGAGTGAATACTTTGCAATAGATTCGGATCATTTATTAAAATGTCGTGAAATATTTCACATGAATTGGTCAAATTACATTTTACACTTAATATAGATTTTAAAGTTTTAAGGTTCAACTGTGTTTTTTCAGTTGTCCATATTTTATTGATACTAGAAAAAACACGTTCTGTTGCTGCATTTGTTTCTGGAAGGGAGAGCGCAAATTCTACAATTTTCAAAATATTTTGATGTGGAATATTATTCTGTTTAAAATGAAGGAATAACTCCGTCCATTTTTTGTCTGTTCCCACAATTGCAGACAACCTACATTTAATTTTTTCATCTGTAAAATATCTTTTTACCAATGACACCTCATCAGAAAGATCATTTTCGTAAATATTATTTTTCGGAAACTGGTTACTAATATATTCAAAAGATTTTTCCTCATATTCCCATAAAATCTCCTTTCTCCGCACTTTTACAATTTTCATTGGGTGTCACCCAATGAAAATTTTTAATATCTTTGAATTGAACTGTCTATTCTTCAAGATATTCCAAGCAGTTATTATAAAATTTTTTGACATGTTTCAGAAAATCAAGTCGTATAATGACACCATGTTCTGACAACCTAGTGATGTCTTTTCGAACAATTAAAAGAATGTAATTGTTATCAATTCCTTCTCGTAGTTTTGTTTTTAAATTATTGATTTAATTTGACACTTCCGTAATTGAAATTTTGTCCCCTTCAATAATTTTCACAGCTTTGTAAAATAATGTAGATTGGTTGTGGATGAACTGAAGCCAAATTTGTGATGTGTCATTTTCAAAAAAGAGCTGCATAATTCTTGGGAATTTAGCTTGTGATAAAAAGTATCATTTTAATGGTTCGCATATTTTTAAAATATTTTCTACACCTGGTAAAAGAGCTAGCCATCGTGTTTTGCTGTAACCAAGAATTCTTTTATATTCAATTTCTGCGCTTTCACACAAATCCTTCAAACTTTCAACACGCACAGTATATATATAAAAATATGAATAAATTTTTGCAAACAGTATTTTCAACATCAACCGGAAGTAAGTCAGATGCTGTTTGAATAGTATTACGTAGAATGTGTGCTGCACAACCTACTCCAATAATTTTTTGGTTCATACGTTCGTTAAGTTTCGTAAAAACGTTATTGATGACTTTTCTTGCTTTTTCACCAAAATTTGCGTTTGTGTTATCCGCTCGATAGCAATAATTTTATTCTTCAAATTATTATTTTTTTTAAATAGTGCTTATTGAATCGAAAATTGTTCGTGAAGTTTCACCCGGCAATGAAACAAAATCTAATATTCTAATTCTAATTCCTGTTTCTGGATCAAAAAATCTAACAACTGTGGGAAATAATTTTTAATCTTTGTGGTTGGAAGCATCGGAATATATGGATATAAATGCTAATTTTTCTAATTCTTTCTGTAATTGCTAACACGAATATGGTGAAAAAACATTTGAAATAATTACTTCTGTTTTTGTCCTTGCACATGCAAATTTTTTGTCGTATTATGTTTTGATGACCATTATCCATTAATCTGATCCATTAATCTGAAACTTTGGTTTATGGTGTGTAAAGCAAATAGCCCTTTTGCTAATGCTAGCTGTTTTTCTGTGTTGCACTGCGAAAAAACTGTTCCATTTTAGACGAGGAAGCGGCATTATTTAAAAATCTTTTGTGCCTCTTTGTAGCTCGATGTTAAGTAATATCGTTTTTTCCACCATCTTATGAGACCGAAAATTCAGCATTCCATTTCTGAAAATTCACCTCTACCTTCGTTAATCAAATTAAGAGTCAAACCGAACATCAAATTGAAAACAACAAACCACACTGTCTAACGGCAGTCCGCACTAACTGCACTTATCTGAATTAAGCCGAGACGTAACGACAGTGATGAAACACCACCGAGTAAATCTAACTCGGTACATTGCCTAATTTAGTTTACTCTGCATGCATTTTATTTGTTTTTTTTAATGCATTTTTTAGTTCTTTATATTCACCATAATGCTTAATAAATAACAGGCAATATATTTTTACAGTACATTTAAAATAAGAAATACAGATATTTTCTGAAAAGCGGGACATTTTTAAAAATCGGTGGGACGCGGGACAGTCCCCCAAAAAGCGGGACTGTCCCGCCAAAATCGGGACATATGGTCACTTTATGCTATAGTCATCTCATGCCAAAAATAGTTGCATTTTAGTCGCCTGCGGCAACCCTGTTTTTATCATTTAACATGAAATTGAGAGATTCTGTGAAGATATTACTATTCATTAAATGCTCACAAAAGGCAAGTGTGGATACGGATCTAATGTGGACAGCTAGAATAATTTTGGTGTTTATCACAGTTACAGTTTCAATAGAACTATAATGTATGATAGTTAAATTTGGATGAAAGTTAAAATGGATAATTAAATAAAGTATGATAGTTATCCACAAGCAGAGTAATTAATGCATGAAGATTTTTCTAAATATATATTAAAAAATTTTGAAGTCAAATGCTTCTATGGAGTAAAAAATTGAAGTAAACAAGCTAACATAAAATATTTTGACCATAAAGGAACTTTTAAAGAATAGAAAATGCCTTATTATTATTATTATTGAGAGCTTTACTATGTATTTTAATATTATCTTGGGTTTAGTGTCATCGCCAGAGTACATTAAAAATTTATAATGGTTGGCTAATAGTTAAATCTCTACGAATAATGGTAATCCATAACAGCGGTTTGTAAGAAACATCAAATCTTAACTATTTCACTAGATATTATCAAATAACATTAAACTTAACTAAAATAAAATTCACATTGCTTTTAAGAATAAAAAATATAAAATAAAATAGTAAAAACATAAACAAATAGAAAATTATAATTTAATAAAATAAAGAAAACCACAACAATACCTGAATCATGCGCAAAGGAGCATGACTGATACATCCTTGAGTCACTTTAGTCAATGTATCAGTAAACATATTACGCAGCTCATGAGCTTTGCTGTACACAATATCGATTTGCGGCCACCAGGGAAGCCTAGGTTGAGTAATTATTCGATATAAAGAACATACCAGGACAAAGTGGTATGTGGAAGGAGAGTTTAAGTTGAGACAAACTTTTAAGGCTTCATTATTATGTGGATTAATACGAAAGCACGAAACAAAACAATCTATCATTAGATCAACATCTTGACTAATTGTAGCTTGACTGCGACAAAAAGGTTTGCCGGGATTAAAAAGCAAAAGCTGAAAAAGAAAAGAATTTTTTTATTTATTTATAAATGTAGCTTAAAATGGAAGTCAGCACTTTTTATTAAGAAAATGATAGATGATAATTCAGTAATATATATTACACAACACAATTTATAAAATACACAACTATGACTTTTATTTTATTGTTGAAACTTCTTACACTCTATTTTACAGAAGAACTCACAATAGAACTTGATTTATGCTAATAAAAAAACCAGATAATTTAAATCATTGTTTAAGATTATTGTTGAGAAAGTAAAAAAAGTAGCATTTAGTGAGAGATTCCTAAATAATGCGATTATGAATCACAACACATTGTCTTAAAAACTGCAATAAATAATTTAATAAGAATTTTTCTCCACAAATCAGCCTAACTCCATTACTTCATAGAATTTATGCCTGCTAATACTTTAATTTTACTTTTTTGATTCTTTTAATTCCTGTTACATTTATAAACACAGTTTTTCACAATGATGGATACCTTAAACTCCATTTCTGCCAAATATATTAATTCATCAATGATGATTTATTAATTTTATTTACTAAAAAGATTTTTCCAAATTGGTGAAATATTATTACAAGTACTGCTGAATGCTTAGTTACAGATACACTTCTGCCTAAAATATCAAAAACAATCAGAAGTTAATTTCGATTGCATGATACATATGCTAAAAACTAACAATTATCTAGATCAGTGATTCCCAACCTTTCGTGGACCATCGCCCCCCTCTTGGGGTTGGCTGACACATATCGCCCCTTTCTCTTTTAGCTCAAAAAACCATTCATTATTGCTTGTGAGCAACCAAACACTGAAAATATGCTAAGTTATTTGATTTTAATTTAAATTGTAATGCAAATAAGGAGGCACATTTATCCTGTCATTTTTATTAATTAAAAAAAATTTTGCATCCTTTTTTTTCAAACAAAAATTATATTTAAAACGGAATAATCAAAACAAAAGTACATTTTTTTAAATCCATATTTTAATGTAATCAAGAAAAAGTTAAAACGTTAACAACTAAAATTTGAGAAAAAAAATGAAGAGTGAAAAAGTACATTTTTACCACTTCAATGACTGCCCTGTGCTTGGTGTATTTCAAGTTAAAGCTTGAATGTCAGGTTTTATGCTCGTCAGATTTAAACGCGGGTCTCCTTTGAAGCAAATGTCCAACCTATCTCTTTGCTTTGTGAGCAGCTGGATGACAGAACTAAATCCTCTCTCCACTAAATATGTTGACGGGAATGAGATGAAAAGCGGCTCAGTTTATTTCCACAATTGTGGATAAGTGTCCATAAGCTTTACCTAAGCTAACTTGTAACCGTATTTTTTAAAGACGACTTTAGTCTTTCTTCAAATCTAAAAACTCAGTCTACAAGAAAGAAGTGAGCTTATCCACAACTTCAAAAGAGAAAGGATCGAAAATCCAATCCGGAATTTCTAATTTCATCAAATCTTTAAATCTTGATTCCATAACTGATCAAGGTGATCAGTAAAAATTAAGATTTTATTTTCGAGAATCTCGAAATCTGCCATTGAACACTTTTCAAGAGTTGGAAATTGCATTAGCTCTTTGCTACCAATGTTTGACTTGTAGATATCAAACTTGGCGATGAATGAAGATATGATTCCCTTAGCCTTGATAATGTTCATTTTATTTCCTTGAAGTTTTACGTTGATTTCCTTCATTTTTTTTCAGAACTATCAATGAGGTACGCAGTTTCCAACTTGCGTTGCTTCAAATTCTCACTTAAAACAGGATCAGTGGTGTCGAGAAACTCAGTAACCGAATCCAGCAATTCGAAGAAACGACTCAGTTTCCTTTTGAAAGCTATTTCATAGCTGTATGTAGGAGCAGGAATTTGAAATCTTCATCATTTTCATGGCTAAGTTCTCGGAACAAAAGGTTATCAAGAAAATTAGCTTTTATTTTATTGATGCCAGAAATAACCAATTTTTCGCAGCCTAAAGTTGACAATGAATGACATAATGAATGGTGAGATAACTTCCGGTACTTCTTTTTTAAGGTGACCCAGAAACCCAGTATGACAACCAGACATGGTTGGAGCACCATCTGTTGCACAAGCACTTACATTTGTAAGGGGAATTTCTTTTTCCTCAAAATAATCTTTGACCAATTTAAAAATCGACCACCCTTTTGTATCTGTGTTCAAAGTTCTTGTAAACAACATTTCCTCGTTAATCTCTTTACCCTCATTTATGAATCTCACGTAAGCTAAAACAGCTTTGTTATCTATCACAGTCATCATCTATCACTGGCATCACAGTATTCATCAATCTGCAACGCAAATGTACCTTCTTTCAAAAATTTGATGAGTTTTGATTCAACGTCGGCGGCCATTTCATTAATACGCCTGGAAACAGCATTATTGCTCAGAGGAACAGAGTGACCGCCTGCGATACCAAAATTTTATGACGAAAACGATCCTGGATTTTTTTTAAATTTTCAACTATCATAATTCTTTGCCTACACCAGAACCACAAGTTTCATATATATTTTCAATTTCAATCTCAAATAGCTTTTATTATTAATACTATTAGCAATTTTTATCTTTTGAATACTCGTCGCCCCCCTAAGGAATATCGCCCCCCCTTGAGAAGCTCTATCGACCCCTTTAGGGCGATCGCCCCCCCGGTTGGGAACCACTGATCTAGATGTTGTTAAATAGCACATGATATGATATTCATTGGCTAAATATAGCACTAAACCTGAATTATAAATGATAGTATACAGAATAAGGAAGTGGATAAAGCAATGCTATAAAATAAGAAAAATAATAAAAATTTGAAGAAAAAAAAAAAAAAAACGACGTAAGATGATCTGAACAACTCAATGTCTATATTTACCTAAAATAGGCAAACATCCAGAGAGGAATGGTTTTGAAGGATAATGAATTCAATGCAAATGATTTATGAAGAGTTATAAACTTACTTTTAAATCAGTGATCACATTTTGCACTAGGGAAAACACCACATTGTTGCTATCCAAAATATTTATATAAGTTGATATTTTACACAATCGGACAGATGTTACAGCTGCAGCTTCACTTAACTGTTTGCTTGAAGAATGGGGGACTAAAGCTTTTTTAACGCTATCCACAAATTGGCGCTGAAAATAACACAAAGGAACTTGAGAGCATTTTACAAAACGAAAATTATATACATACAATTCAATTTAGATCAGTAATTATGAAAATTCAATTATCCTAAAATATTTAATCATAAATAGTATTAACTAAATTATTTAAATTTTATAAAAATATAAAAAGTTATAACAAATTTTACAACTGTTTCATTATTATAAAAATATCTCATTCATTCATTAATGTAAGATGAACAATTAACAGTAAGATGTTTAGTTTAAAATACTAATTGCAATAAATTTGCACTCAAAACTGTATCTTAAAAAATACAAAGTAGTAAATATATGAAAAAATAAGTTAGCAATTTAAGCATTCATACAATCTTTTTTTAAATATTAGAATAGAAATAAAAAAAACAACAACAAATAACTAAATTACTTTTCTGTAATGTTTAGGAGAAAATGGAGCACCAGCATCAGCATTTACAATTTCTTCAAGAATTTTCTATAAAAATATTCAAAGATTATGGAAAGATAAAAATTAACAAATATACCAAAATAAAGCTTGTAAAAAAATAAATAACTTACGGCACATAATACAAGCAACATCATTTGTAAAGGCCAAGTGGCCATTCTCTTTTTATTATTATTTTCAGCAAAATTGTCTAACAGGTCAAATAAGCGATCACAGCAATCTGTAAAATGAACACTGAAGAATCACATAACGTTATTAAATTTTTAGAGGAAAGGTCACATATTTGGATAGACCTATTCAGAGCGTGATTTTGTAGACTAACAAGTATGATATTGTTAGTTAAAAAAAAAAAACAAATTGATAGTTAAAGAAAAGAGCAATAGCAAAAATTGCTAGTATTTACTGATGATTTGGATTTTCTATCGTTTTCCCGTCTTTTTTTCACATGATTTCTCAAAATTCTAATATTTTTGATATGATGTTAGTAGGATACTCCAATTACTTAGAGTAATCACTCCTAATTAACAACAATTCCACCAATCATCCTCATCGCTTTCTTATAATTGTTTCGATACTTAATAAACTTTTTTTGGTCACGTGATTTTTCGAGCTTCAGTATTTTTAATATTGCAACACCCGAAGTTCAAATTTGAGTTATCACTTTAAGTTGTGCATGATTCACAGGTATTCCGTCTTTAATTTACATCCATTTCTAATTGCTTTTTTTTGGAAGTTATTTTAGCTATTTTTTGCTTTTACAGAATTTTGATATGGTCATTCAAATTCTGATATTCTAAATACAATTTTATTTTAATACTTGAATTTCGAATGTGAATAATCACTTTTAAAGGTGCTTTACTCGCGACTATTGTAGCATTAATTGACACAATTTTCTGAATTTTTTTTTGTCAGATATTTCTCGTTTTTAAGGCCTTTTTCAAAAGTTTTCTTAAATGACGAATGTCATGACACATGAATTACAAATTTGACTAATCACTTTTTGGCACGCTCAATTTGTGACTATGCCATCATAAATCAATGTCATATTATCCTTTTCTCAGCAGTTGTTATAGTCGGATGTCTTACTTACGGCCTAGCAATCTCCACATTTTTTGTAAAATCTCCTTATTTCAAATGCGATATTTTAAATACAATATTATTTGTAACAATGTATTCGGAATCATACGTTTGAGTATTTAAACTTTCATACAAGTATAAATATTTACCATTTGTACATTTGTTATTTAAAAAATGCTTCTCGGTAAGTTTTATGACATAAACAAACACTTAAAAACAACGCATAATACAATTTCAAAAATGAAAGTAAATTTGAACATTTTATGACCTAAAACTTAATTTTTCGTCTATCATTGAATAAAATTTCAAAAACTAATGAATCAGTATTAAAACAAAAATATTTTCTTACACATATTTCAGTCAAACTATTTTTACCTTCAGAATTGTTTGGAAAGTAATCAGTAAACTTATAAAAAAATGTTGGAATTTGTATTTTAGTTTTCAATGGTTCTATAATTAATATTCTGAAAAAATTCAGATAGAGAGCAGTAATGAGATATAATGCATGCACTTTATTTCATTTTATGCAGCTGCTTTTTATAATGGATCAAAATTAATTGTAAGAGTAACCCGTTACCCTTCAAACTTTGGCAAGGCTGTGATTCATTAATTGAATTTTGGTAACGGTTACCCAGGTTCAAAAATAGACACTTGAATAATGAAGTACATGAAACTTTTAACAATCAAAAGTAAATTTTATTATAACTATAACACAATCCCGATCATTTCCAGATGCCTTCATGTGCACTCAAAATTTCAATTTATACACTTTTAAATTTCCAAATGGTTATACTCAAGATAAAACTTTTCGATAAAAGCACTTTTAAATTTCATATGCATAACATTAAATTAATTCACACTAAACGAGGCATTTACGAAATAAAATTACTAGCTCATTCCAAATTTACAAAAACATTTAACTTTAGGTCATTATATTCCTACAACAGATAATTAAAAATAAATATCCAATGCTCATCTTAAAATATGTATCTTAACACCTGATAGAAACAATTTAAAATACGGAATAAAATTCTGTTCTAAAAAGTTACTAAAAAAGGCAAGAAATTAGAGTTTATAAATACAAAGGAACTTGCAGATCACCTTCTGGAACGCCCACCGGGCCTGCAGGTAGACTTGTGGACTAGGAGAACCTCGACCTTCCGACCACCATTCAGCTCTTTAGAAACACTCGATTTCTGCCGAGGAACGCTCACTTCTTGTCAACCGTCTTGAATTTAGCGACACTCCGGCTATCATTTCCAGTCAACTATATGAGGCTTCAGATCAACTTTCTTCCAGGCAACAGCTCATCCGATCAATGTGGCGTACTTAGTCGCGGTATCCAGGGACTCTTTCCAAATATCAACCTTTCAGCATTTCCGCCTGGATCAACTCATTCCGAGATTCCAGCTAAATCTACACTCATTCTCGATGATACCGGCTCAGAACATACTTCTAACAGCCATGATAGATCCTGTCAGCGGTGATGTTTCAACTCAACATTCCATCGGGCACGATCCGCACTCCCGTCGTACTACTTTTTCAGGCACTCCCGTCTTACTACTTTTTCAGGCACTCCCGTCGTACTACCTTTTTCAGGCACTCCCGTCGTACTACTTTTTCAGCCACTCTTCACGCCTCTTATACTTTTCTCAGCAAGGCGGAATAATTCACACTGACCTGTTTACTCGCTCAAAAGTCATCCCGCATCCAGTGGACGTCAGAACAAAAAAAAAAGATCCATAAGAAAAACCAGCTACAAACCCACTAATACACCATAAAAGTGATAATCTAAACCTCCTTAAATGTTAATACAATTTATATCCACAATTTACCCCAAAAATCCCATTTTAAAAGAATAAATAAAAATTTCTCATGAAATATCATCATTTTGATTGCTTTTAAATTTTATCATAGTGGTGCCATCTATTGAAAAATAACCCTTCTTTAAAAAGTATTGATACAAAAAAAAAACTCCAATAAATTCCTATTTATTACACTTTTAGAAATAATTAGTAAGTGTAATAAATGCTTCATTGTAGAAAACATTTGTGAGAATAAAAATAATTATGAAATATGGTTTCCTTAATATTATTGATACAAAGTTTGACTTTCATAGAACAATATTTTCTAATTAATGTTAAATCAATCTTCTCCAAAATTTTTTTTTAATTGATAAAAATTTTTATAAATATAATAAATGAAAATGCATTACAAGGTGAAAAAAAAACCCTTATAGATGATATAAACCCCCATTAATATTAAATCATCAAAAAAAAAAAAAAAAAAAAAAAAAAAAAAAAAAAGAGTACAAGATAATAGCTTTCAGTATTGGTACCAACTTTTTGAAAAAAATATTGGATATCTCAAACTTATAATGACTGCAATATTTTTCATTTATGAGTGATAGCAAAATTTAAAAATAGAGAATTCTGAATAAATAAAAAAGAAAACTAAAAATTTTAGAAAATTAAAAAAGAAAGAAAAGAGGCTTCAGTTTTGTTACTATAAATGAGGTTTGGTTCATAATTCAACGATACTTATTTAAATACTGATCCAAACAATAAATTGTGTAAAATATCTATTTTAAAAGATTATTTTTCTTCAGAAACTTTTCTAATTTTAGAGAATTGCGTAAAATATACAATAATTAGCATAAATTTTTATTAAACTGGAAGACTAGAAGAAACTGGCAAAATCCAGTAGAATTGGCAGCTATGCATGATGTTAACATACATAGAGTGATTAAAAAATACATTAGGTTTGAAAAAAATAAAAATTTCTTAGAAAAAAATTACCAGCTAATTCTTCATTAGTCTTTCTTTGAAGTTCCATGAATTCTTTAGGGTACGTATCCATCCAATTCCAAATTGCCTTTACAACGAATAAGTTTAAACAAATATTAAATACAGGAAATTTTTTTTAAAGAAACAAAAAGTAACAAAAAATACATACTTTTTCTAGACAATTCATCAGAACGACATAAACATTTTTCTTTAAACTCTTAAACTTCTGATTAACCTCTAAAATAAATGGAAAAAAAAAAATTACAATTAAAAATATTAGTTACATAAACCTCAGCAATTAGTTCTTAGATATTAGAAAGGCAAATCTAATTGTATCCTAACATTCAATAATAAAAATTTTAAGTTATTTATATTGCGATTATTTAAATTCTATTTCAATAATATCTGCAAATTCATCCTTTTTAAAAAATGTTTTTTCCCCCTTCTGAATTTAAACATACGTAAACATACATATTTGAACATATGTAATATAAACTGATTTCTAAAAAGAATAATTTTTGACAAATTACCTAGGAATTGCTGACAAACTCGGGATTAAGAAGACAATACTCCAGATCGACACAGTAAATTTTGATACTGGGCATAAAATTAATGATATTAAATAAATAAATATGAAAAAGAAAGAAAACTTATTGCTAATCTAAATATATCAGAATTTCTTAACTTATCAAAATATCTTTTAAAATTTAATTTATGAAAAAAAAATTCAAAAACAGTTTACTCTTTTTAATGCTTTGGTTACAATTTTTTTCTAATATTGAAATAACAATATTAAAAGTAATAACATTCGACTAGAAAATCCTATCTGTTTGAAATATTTATTTGAAATATTACTTATATTTTGTTGGAAAATTAATAAAATTTTAAGACAAAATATGATCCATGTCTAAAATTATGAGAGATAGCAAAGAAAAAAGTGTTGTCCTTTCGTTCTTTAACATATTTTCAGAATATAAATAATTAATGAAACAAAATGGAGTATATTGAGCAAAACTACATTTGAGTTCAGCTTAACAATAAAAAATACTATATTATAGATTAGGAATGAAACATTTGACAAAGAAAGATATGTATATTTATTATATGACAATTTTCTAACAAAATTATTCAAAAATTCTTTTAATGAAATTTTTTATGTTCTTTATAAGATGGCATTGTATAAAATGAAACATTGTAGTAGATAGCAGTTCACAAATAAATAAAAAATAATAGTAATTATTCAATTAAGTATTTATGAAAAAAAGAGACTTTAGAGAAAGCGGCTCTCAGGATGGGCCCGAGAATAAACGAGAACAAAACTAAATATTTGCCCTGTACTAAAACAAGCTGCAATAACACACACTTAGAAATTGAAGAATATAAATTTAAGGTTGTTGACAATTTCGTTTAATTAGGTTCTGTAATCAACAACAGAAACAACATTAAAACAGAAATACAAAAGAGAATCACTAAAGTCAATAAATATTTTAATGAATAATACCATAAAAATACCATTTAAAAAATACCATAAAATCTAATGTAATTTATAGAAAAACAAAAGTTTTACAGTATAAACTTCTTTTAAGATCAATTTTAACATAAGCTTGAGAAAACTGGACCATGTCTGGTAGAGGTGAGGTTATGTTGGGTATTGTGGAGTGAAAAGTGATGAGAAGTATTTTTGGAGGAATTCAAAAAAGTGGTAAGTGGCTTAGAAGAACAAATTTAAAGCTTTATCATATAATGAACTTGACATTATTAACTTCATTAAACGACAAAGAATTAAATGAGCAGGCCATGTTGTCAGAAGACTGTACCACAAAAAGAGTTTTTAATGCCAGACCAGTTGGCACACGAAAAAAAGGCAGGCGAAATTTGACATGGATAGATGGCTTAGAAAAAGACCTTTTGGTCTTAAAAACTAAAAACTAGAAAATGCTAGCAGGAAACAGGTTGACCATGAAAAAACTTCTCGAGAGGACCAAGGCCCATCCTGGGCTGTCGAGTCATTGTTGATGATGACTGGTGAAAGTGTTTTTCACAAATGAATGAAAACTACACTATTCGAGAATAAATAAATATTTTAGTAACAGAAGAAATATCACATAAGTGAAATCTCGAAATTGATAATCATTGGTTTCAATATGAAATAAATTAACACTAAGGATTTACAGGTCTTTTAACATACATATAAAAATTCAATACTGCTATAAGGAAAAAAAAAATAGTAACATGGAAAAAAATTTACAATTATGCAATTGTTATATCAATAAAATAATTATTATAGCCATTTATAAATGACATACCATTTAAAAGTTTTATTAAACGAGTCACATCTAAATTGATATGCTGGATAAGCTCTATGTCAATGAAATCAGGGTTTTCTTCATTGGTAATCGATAGTTCTTGCAGTCTGAAGAATAAATAAATTAACACAAGTCATAACAAGTCAACATTAATAAATCCATATAAAAATAATGAGTAATGAAAGTAGTGGTAGCATTGATAAATTGAATTTATATAACACTGCCAAACTCTACTGTTATTATTGTATTTTGAATGATATTTTAGCTGCTTCCTTGACAATATGTGAGGTAAGTACTTCATTTACGTCACACTAGAGCTGCACAATAGGTTATTGGAAATGGTCTGGGAAACAATTTTTGAAACTTAAGTCTTTAAACTCATATTTGTCTACTTACTTTTTGTCTAAAAATGAATTCAATTTTTTTTATATACGACTAGAAAGGCATTTTAGCTTTTTCTTTTTTTTCGCAATACAAAATTATGATCTTTTCTTAATAATCTTCAAGCTAATTTTCATGTTTTTACCTTTTATCAGATGTGTCCTACGTAACATAATATCGTTACAATTATTAAAAAAAATAGTTGGAAATAATAAAAACCTTTAATAGCAGTGCTCACCCGAAGTTGTTTAAGAAGAACATTTACAAACTGCACTTTTCTGAATAGTTATTCAATGTATATTATTTTAATATATAGAACAAATATTATTAATAATTTTTACACTCAGTTTATTTTTTAGTAGCAACTTTATTATAATTAAGTAAAGGAGTCCTTCATTAATGAACACAAAATTGTATAAATTTAAAACATTAAATGAAAATATAATCAGTTGCCAAAAAAAAAAAAAATCTTAAACAAAGTCTTTTAGAAAATGTGAACATTATGATTTTAATTCAGATATTTTATAAGCACATTAATCATGAATAATACTAATTTAAAAAAAGAGATTAACTATATATCAGAAAACAAAGTTATTTTTTATTATCTTACCTTGCAGATATGCGACTAAAAACAGCATTGAAATTGTTTAAACTCAGAGAAAAAAGAACTTTGGAAGCAAGATTCTTTAATTGGACTATCATATGGTTTTCACTTGGCACATCAATAAACTGAAATAGTTAAAAATTAAATAAATGTTTACTTCAAAAATTAACTATTAGGAAAAATAGCAAGGCACTATAATTGTAAACTACTGAAATAAAATTTCAGGTAATTTCTGTACACTTTGTTAAAAAATATGTTTGAATAGCGAAAATATAATAGTATATAAAATTTTTCTAGAATTTACATACATTTTAAAGATGTTTTATTTTACCACAAACAATATATACATGTTTCTCGCCTTTTTGATTACAAAAGTACATAATTTAGATTAAAAATATATTTTACAAAACTAAAACTTCTTGTACAAAAAATTTTATATGTTTGAGATACATTAGATCAATAGCATTCTAATATTTTTACAAAGCTAATTGCATAATTTCTTTATTTATTAAGCAATATAACATAAATTTTAATGATTCACTTATTGAAAACATTCTTAGATAAAACATTAGTCATTTGTGTAATCAAAGCGTCAATTTGTTATATTATCTTTTCTGCAAAAGCTATGAAAGATAGTTTTGGTCTAATCAGTGAATGCTATAAAAAAATTCATTACATTGCTTTTGTTTTTATACTTTTATTCGTTGCTCCTAGACATCGACAGTAAGCTATCTTTAAAATATTTATTCAGAGCAAATTAAGGAAAACTAATCACAACTTTTGGTCCCCTTTATCTCTTTCAGTAATATAATTTATTCATAAAAATTTTAAATTATGTAAATTTAGATCAAAATTCATCTAATGTTAGATAATTTTTTAAATAATTTACAGTAAACAAAATCAATTATGTCTTTGTCTATATGAAGATTACATAAAACATTAAAGTTAAACAAAAATCATTACAATTTGATCAGGATGAGAAAAAATTAGGAATTCTCCCCCCTTCCAAATGAATCAAACAATTGATTTGATTTAAAACAGTTTTTTCTTTCTTTTTGTAGCAACTAGATAAACAGAATGTAGAGTTTAATGAACCTATTGCTGGAATTCGCTACATTACATTATGTAATTGGTATTATGAAATCTGAGTAAGCTGAACAAGCAGTGTCATTAATTATGTTTGATGCTACAAAGAAACATCACTGAGACATCTCAAGGTTGTGATACATGTGTTTATTTAAGGAAATTATACCTATGATGTAATTTTATTAATAATAAAATTGGTCCTCTTCTTTTTGAATGCCTTGATATAAAGAGAGTTATGTAACTAATTATTCTTACAAATGACTCACCACAATATTAATTTAAAATTACACATTAATTCTTTTTAAATTTATATAACTTTAATTAGATTTTTAACTGTGATTATATTATTAAAATAATAATGATAAATAAATGTTCAAATGATATAAAACACATAGTTAAATTAAGGCAAACGAAATTTTAATTCATCAGTTAAATAATATTAGGTGTAGAGCAAAATGATTAATATCTGAACACATTAAATAAAATAAACCGAAATATTCAAAATTACTTTGAGCAGAACAGTTATTTATTATTTAATAGACTGATTACACATTTAGCAAGTTTTGTAAACAGTAGTATTTGCAAAAACAAAATTATATAAATAAAAACCCAGTTGATAGTATTTAAGAAATGAAATATCAGCAAAATGCTCTTTCTTCACCATTAAACATATATAATTTTTTTATTCAAACTTTTTCAATAATTTTTTGTAAAATTTAAAGAAAGATTTGATGTTTGCTGCTCCGGAATGTTAAATTTGAGTTTTCATATAGACATTCTTTTAGTGAGGTCTTGACAAATAATCAGATACACTATTCTATTGCAGGCCTTGAAATAGAATTATCCTTTCCAGAAATTATTATTATTTTTTTTTTTCAATTTAAAACACACAAAATAATTGTTCCTAAAGTATTGCCCAACATGAACTATCCTTTTGCTACTTTTTGAATATTGATAATATTAGCAAAAATTTTTTATAATATATGCAGAGCATCATTTTCTAGTCCAGTACATATACTTTTGACACTCCAATATCATTTACTATACTTTAAAAAAATATAATTACATTCCTCTAACTTTTGAATGTTATTTAGATAAAACATTTAAACTTAATATAAGTCTAACAAAAAATTATAACTTTAAAATCATTTAATCATGTATCTATATTAAAATATTTTTGATTCTACTCAAAATGATATTTTTCACAAAATTTGAAGTGGCCAATAATATCATTTTAACCATTTTGTTTCAAACTAATGATCAAACTATTTGAATTCAAAATCTAATAATAATAAAAACCACATACCTGGCATAGTTCTCTAAGCAGAGATTTAACATTCATAGCTTCATCATATCTAGAAGTTTCTTTAGGTTGCTATAATAAATAAATTAAATCATGATTTATATACATTAAATCATCAGTACAGTATTAAGCATGATAAAATTTTTGTTTTTAGAGGAAACAGATTAAAGTCAGTAGAAAGCAACAAATTTTAAGGTTCATAATAAAATTCATCAATTATTTGATATTAACTACTTTCCTTAAAAGTCAAATGAAAAGTCACTTTAAAATTTGAAATACATTTTTCTGACTTCTGAATCCAATCAGTTGTCGTTTTGCATGTTTTTTTTGATCGTCATGTCTTTTTGACGCCTTCTCTGGTTTGACAGCTTTGAATTTCAGTTAGTCAATTCCCCCCCCCCCCATATAAGACGTGTTTTTCATTAGTTGCAGCTACAAGTAAATGATGCCGGGTATCGTTCTAAAGATAAATAGTTTTCTTAACTTTTTTTTATTACTAATTTAAAATCTGACGTAACATAAATTTAAAAACTAATTACGATAGAAATTTCAATGTTAATCTAAATGTAACTAATTTTTTTATTCCACGTGGCATTCAAGTTAACACGTTTTCTTGTAATTATTTTTTTTATTTCGCATCTCTGCTCCTAGTATGTTGTATATTGTTTTTTCAATGTATCAATTAATGGTATATAAAAATATTTTATAATTCTACGTGAATGGTTAAGCTAAAAGAGATGCATACACACTTTTGTATTCTTGGCCATGTGGCACACAGATTTGTTTTTCACTAGTAGTAACATAAATAAATAACCATTAGTTTATTAATTGTTCCTATTTCCACCCATGTGCTTGTAAATTACTTATTTTAATTAATATTTTACAAATTGTTTCATGAATAATGTTGCAACAAATTCATATACTTAAATATATGCTTCAAAACCTAACAGGACATGAGTTTGGTTCATTACTAATTCAGTAAAAATATTTTAAATGTTAAATAATTTAAATTCCAAATGAATGAAATTATTTTTCGTTAATTTAACATAATAGATGTTAGTAGATTAAAGTTATAGCCGAGTGCCTTTATCTGATACACATAATTTTGATTGACAGGATAACTTTCAAGTTTTTTTAAATTGTAATTCTCATTAGTTTAAGTAAATACAACACAATATCAAGTTGTGTTTTATCTATTAATTTTCTGTTCATTTAATTTGGTTCGGATAGGAGGCAACTTAACATAACACAGAGAAAAAAGACTTATAGAGGATTACTTCAAGAAGAAATATATTTTGGAGCTAAGTCTGTACTACATTTAATTACATATATTATCATAATAGTTTTGTCTATTCTTAAAGTAAATAAACATAAAATCAATCACAGCTTTGAAAAATAATTGCGTCAATTAGGAAATTAGTTAGAAACTATGAAATATTTAAATAGATATATAAGTTTTGTATACTTACCCCACTTAAGCACCTTTCTAAAGTATCTAATACAATCAATTGAGATTCATAAAAATTTTTCTCAAATTCTGGCTGAAATTGTGCATGTTGCCTCTGAAAGAATAAAAAAATCTTTTGTTAGAAGATATTTTTCTTTATCCTTTTTTATTTTGCCACAGCAGATGATATTGAGCGCAAATACGAACTTATTGAGTGATAGTAAATTCAACAGTTTTATTTTTTATTTTTATGTGACTTTTTTTTTCTTTTAAAAAAAGTAGATAAACAGATAAAATAACAGAAATTGCTTGTGGCAGTGAAATGAAAAAGTATCAATTTTTTTATACCTAAATTTTAAAGGGAGAAAAAATCATAAATATAATGAAGTGGAATTTCTTTGTGATGAATTATATTGACATTGTATTGAACTTCAATAGAATATGAGAAAAAAAAGTTAAAGTGAAAACTTCAACAGAAAAATAAAAGGTAATTATTTCTTAATAAAAATTTTTTTCCAAGGATATATTAGAAGTTTAACTATAAGGAACTTGAAATTCATAAGTTCAACTAACATAAAACATTTGTGAAAGTAGATACACAAATATTGGATGATGCCAATCAGAAGTGATTATTGAAGTTTTGTATAATTATGAAAAATTTACAAGTTGAAAAGGATCACAAATAAAATTTTAATAAACAAAGGTGAGCTTATGAAGAAGATTTATTAAAGTGCATTACATTTCGAAACTTGTTTACAATACGTTTGTCAATGTGATTGTAATTACATTTTGGCAAATACTATAATACTAATATATTCCAGAAAAATATGAAAAGAATGTGATTACGGTTCATTTACATTGCACTAGAGCTACAATATAATTACGGAGATCATTGTAGAGTTTTCTGGTATAATTAACGTTTTTCCCCTAATTTTAACCAGCAAAAGTATTTTTAAAAAAAACTTCCTTCTATAAAACAGATTTTACAAACAATGTATGATGATTTTAAGTACAGTACAGAACCCGTTAGCCGGAAATCAGAAAACCGGAAAACCAAAAAACCGGAACAAAATTCGATAAAATTTTCTCGCCATTCTTAAAAAAAAATTTTTTTTTACTCATAAGATTTTACGATTTTTCTTTCTTTTTTTAAAGATGTTTACTTTACCATCATTTTGGAAATACTCATTAGTGCATTGCTTCATCGTTTTTTCTTACTTTTAAGATTATTTTAAATTTTTTTTTTCTTAGTTGGGTTTAACAATAAAAAAACACCTTTTTGTAGCGATTCAGAAAACTGGAAAAATCGGTTATCTGGAATAGCGATGGTCCCGACCGTTCCGGATAATCGGTTCTCTACTGTAGTTACAAAACATTATAATCTTTTCCTATTTCTACAAACAATATTTAACACTCAATATATAAAGCAACAATCTTTAATGCTCGTTGAAGTAGAAAATTTGAATTACTAAGAAAACATTTTCAGTTAAAAATAAGAAAACACTATTAAAATTTCAGAATTAAGTTTCACCAATAAATAGTTAGCTCACAAAGAAAATTTGCTAGAGTGTCAACATTCAGATTTCACCTCTCGAACACATATTTTTCCAATGAATAACATGAGAAGTTAATTTTTTGTTGAAACCAAATCAATTGGTTGAAAAAATTGATTAAATTTTGGTTGCAATGCCATGAAGATTAATTACTTTTACATTTTCTTATTAGGTAATATAGATACATTCGATTTAAATTTTTCAGGGAATAAAACTTTTGTGTTAGAAATTTTACTTTACATTGCAAGATAATAATTACATTAAAAATTTTTAAAACTTACCATTTCATTTACACTGTGAAGAATTTTCGTTAAACCAGTAATCACTAATGAAAATCTATATTTACTGATGTTTATGAGGCTTTCTTTGTTCTGTTCTACATTAATACGTGAATGTGTTGTTTGAGGGCCACTTCTGCATGGGAGCTAGAAAAATATACACCAGTTCAACTTGTAAATAAAAATATTATTACAACATAAACCTAAATATTTTATTATCTTCTTAGCAATGCTTTTGTATTCAGATGTTCCACATAGTTCAAATGTATTTTATTATAATTAAAAAAAAAAAAAATTATCAGTCAACAAGGCGCACTGCCAAAATATTTTAAAGATAAGCTAACTTCAATCAGACCTAGGTTGCAAATAATTCAAGTTTTTTGTTTTAAAAAAAAACCCAAGTTGTTTTTTCTTTTTCGTTCAGGGTTCTTTTATACATTTTCTGGGTTTGACAAATTATTCAGATTTCTTTTGTTACATAATTAATTTGAAGATTAAAACAAAATTTAAACAGTAATCAGTAAACAAAATTAAAGGAAAAATATTTAAAATTTGCAATAGAACTTATTGATTAGTTTAACAAAATTTTCAAATATTAAATTAAATTATCTCTTTAAAATTCTATAATTTTGTTCACAAAATAAGTAATTGTTAACAGGTTTTGTAAGTGGAGAATTAAACATAATGCAGAGTTCTCCATAATCCTTTTTTGAAGGCTGCTTGCTCTTTGATCCCCAAAAATGCACCCCCCTTTATAAAAATAAGCCAACATCCCTTATTCATACTCTGCATTGTAAAATTTGCATGCATTTTGAAAAAAAAAAAAAAAAAAAAAAATTACTTTTTAAATAATAATCATACATTGGTAAAATTATATGAGTTTATAGGTTTAATTCTGATTATTATTACAAGCATTCACTTTGTAGGATTATTCTCAACTGGTTAAATTTGTATAAGTACCTTTTTCCGGGGGTGGGTAGGGGTAGTAATAAATTTTTAAGTGATTTTAAATTTAAAAACTACTTTTTAAATGAATAACTTTTTTTCTTCAAAAAAATGCACCTTTAACTATTTAATTTTTCATAACAATAAGTTTAAATTATAGAAAAAAGTTTTGAAGTTGTTTATCAACCAAACTTTTTACGTAAGTTTACTTATTCGAAAAGTAAAAAATATATATATATAACGTCGTTGCCGAGTGGAAGGATTAAAACAGGTCATAGGTCGGGAAGGAGGGTACAAAATTTATTTATTAATTATTAGACAAGAGCAGTCATGAGAATGAGTGAAAGTGCACACGAAAAGTTGCGCTCCTTGGTTATATGTTAGGGAAAATCTTGCAAAGTAAAATCCGTAAAATGTCTTAATTTAGGGAAAGAGGGAAATCTTAGTAGTTGCTATTGGTTTATGAGATAGATCGAACGTTTCCCACACAAGAGCAAAGGGAAAAATGTCCTGCTCTTAATTAAATGCATACTTGAGCCAAAAATAGATTTAAGAACAGGATGTGGCTTTTAAAAGTGTGAGAAAGTATTTCAAATAGAATAATTAATTAGGAAGAAGTTTTATAGCAAAGAAACTAACATAAAAAGATTAATTGAAGCTTTTTATGTTACATATATATATGCACAGAGATTACATTTTAGCATGCCTTCAATTACTTTTATTAATTAAAATTTTTTCTTTTACTTTGATAATTAGAATTACTTTTTTGCAATGAACACATAAAATAGTATAAGAGGTTAATTCAAAAATTGCTGAGGATAAAATTTGTTCTTACATAGTATTACAAATTTTGGTAAATTTTTATAGTGTTAAGTGAGTGCTCTCTCAAAACTCAATATGTCCTTTATAGAGAGGAAGCACCTTGCTCTTTTTTATTCTAAGGGAGAACTCTGTGTAATGTAATTAACTTTACTTCAATAATCAATCCTTAAGGAATGCCTTTTCTATTAGCACCCGTAAACACATTATTCAAGATGATGACAAAAAATTTCTCATATAGTGAAAGATAAACATGTGATGATATAACTTGAATTTCGCATTCTAAGACATTTCAATAAATTTTGATTAAATTAATAATGAAAAAAGAGAAAAGAATTGTTAGCAACTTCTTCTAAAAACTGTGTTAAGTAAACATATAATCTTATTCTAATCTAAAATGTTTCAACTGCAAATACTAATAGAAAATTGCATAAGAAATCATCATAGAACATCTCAGTAAAATATAAATACACTTAAAATTATTGGACACTATATTAAGACAGTAAGACAATTAATTTATTCAAAACTGAGTAATAACATTGAAAAGTGCGGCAAATTTTGGAAGCAATTACTATGATACATTCACTAACTTTTAAAGGCTTTCTTATTTGTATCTAGTGTTTGAAAACTTTAAGAGCTTAAAATGAAAATCTCATAAAAAAAAAAAAAAAAAGGATTGAGTTAAATCTTTTTTAATGTTTACACTTTTCAAACCATATTGGAGAAAGTCAGTGAAAGGTCCATTTTTATAAACCGAAGTTTATAAAAGAGTTAATAAACAATCCCATCACCTCGTAAAATGGTCCTCAATTAAGTGATCAATATTCCACCTGTTATGAACATTATGGTGATATCATTAAATAAATAATAAAAAGAAACAAGTACAAAAGGAAAAGACATATATTAAACAAATAATTTTAAACATATAGGCTTGTAAATGAAAAAATATTTATTGGTAAGCTTAGCAATAATTTGCTATTAGCATTATTTAAATAATGTGACACTTCCTGAGCCGCTAAAAGACAAGACTCGTAGAATTAAAACAATGCTCGTTAAATTAAAATGTAAACTAATTACTTGTTCTTCAAAACGGGTCATTAACGAATTAACCCATTCTACGGGTTTTTGCGTACCCATTGTATGAATATTGTATTGTATTTATAAGTTTGGTTAGGTTAGGTTGGGTTATGATGAGCGAATTTCGTGCATTTAGCATCCGCAACATTGGTTTTTAGCTTACATATAAAAATATTGACACAAGTCAAAATCTGAATGATTAAACAGCAGTTATTATTAATTATTTTAAAAATTTATGAATATCTGCTTGACAATTTTTAAAATATTATATAAAAATAATATTTAAATAGAAAAATTCACATGACGTAATGCATATGGCAACACTACAATGTAAACAAAATCTCGCTATCTCGTCTCCTGTTGTTTCGTCAACAAACAAAATCTTAAGAACCATTAACCTAGATTAAGTTTCTCTGCGAAATGATATTTTAAATATATTTTTTGTGTTCTATTAATAAAAACGTTAAATATGCCTTCTCATACTAATTTGGCTTATGTGAATGAGGATGACTTCTCTCGAAAAGACAACGAGGAACGATTTGACAGCTCAAGTTTTGTTACTGAATCATCGATAAAACATCATGATATTAGACCTACTAATCGCTCAAAGCAACGTTATTTTTCAGTTGCAATATTGTGTTTTATAAATTTAATTAACTATATGGACAGATTTACAATTGCAGGTGAAATTATTAAAGTTTTGGTATTATACCTGCAAAATTCAATCAATGTATTTGTTTTCTATATTTATATCTATCTATTAAAGGAGCACGTGACAGGGGGTCAGCAAAAATTCCTTATGCACTAAATGAAACTGCCCCATTGTTGTACTTTACTTGAAATGCATTTAAATGTATTATATATACACCTATATCTAAGTCCAAGTTAATATATCTATGCATATACTAGCTAACATATATATGTAATAGACTAAGATTAATTTATCTGTATATTTTATATATATATATATAAAATATGTGATGTACAATAATGCAAATAAATTTTTAAAAAAAGTGTTGTAATTCCAGTCTGCAATAGCACATACTTTTGAACGAAGATGTGTTGGGTTTCATTATGGCAATGTGGCGAACAACAAAAGCTTTAGACCATGTAGTGGTTGGCTGGATTCTACACTATCTATTATAACTAGTAAATACAAAAATTATCTGAAATATAACACCAAAAAGTTAAATCCTAAATCAAAGTAAAACCCAAGTCAATCTAGTTTATGTTCACAAATTGCTATTTTTAGTAATAATTTTTACATTTTCTCAATATACTTATATATATATTTAGATATAAATCAAATCTAGGTTATGAGTTTTATCTTTCAAGACTGTCACCTTCCGTTATGTTATTTTTTTCTTTCTTGCTCATTACTTCCTGGTTGTCACTGAAATTTTATGATTATTTTGGAGCTGGTTCCAGTAAAGAAAGTAAAACAACCTACCTATTAAAAAATATCTGTTAAAATTTCTGAGCACTGTGAAAATGTTTAAGAATGAAAATTTTTACAGTTAATGGGATATTTTCCATATCAAACCCTGATTGCCCTAACTGATATCGCTAAAGTGCCATTTGTCCAGTTTGCTATTTGCTGTAAATTAAAAAAAATTATCTATAGTGGTTTTTCTGGAGTGGTTACAAATTTTATCTTAGTATGTTCCCATCTGTGATTTTAATTTCTCGCATGCCAATGTCCAGTTGTCACCAAATTTTACTCATTTATATTGGTATCTAAAGTATTTATACATTCTGATGAGAAATTCTTCTTGTTACAATGAAATGACATCTTAAATTTTGTTTCAAAGTTTATTTAAAGTTCACCAATGTAAAGTGATATTAATTCATTTTACATTGGGGAACTTTCACATTACTCAATGTAAAATCTAACTCCACATTATAATATGTAAAATGATTTTTCACATTATGGGTTAAGAAATAGAGTGTTTATTTATAATTTGAATAATTTAGATTTAAATCAGTGCCGTAGTTGACTGATTTTGTTTCATACTCTGTACACTGTCTACAAATCCCATAGTAAAAAGTATTCCTTCAACAGCTCTTTGTGATGCACAGGGGTCATGGAGATAAAAGCTCCACAATTTAGGTGACAAATGGCAATGTTGTCAGAATTGTAGATAGGCCGCCATTACTTCTTAGACAATCTGGTTACTATCGATCTGAAACTGAGTTTTGCAAGCTGCCACCTGAGATTTGAAACATAATTCTTCTCTATGACATTTCAGTGATTTGACCTTACCACCTAAAAAGCAAATATTAATACCCAGTTATAAAATGATGCCAGTCTAGCCAGGCTATAAGCTATCTGTAAAAGTTTTGTATTTCTCTAATCATACGACTTGCAAGTAACTTCTACTCAAAAAGTATTTCATAAATGCCATGATGCTTGACATAAGAATGTCTTTGTCTTCTGAGTTTTGAAACAAAGAGGAATATTATCGTATTAAATCTGTTTAATGGATAGTCATAATCAAATTTAGCATCAACCGTGATGAAAACAAATCAACACTTGCAGCTTTTAATTTAAAATTTATTTAACTTGCATATTCTTAAATCTGGATGTAGCAGTAAATACATTTGTGATTTATTGTATACTTTAGAGTTCATTCCTTATTTAGAAAAACGTTAGCTGTCATTTTGCAAATGGGTGACCACTTTGATCAGTCTGCGGAGGGACCAAGAGTGTGCGGTATCGGTCCTTTTTAAACTGATCTATCATAAAGTGCTCGACTTAAAGCGCATGTTGTCTGGCTAACAAAGCGAGGGAGCCATCCACAGAGGATTAAAAATTGTGATGGTATATCTTCAAATCAATTTCAGGGATGTTCCCCAGACCGTTCGCAACAGTCCATTGTGCAGCTCTAATGTGACTTACTATAGAGTAGTACTACTATAAGAGTACTACAGTACAGAACCTCTTATCCGGAAATCAGAGTACCGGAAAGCCAGAAAACCGGAACGAAATTCTATAAATTTTACCGCCATTAAAAAAAAACAAAACAAATTCCCTCAAAAGATTTCTGAATTCTTCTTTCTTTTTTAAAAGATGTTTACCATCATTTTAGAAATAATCATTAGTTTCTTACACTATCAAAAGAAGTAAGAGTTTTTTAAAATTATTCTAAATATATATATATATTTTAGTTGAGTTTGACAGTAAAAAAATGGCTTTTTGTAGCGATTCAGAAAACCGGAAAAATCAGTTATCCGGAATAGCGATGGTCCCGATCGTTCCGGAAAATCGGTTCTCTACTGTACTATAAATTACTATAGACTAGAAGAAGAGAAATATAAGTTAATATTCTACTATTAAAATGTTTTCTTATAAGTTGAATCCGTAAAAAATTGTTTTTATTTTTAGGCGTTTTGGAGAAAGTACAAAATTTTTATGGAATTGGAAACACAGAAGGAGGCTTGCTTCAAACAGCATTTATAGTTAGTTATATGATTATGGCTCCAATATTTGGTTATCTAGGTGACAGATACAGCAGGAAAATTATCATTGCTGTTGGAGTAACTTTTTGGAGCGTTACAACTCTTTTAGGTTCTTTCATCCCTCCTCATGTAAATATTAAATTTATTTTTTCTAATTGAAATTTGATTTTTCAAAATTTTTGTTTTTTACTTACTCTCAAAATTTTATACTTACTCTCAGTAAATCCATTATATGTAGAAAATTTTAGCATTAATAGGTCTTAAATTAAAATATTTGGTCTGTATTAATATATTTTTTTAAACTTCCTAGCTTTTTGGAGTATTTTTGTTTCTTCGAGCTTTAGTTGGTACAGGAGAAGCAAGTTATTCAACTATAGCTCCCACTATAATAGCAGATTTGTTTTCAAAGGACCAACGGTCAAAAATGTTAGCCATATTTTATTTTGCCATTCCTGTAGGAAGGTAAATAAATATTTTATTTTATGGAATAATTATCTGTGTACTACATAATTTCAATATTATAATAACTTTATGCTACAAAACCAATTCACTGTGCACTAAAGAGTTTTGAAATAATTGTAAAAACATTTTTTTTTACTTTTAAAAATATGATTCATTTATCATTTTTTTTTTTCTTCATTTTTATCATTTTTAAGGCCATGAAAACTTTTTCAACTTTGTTTGAGATAAAGAAGAATGGAACTTTGGCATAAAAAAGAGATTTTCCTATTCATATTATTATGATTTGATTAAATGAGCTGTTTTTTGAAACTTAGTTCTCAAATATAATATTTGTAATCTGTGATTTAAAATAAATATTTCAACAGTCATGTAGTTAAAGTGGTTTTATTTTATTTTAGTGGATTGGGCTATATTCTTGGCGATCAGATTACATCTTTTCTAGGCCAGTGGCAACATTCATTACAGGTATAATTGTTATTTTATGTTACATTCTTCTATTATTTTTAAGTTAAGCAAAGAAAAAAATTGTGGCAATCATTCATAAATAAAGAATATTTCTTATTGTTGCAAATTAATTTTAAAAATTTATAATTATTTTAATTTATGTAATTAAGTAAATTAATTATTAATTTAAAAAATAAAATGAGCCACTCAATATTGAATATATTTAAAATTGTGTATAAATTGTTTTTATGGTGGCTAATATAATCAAGAAAACAGTTCTTTTTCAGAAACTACCAGTTATTTTATCATGATCATGTAAAAGTCTTTAAAAATTCATTTGCATTTTGTTAATATATATAAAAAAACTTTCCACAATTGATAGAAATTTTTTTTATGTGTGCATATATCCTATTAATGAAATTTTTTTGAATGCTTAAAAGGTTAATTTTAATGTTTATTTTTTGTTGAAAAATTAAAAAAAGTTTTTCTTAATTTTTGTGGTTACCTACCCTGATTGTTTATTGAGATTCAAATAAAAAGTAGAATTTCTTTATAAAAGTATTTTTTTAAATTTATTGGTAAACTGTTAAGATATTCAATTTGATTATTTTTATATGTAACTAAATGTTTATTATTTAAATCAAGGTCACGCCTGCCTTAGGTCTTGTGTCAGTAATTTTGACTCTTCTTTACGTCAAAGATCCACCAAGAGGTGAAGCTGAAGGTGGTGCTGTTTTGGAAGCAACATCTTTATCTGCAGATATGAGAGATTTGTTTCGAACGTGAGTAACGGTTTATAACCATTATATTACTGACAACTGGAGTAATTTAACCACCTTACACAATATATTTTTTACATATAGTTGAATTGTAAAAAACAAAAGCGATGTAAAAAAATAAATCTACTTCTGATGTCTTTAGTTATTTATACAAAATTTTGTGAATTTTTCATTTGAAAGTATTGATTTAATTGTAACTAAAAATGAAATAGGCATAAATAGTTTATTTATTTAGTTTTTATTTATTTAGGTTTGATCCTGTTTAACTAAATGCACAAATGAAAAATAAAATAAGCTTCTCATCTTATTACTTTTTTTTAAAGATAAATACGAAAAACAATCATCACAATAATTTTTATTTGATTTAATAAAAAAGTAATTTTATTGAATTTTGTGTGAAACATTCTCAAATCACGGTAACATGCTTATTTTTATACTTTTACCAAAAGTTCCAAAGAAAGAAATTTTGAATCCATAAAACTTAAATGAGTGACTTATAATGCTTAATTATATCATTAAATGTTAAAAAATATTGTTTTAACTATTTTTCGTACTTTTAACTTGAAATTTTGATAATCCTTTTTTTTTTTTTTTTAGAAAGTCCTTTGTATTTTCCACCTTAGGATTTACAAGTGTTACCTTTGCTACAGGTGCTTTGGCTTGGTTTGGACCTAAATACATGGAATTAGCAATAAAAAGACATGTTTCTCTTGGCTCTGCCCCACCAAAGTATGATACATATGATTAAATATTTCATTGTTATTTATAAAGTAATGCCGTTTACTGTAATTGTGTTACCTACTATTTATTAAATGTATATAATAACTTTTTAGCTTAAATACAATAAATTCTATCTACAATGATATCCAATACAACTCCCTTTACTACAATAATATTTCATGGTCTTGATGAATTTGCATATAGATTCATGATATTCTCTCCTCAATATTGTGAGATTTTCTAAAGTTATTAACCCCTGTGAAACTATTTAAAAGAAAATATCAACATTATTTTCTCACATTGTTATGGTATTTTCATTTTCAAATTCCGAAAAGGTTTTTATTTTATTATCTTTAGCCATTTTTTATGTCTTTTCTGGCAAGAGAAGTTTGCCGGTTTTGTACTTATTCCTTTTCGCTTATGTAAGAATGGCTATTGTTCAGATTCCAATATAACCCCATCCTTCAAATAGGTAGAGACTACACAAAACTCTTCTCTTCTAGATAATATCTACTAGAAGTCATATGTGTATCATTCTTTTTTGGTTTTATTATTTTCATGTTAAAACCTAATAATGAGTCAGGAGTCACCATACACATCGCATTAACAAATCAAACGATTTGACACTTTAGGTACATGAAGTTGGACAATTTTCGGAAAACTCTGCTACTTGTTTTTTTAAACAAAAACATTTAATTTTCTTTTTTTTATGAGTGCATTTTCCCCCTAAAATGGCTGGAAGAAAGCAATTTTCTTTTCAAGCCAAATTTAACCTTATCAACGATATATAAAAATATATATATAAATACAAGTGTATAAATATGTATTTTCAGTAGGGCATATATAATATTATAATTAAAAAAAAACTTGTGTTCCCAAAATGTTTAGACTGTCTATGTAGCAATATATTCCTCTACGGCAATATATTTATTTGGTCCCCAAAATTTTTTTGTAACGAAAATTCATTGTATTTTCTTTTCAAGCCAAATTTAACCTTATCTACGATATATAAAAATACATATATAAATACGTGTGTATAAATATACATTTTCAGTAGGGCATATATAATATTACAATTAAGAAAAACTTGTGTTCCCAAAATACTTACACCGTCTATGTAGCAATATATTCCTCTACGACAATATATTTATTTGGTCCCCAAAATATTGTAACAAAAATTCATTGTATATGTCACCATTAGTTTACTAAAATTTCAAACAATTAACCCTAGTTAATGATTTTTTAAACAGACAATCAAGGATTTTAACGTGCCTTTAGTGACCTTTTTTTTCCCGTTGCATTCGTGTCAACTTGATTTTGAACACTGTTTGACCAGTATGTGTAGAGTCCATAATTATTCTATATTTAATACTGCAAAACCAATTATATGCCAATGGTCTGCTGAGAGGAAATTTGGACCCTTCACAAAATATCTTTTCATAAAAATGGACCCTTCACAAAGTATTTTAACTTAGAAACGGACCCTTCACAAAATAATTTATCTTTAAATCGGACCCTTCACAAATTTGTTATTGTTTTGTTAATTATTGTCATTATTGTTTTGTTAATCGAATAAACCCTTCCTAGGAAGGGGGGGGGAAGAAAGACAGATGTAAACGACCTAAATTTTGTCTTTGACAGACGCTTCTTCCTTTTTTCGTCTGAAAAGAATATTCTGCGTTCAGCAGTATATGCTGAATACCAAATATTTATATGTTGCATCGCTAATTTAGTAGCTGCAATTGTTGCTTATTTTTTAAAATTTAATTCTTTTAATTATATATTTACAGTGTTGAGCATAATCTTGTATGTCTTTACAATTTAAAAACTCCTTAAAAAGGTTTTTTTGCCATAACGGACCCTATTTGCACAAATTCACAAAAGCGGACCCTGGTTGAAGGAATGTGACTTAACGTTTATTTTATATTCACAAATTACGAGTAATTTTTTCACAATTTTGCAAAAACGGACTTTTTACAAAATGTCTGGACAGACCCCTGTATGCTTTTAGAGTTTACTTTTTATTCATTCATTCATTTAATTATTCTTTTAATTCATTTAACGCATAATGTTTTTAATTATGAACTTTTTCTCCAAATTTTTTAAAACAAGTTTTACTTAATCATTAAGAAACAATTTATTTTATTGACTTGTATGTATTTGTTTTATTTCATTTATTGATTTATTTTATTCTCTATTTCTTAGGGCTGCTTTAGTCTTTGGTGTCATTACTTGCATTGCTGGAATCGTTGGAGTCATTATTGGTTCATCTTCTTCACAATATTTTCGTAAAAAAAATGCCAGAGCTGATCCGTTAATTTGTGCTTTTGGTGTTTTAACTAGTGTTCCCTTGGCTTATGCTGGAATTGTAGCGGCAGATTATAGCATGCCATTATCATGGGTGAGGTGTACTATTTAAATTTTCAAAAACTGTAAAAACCGAAATGTATTATTTTGTATGACCAGATCAAAATATGCTATTTATAATTTATTTAAATTTCAAATGAGCTTTTATTAATTTTTTAACTACCAAATTTAAGTGAAGTTTTATTTATTTCTTACTTCTAGAAATTTTTGTTTAAATTGGAAATATCTAATCAAAATCAAGTTATATTAAAGCTTTTTTTTTAAATCATAGAAGTATTTTGCTACAAGTATTTTGATGAGAATTTAAAAAGTTTTATTTCACATTATCTTTTTTCTTCTTGTAATTTTTTAAATCTTTAATTGACAGTAAATTAATATTTTAACAAGACAATGCCTCAAAACACGTTAAAGTTGTGTTTCATGGCAAATTACGAAACATGCTGTGATACAATTATGTCTCATTCTTTCATCACCATATTTTAACTCAATAGAGATGATAACATAGTAATAAAGTACACTTTAATTTGCTATTTTAACAAAATTGACAAATCTGTGATTAAAATATAATGAAATCTTTTATAGAATCACAATTGTAATTTGTGCTCCCATCTCATTTAAAAATAAAGGAATAAAAATTATTCATTAAATTAATTATTTTTTTTCAAAGGGTATAAATTGTTAGGTTCATGTTTAGAAATATTTTTATTTTAGATCCTTATATTTCTGGGTGAAGTTTGCTTATGTGTGAATTGGACTATTGTCGCAGACATGCTTTTGGTAAGTTATTTAAATAAAACCCTAGCAGCAAAATAACTTGGTCCCTCATAGAATCAATATTGACGAACCTTCGCTTAATATAGGTTCAAAGGGCTGTTATTTTCCATATTGGCCCGATATAGAATTGCCCGATTCACCCAATATTTTACAGCCTTGCATTCAATATTGACCCTATATGGAATTGTCAAATTTACCCGATATTTTACATATAATATTCAGTCAATATAGGCCCCAGATTTGCCCTATGTAGGACCAATGTTAAAAGATCTAGATATCCTAGTATTGGTCCTTCTTTGCATGTTCGTTTGGGGCCGATATTGAACCAATTTTAAGCTTAACTTGGACCAGGGTAAAATTGTTGCTAAGGAAGTTAATTGTATTTTTTTAAAAACCTAATAGATATAAATTAGTCTTTCAAAAGTATACAAAAGGATTATAAATTAATACACATGAAAAGGTTCTTAATTCTATAAAAATCATTAACCATTTATTAAATTTTAAAATATAGCTGTTCGTCATTTTTCATATAAATAATAATTTTAAATACATATATACATAAGTATTTCTAGGAATCTTAAGTTGCTTAATCGAAAATTCTTATTCATTCCTTTATCAAAGCTTGGAAATACTTATTTTAAATAATCAATTGTGTCAAAAGAGAACTGAAGCAATTGAGAGACTTCATTATTTAAGATGTTTTAAAATTTCAGCATATTTTGTTACATAATATTCTTGTTTCTAAGCTACCATTCTTGTAAAGAAATGACATAAATAAAATCTAATTTTATGATAAAGTATTACAGTTTTATTCATTCGTTTGTGATAGTAGATTTTTTTAATATTATCAAATATATTTTAATAATTACAGTATGTCATTATACCGACGAGAAGATCAATGGCAGAAGCTGTTCAAATACTTGTTTCTCATGCACTTGGGGATGCATCTAGTCCTTACTTCATTGGAGTTGTAAGTTTATATTTATTATTTGAAAGAAAAACATATGTTTTTTAATTTTTTTTCAATCATTACTATTTATATTGAGTGTTGGAAAATATGAATAGTGAAATAAGTTTAAAATTAAACAATCAAAAAAATTATTGTTCTATTATTATTTTAGAGAGAACAAAATATTAACTTTTTAAATGTTCAAAATTATGAATTTTAGCCTCTTTTTTTGTTTTGTTATTGTCAAAAATTAAGAAAATATTTGGGATTATTATTATTATTATTTAATAATAGTACTCTAGCACTTTATTTTGCCCTCTTAACATTTTAATATTTTCCCCATTTCCCAGGCAGTTGAATATTTATTTAACAAAAAGAGTCAGTATGTCTCACATGCAAATGTATTTTTTTAATGTACTATTAAAATCTGCAATTTAATTTTAAAAAACCTATTTTAATTTTTTTTCTATGGCAATTTTAGGTATTAAAATTATAATAAAATATGAATCATCAATAAATTATTTTAGAAATTTAGATGTGAAATCTATTAGAATTATACAATACTACATCTACCGTCAGGCCTTATTTGTTATATGGTGGCTTTAAATTAAATCCTAGCAAAAAAAGAGTAAAAAAATCCAATTAAAAGGAGATAGAAAAATTTCAAAATGTTTATTGATTAATACAGTAAGGCTAATATTAATGTGTGGAAATATTCATAATTGTTCTTTTTTAACTATTGTATCTTCAATCTATACTTAAGTTAAATGTACTATAATTTCTTTATTAAATTTAAAACTGAAGCAATTTGCTTAGTACTTTGGTCAGTTCTGCGATGTGGAGCTTTTCAAGTTCATCATAACTATTTCAACTTTGGAAAAGTAAACAATTGTTTGCTTGTTGTCTTTTGAAAAGGTTCATTTCATAGGTTTCACTGGTGACTCAGTTTTTTTCATGAAATTGTTGTTTGACCACTTTACGGTGAGTTTTTGTATTTTCATTTTTGTACTATATTTTCAAGATTTTGTTTGAAATTTCTCTTCTGATTTGATTTTATGTATTTCTGGTATTTTTCCTGGACTTTTGCAAAACCTTCGGGGTACTGAGAGAGCAAATTTTGACATTTGTCTGGCTCTCTTAATAGAAAAGGTTTTGTTCTATGGCTTCCATAGCTGGTACCCCCTAAAAGACATTGGTTTCGGTGGCCATATTTTTATTTCCATTGTTTTTCTTTTTTCTTTATTGCTTCAATTATTCTTTCTTTTAAAAATTTCTGCTGCTTTGCGCGTTTCTTTCAAAGAAAGTTCTGTTATTATGGAACTAAATATTTTGAATTCTTTTACTTACTTCATAATATTCACGTGACATCTTATTCTTTACTTAATAATAATTCTTTTATCAATATTTTAAATCTATCAGAAAAACAAATTACAGTAAAGAAAGTTAAGGTCTTAGTTGCAAAAATACTAAAATACAATTCAAGATTTTTAAAAACTTATGAAACATTGTTATTAAATCTGGTTTCATCATTCTGTTTAAAATGTACCCATCGAATTTTCAATTTCTAAATATATATTTTATATAAATTTTGATGAAAAAGTTACAATAAATAAAATACTGTCAGTGCAGTGTTGGAAATATTTTCCATTAAAACGAAAAGTTCGTTTTAAATTTTTTTAAAATTTAATACAAAAACGTTTTCTTATAACAAAAAGAGAAGAATGGAATTTCGTCACTCTTGTTCTAAGATTAAAACCGATTAAACTTTTTTGCCTGTTTGTGAACGGTATGGTCAAAACGTGCTGGAAACGGTTTCAAAATATTTTTTTTTCTTTATATAGGAAATGTCTACTTAAAAAAAATATCTTAAGAGTATCTTTTAGACTCATTTGGGACTCAAATAAGAATCTATAAAGAAAAAATAATTATTTTGTAATAATAATAAAAAATAATTATTTTCTATTGCAGGTATCTGATGCAGTTTTAAAATCAACAACTGCAGATGAATTTTTAGCTCTGCAATATGCATTGTATATACCAATGGCTGTGCTGGTTGTGGGTGGACTTTTCTTTTTCTTAACAGCTTTGTACATTGAAGAAGACAAAACGAAATGTAGTTTAACTACTCATGGTGAGCAGCACCTACCTCTTATTAATAAGTGTTCCTAATATTGTTCCTATCCTCATCTCACCTGAATCTTGATTGTCTCGAGCATTTTTAGTAGAACAAAACATGTTATGTCCTTGTTTTATTTTGTTTTCTTATATTATGTTTCTGTTTGCTGCACATTTGGTTGTTTTTATTGGTTGTTATTTTATGATTTATGATTAAATTATGTCAATTGGAAAAATAAATATTTTAAATATTTTCTGGTTCAAAAGAAGGGTTGCATTTTTTTTTTTATATATTTTTGTTTGTCACAAATTCTGTTGTTTTTCTTATTTATTATTAGTTTAGAAGTTAGTTTTTCAGTTGATTAATAAGAGTTGAAAAATGCAAAAGTAGAGTGTAGAGTTAAACAAATGTTTGTTTCTGTTTTTTTGTAATGCTTATTGTTTTTTTTTTTAAATTGCTATTATTTCGATTTTTAGAACAAAGTTTTTTGAAAAATCTAGTCACATTATATTTTTATAGTACAAAAGTGAAAAGCGAAGTTATGTTTCTGTTTTTTGCATTTTTGATTATGTTACAAATTGTTTTGTTTTTAAAATTTCTTAGTAGTGTTTAGGCAGAGTATAAAATGATATTAAAAGATACTTTTTAAATTGAAATAATAGAACTAAGCAAATTTTATTTATATTTGTTTGTATTGTTGATTATTTTTTATTAGTTGTTATTGTTTTGAAATTGTTTTTAGTTAAATAAAGACAGTTACAAAAATTTGTCAAGATAAGTTTTTTAAAATGTAAGAGTTAAACATCATGTTGCTATAACTTTTCTTAAATATTTTACCAGAGTATATAACTGACATAACGTGAAGAGATTTAATTTTATTGTTTTTTTTTTTCATATCTTAACCCATTACAAGATTGAGCGATACACAAATAAGAAATCTTTCATTTTAATCTATCTTCTCTTACATTGAATTGTTTAATTTCTTTCACTTATGTAAATATTGTTTTTAATATTTACTGTAAGTTTTTCATTTTGTAAACCTTTACCTTTAACATTTTTATGCTTTCTCCTTTTTGTCTGTTCTATGGATTATTTATTATTAATAATTATTATTCTTTTCAGCTAGTTTAAAAGGTATTTATACTTTTAAAACTTTTTCACTGTGCGTGAGTTACCTTTTAATTTGATAAGAGCATCCAGGGTTTGCTGAATAATTGTGTTTTGGTATGTGATTACATAAAAAAGATTTAATTGAGCCAAAAGAAATTATTCATTCCCATTTTGGAAATTAGAAATGGTCGAATGAACAAAGCAAAATGTTTATCCTGATGTGTATAAAAAAAAATTATAATCTGAGATCTTATAATTTATCAAATAGGCATGTCTTATTGATTTTTTACTTAGGCTATTGAGTTAAAGGAAAACAAAATCATTAATTTTTAACTTAAACCCTAAGTTAGAGTTTTGAAATAATTTGTATGTTAGTATTGACTTGACTTAATTCTCTTTACATTTTGATGGTTTGATTGATTTCAAGCTTAGCTTGTGATCTCTATGGATTAAATGACTCTGTCTATGATGTTGTTGTAGATCTTGCTCTTTGGAGCAATAGCAATGAGAAAAAATGAACTGAAACATGTAGATTCGGTTTTTTTTACTGTGTATTTAATAATGAAGAAGAGGCCTCATTCTACTACCAAACCTCTAGATGAATTATCAGTAGTTTTTCTCTTAATGGGAATATATATTATTAACTAAATATTCTCGTATATTTTCTTTAAATTAAAAAAAAAAAATATTTTAACTGTCAGGCTTGAGGAAAGAGACGTAAGATTAATTGTTGCGGTTTTATCGAAAATGATTTGCAAAAAAGGAAGCCAATCAAACCAATGGAACAATGAAAAGAAACGGTTATTTAAATAATCTGACGAAAATTCCAATATAAAAAATCAAAGCAAAGCAAGTCTGTAACGAAATATATTTCTTTGCTAATGTAAAAGGAGTTAAGGAAAGGGAAAATTGTAAATAGATTTTGATACCTGGTTATGTGTCACATTGAATATTAATTTCTTGTACATTTTCATTAATTAAAAAAGGTGGCTAATATATTTCTGAGAGAGAGAATTAAATATAAATTTAAAAAATAAATGAAAGTAAAATGCCAGGAAATATGCAGTGCCTAATGTATGACAATATATCTCTGAAATAATTTTAGCTGACTATCTTTCTTTTTCAATGAGTCCATATTTAGAGTATTTTTTGCAGTATCTGTTATTGACATTTTCACCCTTTGTGCTTGAGGTTCTTTTTACATTAAAAAAATCAATGCAACTGCTATGAGTTTATAAGACTTGTGTTGCTAATTTATTATAATATTAGTAATTGTTTATTAAGAGTTCAAAAGAAATGGAAAACATTGTAATTAATGCAGTCAGACCTCGATATAAGGTCATCTGCATATAAGGTCACTTTTCCAAAGTCCCGGCTCACTGAATAGGAATTCTTTGTTGTAGATTATCGGATATATGATCAAGTTTTAAAAATCGTTATCGCTTATAAGGTCATTTTTATTTGAGGCGAGGGGAGCTCTTTTCTCACAAAAGCCTATTTAACTTCCTTACAAGGCAATTACCCACTTCTGAAGCTACAATTTCTGAAATTGTTTCACAAGTTGTGGACAGTGAGGACAATGACAGTGATCCTAAGACTGTAGCTGTAACCCAAGCGGAAACCTTCAATGCAATAAATGTCATACGAAATTTTTTTACAAACCATGAGGGAGCTGAGGAACATTTTGAGAAGTTACAAAATCTAGAAAACATTGTTCGATAAATGAAATAAAAAATGAGACAGACCTGCATAAATGATTATTTTAAATAAGGTAAGATGTAATGCATGTATGTACACTTTGAATTTGTAAATAGCTTTATTTTAAATAAAAAAAAAATTTTGAAATTTAACTTTCTTTAATTTTTTACTAATTCTGTTAAAATTTATTGACTTAAATATTTAATCAGCAGGTCGTTTTCGTTTGTATTACCATTTTCAAAAATCGTAATGTGTACTATTTGTGTGCTTAGTTATGAACTGCTAATGAATCGGTTAAAAGGTCACCCCGCTTATAAGGTCACTTTTGTGATGTCCCTTAGGGTGACCTTATATCGAGGTCTGACTGTATAAGTTTTTCTCTGATTTTAACCGTAATGATGATACAGCTGTATAAAATATATTTGGAGATAATGTTTTATCACGGTATGCTGTTTAGTATCATTAAAAATAAGTTGTTTGGAACTTTAAAAAAAATAGGTAATTAATTTTATAATTTCTCCCCAGCTCCATACAAATGATTAAAATACAATTTTAAACAAATTTGATATGTTCCTATATTTTCAGTAATTTCAATCCTACTCTGTTGAAAAAAGGTATGCTTAATTAAATAATTATATACTTTTATTTTTAGCTATTTTGCATTTATTCATAAGCTAATATTTTGGAAGGTTCTTTCGAAATCTTAATTGAAATAATTTGTGTTAGCTATAGAAAGACCAGGTAAATAAAACTTTCAAAGGCCATTATGCTGAGAATGTGGATATTTTTTTATTAAATAACAAATTGTTGTAATAGTTGACATACCTGATTGTAACCTGAAAACCTGATGGTAAATTTTGTCAAAACTATTTTATTCTAGTTAAAATAATCATTACCAGTTGCATCAAAGAGAAATTATGCTTTTACGTTTAATGTGTCAGAGTTGTAATCATACAGATATAACTGTTAAAACATAATATTGAAGCATCATATATCTCTACCACATTTCCAAGGGTAGTACAGAGCATTCTAGAAAATAAAGTATTCGATATTGTACTTTTCCTTCAGCGCTAGAAGAAATATTCTTATTTGAGGCACAAAAAAATATTCAAATATCAAGTAAGGGTGCCACGATTGCTTAGGGGATAGAGCCTTCCAATGAAGCAAACCGGGTTCGAATCCCAGTCGATACTAATTCCGCATCCGGCTTGCACCGACCACAGTGCTGACGTGAAATATCTCCAGTGGTAGACGGATCATGGGTTAGAGTCCCCTTGCCGTCAGGCTAACCCTGGGAGGTTCTCGTGGTCTTCCTCTCCATGTAACGCAAATGCGGGTTAGCTCCATCAAAAAGTCCTCCACAAAGACAAAATTTTCTCCCAATACTCGATCCAGGAGTTTCCTTGTCTTCTGGATTGGGTTTAAAATTGCGATGCTACGGAGTTGCACATTAGCAGTCGTAAACCCATTAAAATGGGTTGACCGTTCGACGACGGTTATATAAAAAAAAAAATCAAGTAAGTGGGCCGGCGTAGCCTGGTTGGTAGGGCACTGGACCCATGTTCAAGAGCTCCTGGGTTTGATCCCTGCCAGCTCAAGACTCCTTGTGTAGTAAATATTGATTGATGCACGTTAAATCTGTCAAGCCGCAAAGTCCTCCATGTTGCCATAACAAATCAATACCTCTGGGAGTACTGATGCAGGAGTTTCCTTGTCTTCTGGATTGGTTCGAAATGACAAAACTACGGAGTTGAACATTAGTAGTCGTAAACCCAGAATTGGATCGGGTGTTTAAGGACGGTTATAAAATTAAATAAAATACCCAGTAAGCATACAATATACGCATGAATGCTGGTCCTTACACGCCAAAGATACGTGACTCAGAAATAATAGTAGCGATTCCAGGAATTAGTAGCTAGCGAGAAAGCACACTTATTAAAAAGTGGATTCTTTATTTGCTTTAGCCTTCCATTGTCCACTAGAAAAAAGAATTTTCATTTAGAAATCTGTAGGGAAGCAAATATATTTAATATACATGCATAAGACTGTTCAGTCATTTGATATTTCAGTTTTTTGTTGCCAAAACAAAACAGGAAATTTCATCGATTTTATTATTTTTTTTTAAATATACGTATTTGTGTTTTATATAGTTCAGATAGATAACTAGTTTTTATTTAACAATGCTTATAATTACTGTTACGCCTTTCTATTAAAATATAGCAGAGCATTTCAATATAAAACTTTTATTCGTAAGTCCATAAAGCAAACATATTGCACATTATAAAACAAAATCGAATAATAGTTTAATTGTAAAAGACATTTCTAGCTTGACCACTAGTTACAGCTACTTTGTTTAAACTGAAAATTGAATTGTTTATGAAGAAGAGATACCTTTCCGTGACGTCATATTTACATCTTTATACTCTCCCCTAATTAACTATTCAGTAATTGACTCAGGTAACCAAAAATTCGAACTTGTATTTATGGTCATTATAGTAAAAAGTGGTTTTCATTAATTTCTCTTAAAAATTTAGAAACCACAGTTGCTTTGAAGTGTAAATAATAACCTAAACCAACATTTTCAAATCATGCAGAACACAATGTATAAAAGCACAAATGATGCAGTGGGCAAAGATAGAATATCATATGAGTACAATGAAAAGCACTATCGTCAGCATCAAGAAAAAATTTTGTGTGTTGACACGAAAATGATTGCTGGTAATTTTATTTAATGTGTTCTGCTTAACTGTGACACAGTTTAATTTTAAAAGTCAAACTCTTCATTCCTAGTTTTCAAATCCCTTTTTTACCACTTTAACCTTTTTCATTATTTCTGGTCTCAAATGCTTTATAAATGTATTCCTATTTCTTTCCCATATGTGTAATATACGTTTGTTTGTCTATTAGGTGTATATCCTTCATTGTGCATTTTCACAGAAGAACCTATTCAGATCCCCGCTGACGAGTTAAATTACAATCCGCATCTACTTTAAGATCGAGGCTTTGAATCTTTACAGTCATTATTTAATATTATGTGTTCTGTCCTGTGTTTATTTAGTGTAAAATATTTATAATACTGTGATCTTTTTTGTTACAATATATTCAAGATTTATCTTTTCAGAACTGTACCTGAAATATTTTTAGTTTAATTTTATTTATAGCAAATTGTGCATAGTAAATCTTATAATCAATGTTAAGAGCTTTTAGGACTAGGTAAGAGCCAGAGTGGTCTTAACCCACCCTAAAAACTTGACCATGAAAAAATATTTGACTACAAGTTAAGTTATAGACAGTATTTAAAAGAAGAAAAAGAATCATTTATCTAAATACACGAGTAAAAGGTTGTTATGCTAGTTATGGGTTGTTATTATTTTTTTCCCATCACCAATAAAACTTTTTGATTTAAGGCAAATAGTCTTTGAGCACACTTTATGGCTCAACTTCTAAGATATTCTAACTAGGCCAATGTTTGGTTGTATTTTATATTATATAAATTATCTACAATTGTATCCATTTTAAATACCATTTTTTGTTTACTAACAACAACTTAGTGCCATCATCACTTTTTAATGGAATAGGCATATCAAATTTTAATCAAGAATCAACTGGTATTTTATGCATGTTAAATTCTGTAAAATTGCTTTTGCTCGATATCTATAATTTAACATAATTGCCAATTTTTATGAAGGATTATGATTTAACACAAAATGTTTCTTCATCATAAACTCTATAATTAAAGTTAATGCCAGAAGTTAAATTAACTTGAATATAGTTATTAAAAAAGATTAAACACATGTCTGGTTTAAAATTTATTGACAAACATTTTCACACAATTCTAATAAATAAATACAATCTAAATGGAAGTTCAGGATTCATTTTATTTTTAAAGTGAAAAAATACAGTAATTGGTGTTAATAAAAAATAATTTATTAGCACAAAAAATATGGATAACTAAACTATAATCTTAACTCAAATCTCATCAAAAGATAAATTTATCTTGGGGGTAATTTTTTACCTGCAAGTCACATATCAGCTTTGAAACATAGAATATAGTTATACTTTAGTATATAAATTGGAAACAAGAAATCACAATAGTTCTAAAATAATATTAACTATATGCCAATAAAGAATTTATTTTTAACATTGAAAAAGTAATTTGCATTTTTAAAATTTACTTTGACAAAAAACAATGTTTAAATGCGTCATGTATTTCTGGCAATCGTTTTATAAAACATTCATAACATAGTGAATGTATTTATATATGTCTGTGATTTATTTTTCTTTAAAAAATTATTTTCAGTTACAGAACAAAATATTACACAAGCCAAAGATCCTTCCTTTCCAGTAAATAATCTGTTGATTGAAAAAAAGGAATTGTCTCAAATTACATCATTATGAAAGTTGATAAGATTCATTAAATTATGTATTGCTCATCTGTAATTCAATTATTAGTTCAATGATTTCACTCAATTGTATATAAATGTACAGTGCAATAAATATTTCTATACATCAGTTTGCGTATCAATTGATAATATTTTAAACAAAACACAATATTAATCACAATTTAATTTTATGAAATTTACAGGGTTGCCACAGGCAACTAAAATGCAACTATTTTTAGCCTTAGGCGACTATAGTGACTTTTTTTGCCTGAAAAGGCTAAAAAAAGCAACTATTTTCAGGAATAGGCGACTTGGGAGACTTTTTTACTCTTAGCGAAGTTATTTTTATACTTATTTTTCGTAGACCTGCTGTTACTTTGCGATTGCTGCACAATCGCTGTTATCTTAAACTTTCGTTCTGAACTCAATAGATCAATGAAAAGAAAATATAAATTAAAAAAGTTTCTTCATTGTTTTTTTTCAATTATTATTTTTCATTTTAAGCGATGCAATTTAATAGGGGTATTTTGTTATAAAAAGTTAGCTTTTTTCAAATTTATTTAATGTAGGTAAGTATAATAATTTGATTATTTTTAAACCAATAAATGTTCAGTTGTTTATATTTATAAAAAAATTTAAATAAAGCTTACCTTTATTTAATTTGCTTTTATTTTAGGGAAACTGAAAACAAAGTTTTAAAAAAATTTGGCTTTTAGTTAAAAAAATGAAGAGTTTTGGACGCTTTTTAATAATTTAACATTAGTACTTAAAGTATTTTTTTTTTAAATTTTATTAAAATTCTTTCAATACTTGTTTGTTTTATAATTTGTTAGATAGTCAGTGTCATTTTTAAAGAATTAATTTTATCAATTAATCAATTTTATTTTCAAAAACAAAAATAATAATAAATAAGTAAAAATATTTTTACATTCATTCAGTACAGAATTTGACCATCAGTTAATACTAGTTTATATTATTTTAAATAATTGAATAAAAGAGGGTCTAATGATGTTTCAAAAGCATGGGTTTTTTTTCAACTAATAATTTTAAAAAAATATTTTTTTTTCTAAAGTTAACATTTCTTTGGTTTGTTTTCTACTTTCTTTTTTTTTCTTTTAACTTTAATGCACGTATGTAAAATATTTTGTTACAGTATTATTATTTTTAAACCAATAAATCTTAAATCATTTTTAATTTTAGAAAAATGAAATAAATCTTCCTTTTCCAAAGTTTCCTTTTACTTTGACTTCTTTATTATTTTAATTGAAAAAATTAAGCAATGATATTGATATTATAGTAGAATATGTTTAGAATTAATATTTTCTTTTGTAATAGTTTTATTTATTTTTGATTGATTTCCCATAAGTAATTTCTGAACATATGCTAAATCGTGATGTCTAACGATTTAAAATTTCTGACATCAACCAGTCCTTATCATAGAATTTAACAATTTTAATTATTTGGCTACTATTTTTGCTCCTGTTCAGGCAACTATTTCTATAGTTTTAGGCAACTATTTTCATGCTTGAGGCTACTAAAAGCAACTATTTTTGTTCATTTTTTACTGTGGCAACCCTGAATTTATGGCACACTAAGAAGAATGAAAAAATTAAAAACTGCTTTTGTTGGAAAAAACAACATGCATTAAAAAAATCGATTTATTACAAATAGCTGATTTATAATTTTAGACTTTGGATTTAATGTTATTATCGGGAGCCTCAAGAAACATGACAGAAAGCTATTTTTACTAGAAAGTCAATAAATTATTAAAAGTTGGTAAATTAATAAAAAATTGCAACTAATAATATTAGGGTAGATCGACAGTATTAAAATTTTAGTTTGCTGTAAATATTACAAAAAGTGTTATTTATTATAAATACAAAAGTATTATATATTTAAATACAGTGGAACCTGTAAAAGTGACCACCTGGGTAAAGTGAACGCCTGAGTAAGGTGACCATTTTCTACTAGTTTTATTTCAAGAGTCCTTTTTAAAGAGTCTTCGTAAAGTGACCACCTCTATATAGTGACCATTTGACTTGATCCCGAGGGTGGTCAATTTAGACAGGTTCCACTGTATTATTTTCTGATGAATGTAAGTAAACTTTATAATACTTAGACACTAATTGTTTACTTATATATTGATTTCTTTTTAATTTTTTTTTTATTGATTTCAGAAATCAGCTTTTCAAATTAAATAAACTAAAAAAAATAATAAAACTTGCATAAGTGAGTCAGTGGAGAGAATATTTAGACAAGACGATTATACAATACGAATATCTCTTCTTTAGATACTAAGAGGTAGATAATGCTAAATAATGACTGTTATAAAAAATATTTTGGGATTTTTCTACCTCAATGTTATACTACAGAGACTTATATGTCAAGAATTTCCTTATATATTTAATAACTAATTAATATTCAATGATATTTTTTGTTTAGTAACAAAATTGCAATTCACAGTTTGAAATTTTTTAAAAATACGTAGAACTTAAAATTCGAAAACAAAGTTCTATAGAAAATATTTAAAGAGTAAAATAAAACAAAAATTATTCAAAAATATTAATTGGTTAGTGAATAAATAAGGAAATCGTGAACACATAATTTCGAAAATAAACATGGAAGCCACTTAGAACACCAAGAAATTTAAACTTAGCTTTATATTCCTGGATAATATTCATAATGAATAAAAAGGGATTGATTATCTTTATAATTGGGGAGTTAAAAACAAATGTCTCAAATAGTGGACTTTCTTCTTCCAATACTATAAAACAAGTCAGGTACAAAAGTTTAATTTTAACCAGCTGAGGGTTCTGTACCTTAAAAAAGTCGTATTTCAACCTGCAGTTTTTTTCCACGTAGCAAAACCGGTTTTTTCATGTTATTAGATAGGAAATAGCTAAACTGCCAGAGGGTTAAATTGTCCAAACTACTAGGTAACTTTAGTCTTAGGAACTTTTAATCCATAATAAAGTAAATGAATAGCATTCTTTTAATTACATTTGAGAATACTATTAATTTAACCTTTTAACAATATTGGCAACATAAAGGATGTTTTTTTGGTTTATATGGCAAGAAAACACTAGCTGCGTTACAAACATAATTCATTATCATTGGTTTAAGAGTTCATTACACAAAAGAAATTAGATTTATAAAAAACTGTGATTATTAGTCTACGTAAAATAAAATTATTTAGATTGCCTTATAAGACACGTTAAATTTGTTTGAATACTTTTTATTTTATGGAATTATTGTGAATACCATAATCATGAGTATAAAATTTTTCAATATTTTTTTAAAAAAAGATTTAGAAATAAATACGGGGAAAATATTGTTAACAAACATCAATATGTTAATTACTTTTTTCAGATAAAAGTAAAGAATTTTTAACAATTTGCAATTTAAAAATCACAATAGTAATGAAAAAATACAAGCTTTGATACAACATATTTAAAGATATAAGATTGTATATTTTTCAAGAGAATGAAGCTTTTAATCAGGCATTTATTTAAGATTTAATTCATTTACAAAAATACTCCTTTTCTGCATTTAAAGAGTGTCCATGAGTTTCAGAATAATTTGTAGTGTAAAAGATTTAGAACAGAAAACAAAGAGTCCATTAAGCATTGTCTTTTCCAATTGCAAAATATTTATTCTTTTTAAATATATAAAATGAATATTACTTTTAAGTACAATTTATTAAATATTTCAATGGTCAGTTAAAAAAATAATATATACAACTACATTAAATGTAGATTTTTATTTATTGATACAGTATTTAAAAATAATGCTCACTCTTTTTAAATAGGATAAAATAACCATTTAAAACGAATATTTATATTTTGAAACAATATTTAATGCATGGAATCACAACTATACGCAACACAATTTCAATAAATTTAGATTTTTCAATAATGAGTAAAGATGGCACTTACAAATAATGCTATTCTGTTTTTAAATATATAAAAGAAAAATTTCTATAGCATATTTATAATTTAAGATAAATTATAATTCAACAATTCCAAAATGATTTTTTATCAACTTTATTTCTTTTAGAACGTGAATTTTTTTTCATTTGTACAAATTTACCTTTGCAAAACACCAGTTGCAGCTCATATTTTTATTTTTTATCAACTTTATTTCTTTTTGAATGAGAAAAAATTTTTTTTTTGTACAAATTTACAATTGCAAAACACCAGTTTCAGCTCGTTTTTTAGAATATAAATATTTTGCAAGAATAAAATTATATAAAAATAAATGCATTGGTGGTATACAACCTTATTTTTATGCGCTAAATCCATTACATTTACATAAGACAATAATTTAAAAATACATCAGATCTAAAACAAAAATTGTTATTTACATATCACTATAGATAAAAGATATGTTTTTGCCATGGAATGTTCATTCCATTTATAAATCAGTTCGATTTTTTAGTAGTTTCTTTTTCTCCAACAGTATTTAAAGAGTTGATTATTTTTTCTGTTAACTTCTGGTGAAGAACTCTGGAGGTAGTTAGTGTATTGCCAACAAATAGCATAAAGAATATAACTGCTGAAACAAAAACCTAAAAGATAAAAATGAGTAAGAGAAATATCAACCAATAATTAAAATAGTGGAACATTTGTTTCAGATAATCATACTTAACACTAGGGAACAAATTTTTTGTAGTACTTTTATACATATTTGATACTAATGTTTGATCTTGCTGAAATCAAGTGTGGAGATTTAAAGTCTCAAATTAGTTTTGCTCCTAAAGCTACAGATTTTTTTCAAATGATACTTTTCTTCTTCATTGGCTTGACAGCCCAGGATGGGCCCTTGCCTTCCGCAGAGTTGAACTCCAGGCTCTTCTACACTTGGCCATAGACATCCACTTTGTGACTTTTAGAATATTTAAATCACTTTCGAGGCAGTCGAGCCATCTAAGTCTAGGTCTTCCTCTTTTTCGAGTGCCTAACTGTCTGGCAGAGAAGATCTTTTTTGTAATGCGGTTATTATCCATTCTTGATAGGTGTCCCGCCCATTTGATTCTCTGAATTGTAATATATTTGACTACGTCAGGTTCTTTAAATAGTATGTAAAGTTCGGAGTTAGTTCTTCTTCTCCAGATATTGTTACATTTAAGGTCACCAAATATGCTTCTTAAAATTTTTCTTTCAAACACAGAAATAATGTGCTTTACTTTTTCTGTCATTGTCCAAGTCTCAGCAGAGTAAGTAAGAATGGGTCTTATCAAACTTTTGTACAAATGATACTTTTAGTACACGTTTAAAAGCGTCATATGTTACAGAGGTTGCGCAAATGTTATGACAAACTTCTATAAGAGATAAGGAACATCACTAGGAATAAAATCGCATAGAAACTCACGCCAATAAATGTCATTGTACACAACTCCTAGCTGCGTACAATAACATTTATAACCTGTTCAGAAGCTTGAAAACGAAGAAACAATTCATAACCCTTAGCAATGTATGACATTTTCGGGCATGGGTTCCTTGGATGTAATTTGAATCCTGATAATGTGCCGAAACTCCTCTAGAAATGTTTCGCAACATTTAAGCAATCTCCTGTGATACATACTGTTTTAAAAATTGTGCATTTTGTAAAAGAAAAAAAAAGTCTTTTTTTAGAAAAACAAACTGTAGACTGGAGAGAGAAACAACTTCCAAATTTGAAATCAGTAATATGTTAAAAATTTGGTGCGATAGAAAGCAAAGAAAAATTGTTAACTGTGTAATCATTGAATTATACCTAATAATTGAGTGCAATAGTGGACTAACTCTTTTTGATATATATGGAACATAAACAAGTTTGCTTATAGAAAAAACTTTAGTAGTTAACACTTTCATCCCAATGAAGCTATTGCAATTTTATTTAATTGTGTAAAATGCTGCAATGTTATAGCTAGTGCTGTGCGATATCAGAATTTTAGTTATTTAATACGTCATTTTATCAATATTATTCTAATTATTATACATGGGGCAATATGTTACTCAAATGAAAGTAATCAATCATAATATTAATGCATTAAACACTTACTGTTAAAAAATAATGATCACGATATAATCTTGATACTTATTATCACCAGTAATACTCAGGATATTATCGCAATTAATATTTATCACTGTCAAACAATAATTTCCTGATAGCAATAATATTGCTGCTTAGAATAATCAAATAATAAAAATAAATAATTATTTTGTATTAGTAGTAAAAACAATTTAATTGCATTTTTAGATTTATGCCATCTTGAATGAGGATGCAAGATATTTAAAAAATACAAGAATTGTATGAAAGACATGTGATAAATGGCAGGTTTTTTATGGCATATTATATATTAAGAAGTTTATTTTATTTGTAATTATTCCCACAAAATATTAATAGCTTACATCATTTTTGCCAGTCAAATTACAAAGATAATATACAAAGCTAAGAGTGGCCGAAAGGTTATAGAAAACATAAAAGTTTGAATATAGCAGTTTTTGGCATCTAAATATGCATAAATTATTACTAATCAGATCAGAATATTAACCTTACCGCATGCAGTGGCTACGTCTAGCGACATGCAGTTATTGAAACCGGAATTAATATAGATATCAGTGTGAGGCTAGAATATTTATCGAATAAAGCACTTCTTTAACAGCTTGTTATTAGCGAAGAAGGTTAAAGGCTCCACAATTTGAGCCCAATTATACATTTATTCCACATTAAGCAATAAATTTTTTAAAACATAATGTAGTTAAGCATATAAAGTTTTATTTCAAGTGATTTGAGCAGTACAAAATTGAACTTTATACATATAAATTGTCAATTTAAGTTACACCAATTACAGAAAAATTAAAGGCTTTGAACATATAAATGCAACTAAAACAAATTCATTTTTCAAGATATCAGCACATATTTTACTACACTTGAAAAAGGAATCATTGAATTTTGATGCTAACAATTTAAATTAATGACATTGCGTACAAAACAAAATTAACATTTAAATATTGAAAAAACTTACTTGCCACTCCACACACTGTTCATCTTTACTTAAATTGAATAAAGTATAAGCGTTATACAACTGGAAAATCTGAAATATAATTTTTGTTTATCAATAATATCAAAAAACATTTATAAAAATGAGAATTATTAAATAATTTAAAACAGGGTAACTTTTTATCTACAAATAAATTATGAGAGATTCTTCAACCATTTCTTTTTAAGGTTTTATTAATATCATTGTCTACTAAGACAGTTCTTTTATGATAGTTATGATTTTCATAATAAAAAGTCTATCTAAAGGTTTTGCTAAGTTTATCAACTGAATAAGATCACACCTTAAAACTGAACAAAATGAAGTATCAAATTTAAAAATGAGTAAACACGTGAAGAAATATTTCGTAAAATTTATTTGTATTATAATTTTTAATGATAAATTTCCTATAAAAAACCCTTATAAATTGTCTTCTTAATAAGTCAATCAAAATAAAATCCATACATTCTTTTTTAAGTTTTCTTTCAATCCAAAATAACAATCATAGAATTAATAAATAACAAAAAGGAAAGACACTTATAACAGCTGGATATTTTGCAGACAATGTATATGAAATATTTTGAGTTTTATATTAAGGCCACCATTATTTAATATTAATTAGCATTTCATGAAGCTTAATTAATTATATCCATATTTCATGCTCAAGGCACATTTTTATTAAATTTCTGATGTAAATTAATGGGACACCATTGATAAATTGCAAAAATATAAGTTAAAAAAATATTAATCATTCATTTTATTATTAAATTTTGATTGCAAAATCTAAATTTATTTTTTTTTAAAAACTAATAGGTTATGTATGTGTGTCCATATACATATACACATGTACAGTGAGCAAAAAAAATGGACCACCCTGAATAACTTTTGATCTAATGATCGGATCTTCACATTCTGGGACTCAATTTTAATTAATCGAGGAGGTTACCTCAAATATACTCATTAATAAGGGCAGATGACATTTTAAGTTACAAAATCAGACACAAATTTGTACTTTCTCTGAATAAACATACTTTTTGTTTAATGGATTCAAATTTCAACCACCCAAAATATAGGGGTAGTCGCAATCTGGAAATTATGGTCTCAATAATTTGGTCAGGAGAATGTGCCAAAGTTTGGACCCCTTAATGTTAATTTTACTTCTTGCGTATTTCATTAGTTCTCAAGAACTTTTTGATTTTTGAAAATTTTTGCACACAATTATAAAATTTATTTATCCAAAGATAATTCCTTGTAAAAATTTAATTGCAAGGAAGACAAATACTTGAATCATTTTAAAAAACATAATTTTACATGGCAAAATACAAAATTTGAGCAAAATCGGTTGAATAGTTTCTGAGAAATTGAATTCCAAAAAAGTCAGACAATTAAAATTTGATTTCTCAGGAACTATTCAACTGATTTTGCTCAAGTTTTGTATTTTGCAATGTAAAATTATATTATTTAAAAAGATGCAAAAAATTTTATAACTTACAATTCAAAATTTTTTTGACTATTATTATATATTCACTTTTCAAATGGAATTTTCTTCGGACAAATGAGTTGCTAAGGATATAATTGTGGGCAAAATTTTTTCAATTAACTTAAAAAGTTAAATTAAATTGAAGTTATAAGTTAAGTTAAATTAACATTAAGGGGTCCAAACTTTGGACTGCTCTCCTGACCAAACTATTGGAACCATATATCCCAGATTGAGGTTGCCCCCTAGATTTGGGTGATCAGAATTCCGAATGCGTCTAAATGATATGTTTATTCAGAGAAAGTACCTTTTTGTGTCTGATTTTGTAACTTAAAAAATCGTCTGTACTTATTGTTTAGCATATTTGAGATCATCCCCTCGAACCATAAGGATTGAGTTTTAGATCGTGAAGATCCGATCATTAGATCAAAAGTTATTAAGGGTGGCCCGTTTATTTTTTTGCGCACTGTACACATACAACTGAGTAATAATTACTCTAAAAGTTTTACAACATTGATAAAAAAATTTATGGTTCCAATCCATCATTTTTTATAAAATATATTTTTTAATATAAGAAAAACAGAATATAACAATAGTTCTTTGATACTTCACTTACATAGCCAAAGTATAGGAATGGTAGAAGGAAAGTAAGCCCACGCCACATCCAGGAATGAAATCCTTCTAAAAGAGGATAGATCACAAATTTCCGTACAATATTTATTAAATATATAAATGTAATAACCGTAATTTTATAATTTTGTTCTAAAAATAACAGCATAACTATATTTCATGCAGGATGTAACAGGAAAACTCCGATTACTTCCTTACAGTAGCGGAACAAGTTTGATGTTGTTTACTTTCTTAGTTAAAAGTACTATAAAAATATTATCATAGAACATATTGAACAGTTTTAAAAGCTCAAAAAGATATGTAAATAATCGAAATAAAATATAAAAAAAATCTTAAGTTGATTGTATCAGAAACAATAAAAAAGAGGGAAGCAATAAATTACATATTTTATTTTGTATTTATTTAATTTAAAAAGAAAATTTTATTAAGCATTTATAAATTTTTTTTATATAAACCAAAAAATATTATCCATCCCACAAAGTAACATTCTACAGTGAAGAAAGAAAATTTCTTTTTAATTTAGCAACCATGTGAGAAAATATAGCATCTGAAGTAATTATTCAACATTCAGATTGGTTGTTCTATTTTACAAAATTATCCTTTAATTGACAACACAATTACATGCAAGAAAACTAAACAAAACACTTATATAAAAACATTAAACGTTAAATTAATTATAAAATTCCATTATGTATGCAAATCAGATTCTAAGAGATGCTGTTTGTCCTGCGAAGTTAATTTCCAAACTGATTGAATTCTCAATTGATGAGAGAAGATGCATTTTCAAACTTTCCTCTTGTCATAATTAATCTACATGTGGCTAGCAAACATCAAGTCAAGTGACTCAATTGCGCACCTACAACTAATTAAATGGTTAGGTCTAATCATGTGGTTGTGTATGGCTTGAAGTTACAGCTTTACTGCTTGAGTTCATTATCATTAATGCTGAATTGAATTAATTTTCGGATCAGTTTTAATTGGACACCTGCAAGCGAAGTCATGTGTGTGTGTTGAACCCGATTGGCTGACCCGAGTGTGATGTCGCTAGCAAGTATCTAATTGCAATTTGTACAGAAATGTACAAATATTTACCAATGGTAATGTCCATTTTATGACGTTCCCCAAGTGCTCTCAGTCTGTACAAGCAGCCTTGCTGGTAATTGAACTGTAGAAATTGAAGAATACCTACAAGGGAAAAATTTTTCTTCTTTTCAATTTAATATGAATGTTAAAAAGCTTTTTAACAGTAAAAACAATAGTGACAATAGGTGATTGATTGATGAAATTGATGCTATTTGTGTATGCTTCTAAGAAGTAACACTTGCGTAAATATTAGTTAACTTTTAATTTCCTTCAGGATCATTCTGTATTTTCTAGTTTATCAAATCTTCAAATAATCATTTTAAAAAAATCATATGTTTAGAACCAAACCTTCTAAATATACTTGTCATGATTTATCAACAAGGATGGAACATCAGTGTAACTATTTTGAAGCAAAAAAAATATGTTTTGGAGCAAATAAATTTTGTTTTTTGAGCAGATTTGAGCATATAAATTTACATTTCATATCTTATTTGTCAGACCACAAAAAAAAGGCAATATTAAACTGAAAGAATGTAACGGGAATTCAACAAAGAATTACCTAATAACTGAAATAATTTACTAGATTGGTAACCCGCAAAAATAAAATCTAAAAAAAGGCTTAAATCACAGTTAAATATACATTTCAAATAATCAGATTAAAGAAATATGACAATGATACTTGAAAAAACTAAATAAAATTCCTATCTTGATAGAAACATTTACCATCCCCAATAAATACAAACATCAATATAACTAATTATTATATGGTTAATGCAGTGTTTATTTTAGATGAGATTAGCAGGAGGCTTCGCTTGTCCTTTGGATAAAAGAATTCTCTATTGCATGCTAATGATTACTCACCAAATGTATTTTTAAAAAAAATAGTCAATTCTAAATTATTCCCTTGTAAACATATGTTGTTTTCAGATCATCTTTCTGCTGTTATATATTGGTTTTTGCCACTTTTGAATGGATTTTTAAATTCTGATATTTTAAATACAATGTAGGGTAAACCAACCAGTGAAGGAACACTACCCAGTGTATGAACATTTCATATATATTGATTAAAAATAAGAATTTGAAAGTTTTTCTTTAGATTGATAGGTAACAATAGCTTACTGCCAAACAACAGAAAGTCATCTAGCTATGTTTTGGACTACCTGGTCGAATAGATTTCTCTGGAAAAAAAATTAAATTTGTTAGTATCTCTGAAACACCTTGTTTCTCTGAAAAAATTATAAGGTGAGTGTTTGTATTTATATGTTTGAAGTGGAATTAATTGCATGTAATAATTTTAATTTTTCTCATTGTGAAAAAGAGAATTCAAAATATAGTTATTGAAGTTACAGTAGTGAAGGAACAAGTGTTCCTTTACTGGGTTTTTTTTTTAAGTTAATGAAAATAAAAGATAAACTTTAATTTTCTTGTACCTTTAGTGATGTTCGGCATCAAAAGTATGTTAAAAATACGAAAAATAACTTCTAATCAGTGAAGGAACAGGCATGTTCCTTTACTGAGCATAGATTTCCCAGTTAATGAACAGTATGTGTTAATATGTTGACACTTTAATTTTCAATTCATGATTGCAAAAAAAAAAAGTTAACACTTTCCAAGTATTTATATGTTATAATTTCAAGAATAGGCTTGTTTTTAAATATTTGTATGGCTTATAAATTCATAAAGAGCATTAAAAAATAACCAAAATTAAGTGTTCCTTTACTGGGTGTTCATTTACTACTGGTAAGAGCCGTTCCTTCACTTGGTCTTTTTACTACTTGTTATTTGAACCTCCAAAACTTTAAAACAATATCATGTAAGTTCTCTACAATTTTTTTACATAATTTGCAATTAGTAACAAATATGTTGACACTGTCATTTAACTAAAATTACGAATTTTTAAATTAATATGATTTTTTAAAAGGCAAGCAAAGCTTAAGTGTTCCTTCACTGGTTAGTTTACCCTATTTCAAATGTATATGGGAATTTTGAATTAAGTTTTCACTTTTAGATGCACTTGTTATACAGCAATTCCCCAGTAAATTGATGTTGGTTGATTTACAACCTACAAACATGTTTTTTCTCTCCAATTTTTGTAGTTATAAAACACTACTAATTTTAACATAACTGATTCTTATTTAAGAAAATTAAGGAAATAAAAACATTAAAAACACTCGTAATAGACTTAATATTGAGCCTGAAAGAAAAAATAAACTATTGATGTCGATCATAATATCATACATAACATAATATTTTATTTTATATCCTCGCTGAACAGTCGACCCAGTTTTTGGGTTTACAACTACTAATGTTCTACTCCGTCACCTTGTAATTTTGAACCAATCCAGAAGACAAGGAAACTCCTGGATCAGTACCCCCAGAGGTATAATTTGTTATGGGAACATGGAGGACTTTGTGACTAGACAGATTTAACGTGCACCAGTCACCATTTACTACACAGGGAATCTTCAGTTGGCAGGGATCAAACCCACGTCCCTCTTAGACATGGGCTCAGTGCCCTACCAGGCAGGCTATCCCGACCCTACATAACATATTAATTGAAAACATAAATAGGGAAGAATAAGGAGAGATAAGACATCTGCAATTATTTATGATTCTTTTACCAGTTGGAGTATTTATGGCACTTATAGCTTTGAATGATTTTAAGACAGATTTCTATTAATTTATGTGGTATGCATGTTATAACTATAACACTAAAAAAAAAAAAAGAAGCAGCTAATGATACTTTTAATCTCTTGGGATTTAGCTAAGATTCATTTTTTTTAAATGATTTGAAGAATTTTTTCGAATTAGCAGATATTTTTGAAATTATGTATACATTTCCACTTTTAAAAGCATGTAACATACAAGAAATGAAATATTTTTCTTGCTATTTCCATATGTTTATAAAACCAATACTTTAATATTAACTATCAAATATATATATTTAACGAGGCTAAAATGTTTCAAGATATTAATCTGAGATTTAAAATATTTTCCAGCCAGATATAAAATTTTATACGAAATATTTCAGCTAGTGATGTCTCATTTCACTCAACTCGCCCCTAGAACATAATCTTGAAATATGTCATTCTAATATAATAAATATTACTAACATATATGGGTCATTCTCACAAAAACAGTCATTTTCATGTCCCCAGTATATTTTATGTTTGTTTTACAACTTACGAAAAAAAATTTTCAGGGAAAGTGTCCTTCAGAATGCAAGCTAACAAAAGAATAAAAATAAAATTATCAATTTTTATTTTTTATTAATTTTAGGTAATAAAAATATACCAATATGTCATTCCCTCACTTGTCCCCACTGCTGATTTAAAAAAAGAAAAAAATTGTTTCTGAAATAAAAATTTTTTTTTTACAAATTTGTGTTTTTTATTTGAGAATATTGAAATATAGAATTCAGAAAATAAATTTTAAATTTAATTTCTGATAAAAATATTAACACAGCACTATTTTAAACTTTGTCCCCAGTGTTTCGCGTCATTCCCTCACAACAATGTTCTTATCACCTGCAATCATCTTAGAATAAAAATATTTTAATAAAAACTTCAGAAGTTAACAACTGGCATCATAGAACAAAATTGCAGTATGTTTCCATCTTCAACTTAAAGAAGCTTTGCTGTGGAATAAATTTGAATGAATCAAACCAGGTAAAATTTTTTACATTTGTCATTCCCTCATGTCATTTTTTAGAGTAAAATAAAATACAACTTCATCGAGAAAGTGGATAATTATATGTTGCTTTCTTGTATGAATATAATTGTATGTGATTGACTTCAGAAATTAATTAGGCCTAACTGTTATTTTTAAATTTTATTGAATTCGTCATTCCCTCACTAGTGTATAAAGTGAGGGAATGACGCTAAAGTGAGGGAATGATTCAAGATGAGTATATTATTAAATTTTTTTTGTTCAATCGAGCCAGTCAATTTTATTTCCCAAACATGCAAAAACTATTAAATATATAAGACTAAATTATAATAAATATTAGATATACTTAGTATGTTATCATTTTCAAACTTTAGGTAGATGTAACTTAGATAAAAACATCTATTTAAATAAAATATCATTCCCTCACTATTAGTGTCATTCCCTCACTTTTTAAATACTGAAAATAATTAAATATTTATTAATTAATTTGAAAAATGAATTAAAAAAATAATAAATTAATTTATTAAATTAGTTAATTTATTTTTTAAATTAATTAATTAATTATTAATTATTATAAATTAATTAATTATAAATTAATTATATAAAAAATTAATTAATTTAAATATTAAGTATAATTTAAAGGATATATACTTTCTTTATAATGTCATTACATATTTCTATTAATATAAAAAGTTTCAGAGCTTTTTATTCACTTTACTTTTTTGGGATTTTATGAACTGAAAAATGACAGTTTTCGTGAGAATGACCCATATATTAAAAAATTCTCTAATATACAGAAATTTTGAAAATCAAAATGCTGAAAATGAAAAAAAGTAAAGAAATTATTGTTCAATATAAATAGGCAAATTATGGAAAAATATTTACTTGTGTAACAAGTGTATAGAGTAAACTGTTTGCGAAATTGATCATACATAACACCATCAGGCCTGAAATGAAAAATAAATATTTTAATTGAAATTTAAGTAACTCAAGTTTTTTGTTGTCCAATATAAAAATAACATTAGCAAATTTTTTTTATGAACTCTGTGATGATGTTCCAACTATTGAGGAAGCCAATTGTGCCGACCAGCCAACACTACTAGCCAAAATTCCTATGCTTTGTTTACATTTGGAGTTTTTTTATATGCACTTGTTAGGTTGAATGCACGGTACGCCATTAGGGAGCGGGGATATCAAATGCTGCGTCAAACTGTGTTTTTTTATGTCATGGTTTGAGATTTGCATATATTTTTAAATCAGATGTAATTATAATACTTTACTTCTGCTAAGGTGTGTTGGTTTCGACCTAATTGTAATGTAAATTACGTGAGCGTTAGAGCTGTCACTGATACTTCAGTGAGAATGCTTTTATCTTTTTGTTGATGTTTGCTACATTCCACACATCATCATGCTTATATATTTCCTTCTGATGTCCGTCATGGCTTTTGACACTGTGTGATGTTTAACAATAAAAATCATGTTTGAATAATTTTGCATGTGTCTTAAGTGTTCATTTGTGTAAGTTGATTCTGTCTCAATTAAAATGAGACAGGCATACTCTTCAAAGTCAGCATGCTCATGATATTTAATTTTCATGTTATTGGATAAAACATGTGTAAAGTCAGAAACTTTATGTACACCGCACATGTTAAATTGAAACCCATATTACAAATTTTACACAGCCTGAAAATACAGTAGAAAATTTGTTGCTTAATGTGCTTACCAAAACAGTAGCAATTCTAAAATTTCATTAAGTTTTGAAACTAATTGTAATTTTCATTTAAACCAAGAAACATGAACAAACATCATTTTCACATTCTCAAATAACAGGTATAAAAATTAAAGCATTATAAAAAAATTTATAAATTTTTTCAATAAATAGATTTATTTTCTCACCATACAATAATAACACCAGCTTGAATACAGGTAATAAAATGGTTAACACGCCACCAGCCTTTTATTCTGAAAATAAATAGATAATTACCACAAAAATTAATGCAAATACTTAGGTTTTAAATTCAGTTGTGCATGCATAAAAAATAAAAATAGATATTTCATTTATTTCTGAGGCCATTGTGCTATTCAACAGATTCCCAGTCTTTAAAATAAAGAGCAGTCAATTACTTTTGAAGGATGAAAAAGTGTGATTGTTTCAAAGTTGTTTATCTTTTTGAGAAAGGAATTTATTTGGGTAAAGGATTTTACTTTGTTAATAAGCCTGAAAATGGTGTCAAGGCCAAATTGGATCAGTATAATAATGATTTAGAGCAAAGACAAAGTACTCGATCGCTGTTAGGATTAATAGGAAAGAAGTTTCATCTTTATTAAGTTAAATAAATAAAAGGAATTTTGAGAAAATGAAGCTTTGTGGTTCGTTACTGCTCTGGGAAGTTATATGAAAATAATGAATGATACCCAAGTCAAGTAGAAGGATTATGGAACTAATCTATAAATAGAAGAGTGCCATTATGGCGAGAAGGCCATTAGCTTGCCAGTGACAAAGACGATGGCACTTTTCCAACGATGAAATTAACAAGAGAAATAAAACTTTCTTCTGCTGTTAGGGATAAAAAATTTTTTTAGTTTGATTTCTGGTAGCCGAAAATGAGAATTTCTTGCAAAATGCAGCAGAGTTGCACATGAGAGTGCATGATTTCTTCCCTTATTGCCGAATCCAGCTCAGTATACACAGATGTGAACTCACAAGTATTTCATCATGATGTAAAACATGTAAAATGATTGGTGTTTTTAGACGCTAAGGACTGATGGTAAACTGAAATAGATAGTGGTTGAAGGAATTATGAATAAATTGAATAGAACCATGTCAAAAACCTCGCTTTTTGCCTAATTTGTGACAAAAATCGACATGCTAAAGAAAACATTTATCATTTTAGAAAAGGGATAATTAAGCACTTTTTAAAAACATCCAATAAAAAAAGCACCTTTAAAGGCTTATAAAAACTGAAAATAAGCACTTTTTAAAAATGCTACGCATCCTATGGATAAATTCGATGAATAAATTCCCTCATATTCAACTAAAACAATTTCAAGAATGTTGTCTATTTTTCAATATTCATATAAATTTAGGTTTTTATAGCTTTTTAAAATTTTACATTGAATTTAAATTTCTTCAACTCAAGCAAGATTGTTTCATTTTATTTTATAACAAATTTTCCAGTTTATTTTGTGACACCTAATATTAATACACAGAATATCAATAAATTAATTAAATATCAATAAATTAATTAATCATTTCAGATCAATTAACCCTTTAAACATTGATGCCCATGGGCAAAATCGTTCAGAAAGTTTCCTGCCGTGTAATTTTCCCATTCAATAACATGGAGAAACCGGTTTATTGTTGCAAAGAAGCCTATGATTGAAAGTTCAGAAAAGCCAGAACTAACGCTCAGAATGTTATAAAATAAAAAAATTAAAATATGCAAAATTACAATTATTTTTAAATATTTTTTCACTTATACCTGGAACCATTTACTACCAATATACTTTCTCTAATCGTTAATGTGCAATAGTACCAGACCAACAAGAAATGTAAAATGGCATCCAGAGCTCTAAAATATAAAATATCATAGTTTAGCATGCTTGACATGACATAGTTTGATATGTTTAAGAAATAAAAAATTGCTATAACATACCTGTAAGAAAACAAAATACTTTGAGCTGATAAAATCAAGATAATTATTGTCACAGTTACTTTAAATCGTTCATACTCTTCTTTATATTTTTTGCTAAAAACAAAATTAAGACAATTAAAACTAAAAAAATGAATAAAATAATAATTACAAAAAGCAAATTACAAACCTGTCTTCTTTATTTACAATCGTAACATTCACTCCCCCAAGGATAATTCTTAAGTATAACCTATAAAAAAGTTTTTTTGCTTTAAATAATATGTATTTAAAATACAGGAAAGATACACAATTCATCTACTTTTGTTTAATTTTTTAATTGCTTAAAGACATGTAATAATGTACATAAATCTCATTTCTGATTTATTAATGAAGTTTATATAAAGCAGATTTTATTTATACAATTATATCCTAGTCATTAGTTTTCTAAAAAAAATTAAAATTGCTTATATTAAAAAATCTATATGATAAACACATATGAATATATTTTCAAATTTTTGTTGTAATTTTAGTCAAATTATATTTCTATCATTATCTCACTATAGACTGCATTAAATCAAAAGGTTATGGAAATTTTTTTAAAAGAACTAAGAAATAATGTATATAATTTAAATACTAATTGAGCTTAAAAAAATACTTATCATTCTCAAATAAATATAAAAATTTATTACATGAAACAAATTATTAAATATATGAAGCTTCAGTGTTTAAGTTAGATTAAAAAAATTTCTTAAACTTAGTACTAATTTTTTCTCTTTCAATTGTTATGTTTAAGAAAGGGACTCCTTATCTAAGATATTACTTTGATATAATAAAACCACTTCAAAGAACTTGACCCATTTGCAACAAATTGATTACATGATTTTAAAATACTGCACATAACAGCGTGTAAGCCGTTTCCCTATTTTTGATTATGCGGTTACAAATTTCTGGAAGGTCGGGAATATAAGTCAACAATTATTCCAGTAGACGTTATCCCTCAAATGACACTAGACACATGGCAAAAAGTGGATTCCAGTGTTATAGTAAAATATTTGAAAAAGTTTAGAATTTCTAATTCTTTGGATTAAGAAATTTTTTTTTGTGGGTTTCAGCAGATGAAGATAAAGTAGAATTCGTTGTTGAGGGAAACCTGTATGACAACACTGCAAACGTTAATGAGCCTCACATAAATGATATTCTGAAATCTTTAAATTTGTAGCTTTATAATAAGTTTTAAAAGTTTTTATTGAGTTACATTGTCTTCTTACATAAATTACTTCAGCTAATCTAATTAGTAAGTTTTTTTCTGAACGTAAGAATTGTTTCTATAAAAACCTTTTGTATAAAGAAAATGAGAGAAATTAATTGCATGTAACATATAAAAAATAGTTTTTTAAAGGGGTAAATTGTTATACGCATCTAGGTACCTCATTGCTTATAATGCATCGATATTTCCCGATCAAGGAATGTTCGACTTTATTACTGGTGTATCTGTTGACACCCTTTCTTTCATAAAATTTTGGGAGTTCAAAACTTCTACACAGCAATATAAAGTAGTTGAGTTTTTTTTAATTTAAAGTACTATAACAATTTATTTTGTAATTTGTATGACTTTCCCCTAATATACTAGCATATCAAAGAATTAGTTGTAGTGTTAAAGATTAAAAATTAATTTCAAATTAGATGCAGTCAATTCAAAATTTTAAACAATGTAGAATATTCTAATTCCTTTATAAGTTTATTATTGCAGCAGAGCAACTTCAGCTAAGAAATGGCTCAGTTTGGGGGGAAATAATATCTAAATAGGGGTATACTGATTCGATTGCTTGACAAACCCTGGAACTACTTTCACAGTTCCTTTCAGGTTGCTTTAAAATCCATGCCAACTTTCTACTGCTTGTACATTAACCAATACTTCCTGACCTTCAAAGAATACTCAAGCTGCAAACTATAAGCCTTAATCTATTGCTTGAGGCAATACACACCATAGTTAAAATAGATATTCCTTTAATTATATTAAAAGTTAATGAACCTACCATGTTAAAATAATATATTTATCTTTCTCTTCTCTTAAAAAATTTATTAGTTTAAAAAAAGGGCATATCTTACATACAAATAATACTAAGCCAATGCTTCCCAGTTCCAACTGACACACTTTAAGCAATAAAAATTAAAATTTAGTACAATATGCAAATTCCTTTATTGTTGTATTTCAGATTAACAATTTGGCATGGAAAATTGGCAATTGCTACTTAAACTTACACATTTATTTTTTTTGTTTCTTAAATTTACAGACAAAAGCACATTTTAAATTGGTAAGGGTAATAATTTTCCCAGCAACAATTATATAAAGTAATGAATCCTAAAAGCTAGAACCTGTATCAGAAGCCTTCAAAAATTTTGGAGAACTTCAAATATAAAAATCTCCATAAAAATAAATGCTTTTAAAGCTGATGTTTGCTCTGTACTTTGTATGGTGCTAAATGTTAGAACCTCTGCAAAACTGAGATAGAAAAACTGGAAACATTACGGAACAAATGTTTAAGAATAATTTTAAAAACTTTCTGACCTAACACTGTTTTAAATAAAGACCTATTAATAAAGGAAAAGGAAGACATTTTGAATAGAAGATGGACGGGACATATCCTTCTTCTAAAACAGAATAGCATGGCACTTACTCTGCCACCTGATAAAAAACATTTAAGAGGGAAGCCAACACTCACTTGGCAAAAATAAAATGCACCAAGATCTGTGCAAAGCAAAACTTAATGGATGAGAAGAGGCAAGAGTACTGGCTCAGAAAAGGGGTGCCAGAAAAAGAGACTCGAGGCCTTATGTGCCAGCTGGTGCAAAAAGGATAGGTAGGTAGGTAATAATTTTCCATTTATGTTTATCGTATTGTCCTAAAATATAAGATTCAGAATGATGCAAGTGATAAGAAATGTGCCCCACATATACAGGTATCTTCTCAATTATGCAAGCTGCAATCATTTGAACTTTAACTGGTTATAGTTTAAATGAATTGCTTTCCAACACCAATTCTGAATTTCTCTGGACCATTGCGGTGTAGCATACAACTTTTATTTTATGGGTAAGTCAAATTTTTATTTTTAAATGTAATTATTTAATTACTGTTACTACATACAAAAACAAATCCAACCTTTTTTCTGAGATTACATTAAAGATTTATAGATATAGATAATTTTAACATTATTAAATACTGATATGCTTTTGATTTTATAAAATTATTCCAAAAAAAAGTACAACAAATTTAGAAATTCTGAATAGATTGGTTAGTTCCAGAAAAAAAAAAGCGTTTATAGATAAAGCTTTTCTCCTTAAGTTATAGTAAATATAATTTACAAAATATAGCACATTTAAAAACATAATTCCAAAGATATAAAGTTTATTTGACAACACATAGATATATAAGGAAATATGTAAATAACAATACCCATTGCTTCTAGGCAAATTTGATTGAATGTCATCAAGCTGAACTTTACGAAGCTCAATTTCTTGTTTTAGAGATTCAATCAAATCAATTTCTTCTTTTGAAGTTGCTCCACACCTGTGAAAAAATATTTACAAACATTTAAATTAGATAAAAGTATTATTATTTAAAAGAGTATTAGTAATTGGTTTCAAAGAGATAGTTCTTAGCAGCGATGCTAAGCGCTCCAAGCAACCATTACCGCGTTGCTTGGAGCGCCTGCAGACCAGATCCTATCATTTGAGGAGTTATGAGCTTGTTAGACGGTAAAGAGCTTCCCATTGCTGAAAAGGAATTTGTCCCACTGACCTACAGCCTGTTGCTGAAAATTTCAACAAGCATTTCCTCCTTTGCCACTTTGAAACCAATCAAATTTATAAAATAGCTAATCTTCTCTTATTATTATATTTTTTCAATTTATTTATTTTTAATAAAGTTATATTAAAAATTGCTTGGCCCTCTTTTGCCATACTGTGTATATGTTGCATTAAATAACAACCACATATCAATAGCAGGGGTCTCATATTTTATTGATGATGTTGGGTCAAGTCAACAATCATTTAATTCAGTAGAAATGTGAAAGAATAATAAATAATGATAAAAGAAATATTTGTACAACATTTTATTTCATATTAAATAATATTAATGTAAGATAAATGAAAAGCAGAAAGATAAAACTATTTCAATGTCAGTCAATTGGAAATAGTTTGGACAATATTTTAAAAGACATATGATTTGATACAGTACACTCAAGACCAATACAAATAATTCTCTTAAGACAATAAAATTTAGTCTTACTTTTTAATTTCTTCAGAAATCTGTTTTAAACGATACCATTGGTGAGCAAGTGATTTGCTGCATGCATTTTGGCATTTACCCAAATCTTCAACAGCCTTTTCGTATTGCTTTTCATGAACCTTTATAAAAATGAATTTATTAAAATCAATAACTCATGAATCATAAATACAATAAATAGTTTTTAAATTTTTCTTTTTTCAAACAGCAAATTGTGCAATTTAAAATAAACATGGAAACACATTTTATAAGTAATTTAATGGCCAGACAGTTTTTTTCCTCTTACAAATAAATCTCATTAAAAAATTCACTGTTTAAAACATTTACAGTAGATCTCATTTACAATAATATCTTGAAACGAAGTTTTTACTTTGACTTTTTTGGCTATTAGGCAACTAAAATTTAAGAGGAAATTTAAAAGGAAATTTTTTCCACAAGCGATATAAATGTGGGGAAAAAAATGAAGATGTAATTTTTACACCAATAATTTAAATAATAATTAAAACCAAAAACTATACTCACTATATCCCATTTTAAATTTCAAACTAAAGATACCTTTTAAGCACTTTCTAAGACTTTACAGAGAGGGGTAATGCCTGCCGCCTCCATGTGGTGCCCTCTGGATATCCTTTAAAGGGTAACTAAATGGAAAGCAGCCAAAATGTGCGTTCAGGAATTGGGCAGAGGTTCCTAATCGAAAAGTATGCTCCAGTCTCCAATAGCACATGGTAAGCCTTAGGGTGAGCCCAGTGCTAATACCACTGCTTCGCAGCTCATTGCTAGTAATTCTGGTGTGGAGAGGTTCAAAAGCACAAGTCCCACATCTGATTTAGTCTCTGTCCTTGGCCAAAGACAATGCCACGAGTTAAAATGTCCGACCCGGCTTGACTATCCAAGAGCCAGAGAAGGAAATTAAAGAAGTGGAAAGCCGCTGAGAGGAGTGGTGGAGATAAGATGCCTAGGCTTTCGGACACAACGCCCTCCCCCTGAGTGTCGCCCAAGTTTGCAAAAAACCCAGAGAAGATGTTGTTCTTGGGATGAGAGCCCAATCTGGGGAGGCGGTCTCTCTTTATGGGGATAACCAAATTGGAGAGGGGGACACAACTGGAGGCCTCCAATCTGGGGTTTCCTACGCACAAACCATCAGATCCATCAAAATTGTTGTTGTCAAGAAGGATTTTCCTTCGGACAAGCTCTCTTTGGGAGAATATGATGCAATTTTCAGGAGGATCTTGAAGCTAACTGACGCCATCCCATTTGGCGAAATGATGCCCGAGATTCTTAGTAACAATTTGCTGAGAAGGGCCTTGATTCTCTAGTGTGGCAATGGCACAGTGGAATGGATCAGGTGCCATTTCCAGAAGTCCTTGGGGGACATCACACTTAATGTTTTAAGTGCTGGCGAGTTGCCCAAGCCTGTAAAGGTTGCCTTCAAAACCAAAGAGAGGTATTCAGACCAGTCTACCTCAGACGCCTTCAGCGACTCAACCATGAGCTGAAGACTATGAGGGTCCTGCTACAGGACCTGGCACCTGTAGATGGATCTTCCAGGTTGATCCTGAAGACGTAAAGGATATAGTGAGGGCTGACTTCGGGGTTCCAGAAGAATCCAAGATGGTTGCTATTCTAGTATTTTCTTAGGACCTTTTGTGGTAAAAGAATCAATCAAGGTTGACTAGATTAATCTCCATCATAGCATTGCTGCTTCTAGTCTTTTGGCTAAAAGGCTGAATGATGGAAATTTAGACATTGCTCTTATACAAGAACCCTGGACAAATAAGGGTAGAATTCTGGGCCTTAACCCTAAGGATTTTGATATTTTTTATGAAACCCATAGTGATTCCCCCTCCCCGGTCCTGCATCTTGGCTAGGTCTAATCTAAATGCACTTAACTTAGTCAACTTTCTCCACAGGGATTTAGTTGCTGTTAAGTTAAAATTCTATGACAAAGCTTCAGCTTCTGACTTTGTCATTGTTTCTGCCTATCTCCCCTATGAGGAGAAATACCCACTTGCTGATGCAGCTAAGTCAATAATTGGCTACTGTAGTTCTGGCTGCAGTCTCATCTTCGGCTGTGATGCAAATTGCTCACCACACAGTGTGGGGCATTAGTGATTGTAACCAGGGATGTATTAATGTAGGCCTCATTTTATTTTATAACTTGTTTGTCTTTAATGAATGCAATGAACCTACCTTTATTAGGTGTAACAGAAGGAAATTTATTGACCTTACTCTATGTAATTCTATTTCTGTATATTAAGGAAGGTATCTGATGCAGTCACTACTTCTGATCACTTTTTCTATTAATGGCCTCAATGGAGTATAGGTCATAAGGAGAAACCCCAGAACAGTTGATTGGGGTTCATTTTGAAATAATTGAAATTTATTATCACAACATTGTTACAATAGATTTTAAAACTATTAAAATGAATCAAAACATTAAACAATCTCATATTAAAATGTTTTGTAAGTTTTTAAATTGATGACTGCATTGAGTAAATTATTCGATTTAAGAGTTGAATCAAAAATTGTAAGGCTTAAAAATGTTCATAGTCAGCAGCGCACTTTCTATGTGAATCAAACTTCAAGCATTGGCAAAGAAATTCAATTATTGCAACATAATAATAATTCAATTGCAACTAAAATATTAGTGTGTAATTATAATACTCTAATAGTACAAAAAGAAGAAATAGATCTTTAATATAAAAATAGTCTGACTTCTAAATCTCCATATTCCTTTGTTAAAAGATCCCATTCCTTCTTTAAAGCTAATAAATTTTCGATATTCATCTGTAAAAAAAAAAAAATGGATGCAACATTATATTATATATTTTTTATAGGCATTTTATAATAAAATGAACAAAAGAATAAAAAATGTAAACAGAAAAATACAAATTTAATATATTATTTAAACAAAAAAATATTTAAATAAATTAATAGTGTGTGAAGATAAAACCCTAGGATTAAAAAAAGAAACTTATCAACTGTTTCATACTGTCTTTTTACAAAGTGTATTTATATCATTGCATAAGATTTAAAAATATTTCCAATGTGAATTTAATTCGGTAAAATTATCCAAAAACTTGAAGCAATAAAATATAAATATTTTGCCAAAATAAACATATCTTAATTAGAGAAGTAAACAATAAACAAAAACTTACAAAATATATACTATGTTTATTTTAGATAAGTGCTTAACAATAACTACCACTTACTGCAGAAATCATGGTATAATAAAATGTTTATATAGTCAGGGGTCTGTCCAGGCCAAATTTACTACCGTTTAGCGGTACCTTCACAAATTCAATTTTAGGAAAAACGGTAGTTTCACAAATTCAACATTAGGAAAAACAGTAGTTTCACAAAATACTTTTTCTTAAAATTTTATTTTTTTATCCTTAAGAAACAATAAAGCTATATTTTTACTATGTTTTTGTGCTAATTTTTTAATATAATTTTTAATTTTTCACAAATTATGTCTAAATTTTCACAAAATAGGTACCTCTCAGAAAAACCTAGACATACCCCTGATAGTTCTGTTCGCAGTTTGAAAACTCACTCGAAAAATTTTGCACTTTAGTATTAATACATTTAATTAAGAAATTTTTTGTAGGATTAGATCAATATTTAATTCTGAAGCTCATAAAATCAAGTGGGAAAATTTTTATATTTGAAATTAAATCATTACCAAGATCTAGCAAGCAGGCAGTAGCACTTGTGAAACTTAAAAATAGAAAAAAAAAAGAAATAACTCTAAAGATCTCCACACTTTAGATATTTCCACAGATATTTCCCAGCAAAAGACTATATATTTTTTTAAAAAACAATTATTTCATGTACAACAATCAGACAGTTTCAATCAGTTGGTGCCAACACGGAATTTAATTGTTTTAACTTTTACATTCTCAAACGGGGTTTCTACTCAATTTTCAAAAAAATAAAATAATAAATTTAAGGACTTTCAAGGACCTAAAATCAAATTTTTGTAAGACCTACTCAGCTATGGTTATTATGCTAAAATACATATCAAATAGATTTTATTACTTTGAAGCATACATTAAGTGTAACAATTTAAAATGTTAAGTAGTTATGGCAATAATTTAATATGCGAAGTCCACAGCTACCAATGCAAATGGTCTGATAGTTACAACAAAAAATTTCTAATAAAAATTAGCATACTTGCCAACTTTTAAAGACTGTAACACTTTTTATGAAAAGTTTAATGAAGCACGTTAAAATTAATTGAGAAATGATATTTAGCATATCTGTTTCAATTTAAAAAACAAAATATCTTTTTATTACATCAGAATATTAGTACTGTATTTTGGACATAATAAAATCTTTTGAAACTATAATTGTACTAGTATAATATTTTGACAGATAACAAATTTTATTTCCTTTAAAATAGATCATAAATTGTAAAAAATCTTTAAAATTTTGTGAATAAGATTCACTATGCCTAATTTTTGAATCATGTGTAAAATGCTAGACGAGTTCTTTTTCCTTGATTTAAAAATTTCTGCTTTAGTTCACTACCACTTAATGTCATATTTTGCAAAAATCTGAAATTTTTCAAGGTATACACTTAGTCAGCGTTTGAGGAAACCATTACACATTACAATATCTTTAAAAAAATTTCAAATATAAAATCTCATACAGCCTTAATAATAGTAGCAACAGTGAACAGGCACCGATATGGAAATCATAAACAAATCAAATTAACATGCATTGAATAAACAGCATGCACTGTGCCAATATTAATATAAGACTGTAAAGATTTCTTTCTTATTAATCAGCTCCTTTCTTATTAATTTAATAAGCTAAAACTTAAAGAAGACAAAGAAAAGAAGATGAACAGAATATCAAAGATGAAACAGAGCTTTTAAAAACATTGTTTGAAATTATAAACATAAAACATCGGTTACTATGTAAACTGCATTAAAGAGATTTAAAGTACGGAAAAATTGAAAGATTAAGCTTCAATTACAATTTATATTATACAATAAATTTTACCTACAAATTCGAACAGGTACCAATTAAGTACAAGGAAATACAAAAATAAAAGATCCACACTAGATCACAGTATTTCTCCTGGACGCAAAGAAAAATGATGATAAAAAAAAAAGAAAATTAATATATTCCAATTTAAGTTTCAGGATAAATATCATTAAAGAAATAAAGTGGTATTTCATAAAACTCATACGTCGTGCTTACCTTGCCGAAATTCTGATAGCGAATTTCAAAACCAAAACATACGGGCCATTCAAATCCTAATAGAAGTTAAAGTTAAAATATTATCAACTAAATTTTTTTATATTTAAAATAAACAATAATGCTTAACTTCTTAAAAAAATTAAAATATTTTCTATTTTATTTGTTTGATTAACTTTCTGAATTTATCACTGCACAATCTGCATCGTATCTCACAGTTAATTTATCTGATCTAAATTTTACTGTTAATGTATCTGGCTAGGTTTTAGTGTTTACATTTATGTATTCACAATTTTGTGAATTGGAATTAATTCTTAGTTGTCTGTAATTTTTCCTACTTAAACTTATATACCCAACATAACTTTATTCCACTATGTCTTTGGAAACGATTCCTAAGGATCTGAGAAATCTTCGCGCTTGTCTGTTGTGTTCCATAATTAAGGTAATATATTTTGTAGACCTGAGCATATCTTTGAACAAAGCTAAGCCAAATGAAGAAAGCTCAACTAATATCTTACAATCAAGCACTCTAATAGCACAAAATTCACCCTTTCTTTCCCTAGATTATTTGGAATTTTCGACAGCGCTTGATATTTTACAATTATAAATAGTGCACTGATATATTTCTAATAGAAGTTAAAATATAGCTATTGTGCACCCTAGTTTTATTCGTCAATGAAAGATTTGTCTCTTTTTATAAATAATTGTTTTTATGAATTGGGATAAAGACTTTCTTACAGTAGTTTTTGTCATTATGAAATTATGTTCTGTCTTATATTTGTAAGTATAGGAAACTAAATTTTGTCACCTGTACTTGTTACTGCTAGCTGAAGTTCTGAACGGATGGTGTTTTCGAAAAAGGATATTGAGTAGTTTTAGAACATTACTGCTTCTAAGATATTTTATTCATTCAAATTTGCTGACATTTGATTACGCTTGTTTGCTTTAAAAATGTTAACTTCACAAAATAATAATGAGTTACTTTAACACTTGCATTAAAAAAAGAAAAAAGATTATTAGCCAAGCAAAGTAAAAAATGCCAAATACTAGAGCCTAAACATTTATTGTTCTTCAATAAACCTCTGTTAACAATCGGCGATTTATTTTTAATTATTTAGTTTATTTCCAAGAAAGAAAAGAGGTAAGGTATTCTTGCATTACAGAAGCTTAGGGCTAATTTAGCGTAGTAGGACCTAGCTTGCCTGCGTCTCTTTACATTACTGTTGATGGTTGTTGAGATTTCATTATTAAAGTAATTATTATTTTATTTATTTACTGATTATAATAATATAGCTAATGGTATTAATATCTTTATAATAATACATCATATTTAGATAGCAAAATTTTCATTGCTATTGTTTTATTGTAAATGCTGAATGTTTTTGCTTATAAGTCAATTTAATTTTTTTTCTTTTCTTCAGTCTGTTGAGCAATTCGAATTTGATGGGTGTGATAACTGTGAAGAGTTTTTAGGCCTGAAAAATAATAGAGATCTTGTATATGATTGTACAAGTTCTAATTTTGATGGGTGAGCTTATTTTTACATATTAACTAAGTTTTGATATTATGTGAATTTATTTTAAGGTCAATAAGCTTTGAATTTGTTTTTGTTTAATTTATTTAGCTTCTGAAGAAATTGTTATTTTTTTAATTAAACTTTCTTATTGTACTTCGAATTAGGCATTAAAATCTTAAGTTAATAAAACGCATGTAGGACACATTGTGTTCAGTTTTGTGCAACAAAAAAAATTATCTTCTTCTATAAAAATTATCATTATAGAAAAAGGTACTATTTTTACAGATGAAATTTATTGCAAAATTGATAATTAAAAAAAAAAAAAAAATAGTAATAACTACAGATTTATATTACTGTCTGAAATAAAAATTTTTTAATGTTTATTTATTATTATAATTATTTCTCTTTTTTCAAAATTATTTTTATTATTTTCACATCATTAAAAAATGGAAGCATTTTTTAAGTAAAAGTTTGCTCATTTTTAAAAAAAATCCTTTTTTTGTTTTGTTATGTGAGCTATTATCCTCTCTAATGTTTTTATTTGTTAGCAAATGAAATTTTCTTTTAAAATTATTTAAATCCAATAAGAAATAAACATTCAATTTCAACAAATCTTGTCTATAATAGAATTTTCTTTAATGTTTATTAATTTTGCAATTATTTCCTTTTTCATTTTTCAATTATCTTTGTGTGGTTATTGTATAATTTAAAAAGTGATTTTTATTTTAATAAAAACATCCAAAGAATTTTTTTTTTGTGCATATCTATTTTCTTTTAACTATTTTATTTTAGGTTTTGTTGTCAGTAGCATCTTTTCTGTTCTGTTCATTCTTAACTAATGATCTATCATTGTTAATCTATCATTCAATTATAAAGTAATCAATTCCAAAATACTAATTGTGTATTTAAATGCAAAAAGTTTTTCACAACCATATTTTACACGTTACTTTGTCTTTAAAATTATAGTATCAGTTCAAAAAATGTGAAAGAAATTGTAAACCATATATAAAGAGTATATATAAAAGCTGATTAAACTTCCTTTTTTTATACATTATCAATGATATTTTAGCCCAATCTCTTTTGAAATTAAATAAAATGGAATTAAAATCAATAGAAAGCGTTAATAACATTTTGATTACTATTTCTCATTTAATTGTAAATTTATAATTTTAAAGGTTTAAAACATTGTTGACTCCTTATTGAATTAAGAAACAGATATGAATTTAGTTCTGATTGAGAATCATAGATGGCAGCATTGAATACTAAAACTGCATTCAACACATTAATTTTACACAAAAACTTTATTGACTTCAAAAATAAGTTATTTTCATCTGCATAATTTTGAAACCAAAACTTACTTATAAATTAACTTAGTTTCACTCTTTGGATTGGTTTCATTTAGTTGTAGAGCAAACTTAGTTATTGCTTTTAGTACATGTAATATATTTACTCTCAATTCAGAATTTATGCTTTTTTCCTTTTTACAGATTACTAAATTGTATTTCTAAACGAATTTTAGTTTAAGAAAAGAAATATTAATGTTCAGAAATTATTCTGAATTTATTTTTGTAATGTATTCAAGTATATTGTTAGTATATTCAATTATTTAAATTCTTTACCTTTAAATTATGTTTCCCTAACAGCGACTAAGTACAGTATTTTCACCTCTAAATATTTCAAAAGGAAAGATGAGTAAAAAAAATAAGGAATAGTGTGAATATTAGAAAATGTAATTAACAAGTATTTGATAAGGCAGTTGCCAATATTTTTATTTGATGCCGATAATTTTTTACATTATCAGCACAATTTGTAGTTGAAATTGTATGTAAACTTGCAAGTTATTGCAGCGACGTTTAGGAAAGACTCTACTCACAACAGTTTAGGAGAATCTAGTTTATGATAAGCCAACTTTTTCCAAAGTTGACATTTTTACATCACACTGTTTCGTAAAATTTTGAAATAGGTACTTCGCAAGCTTCCAGAATATCTTTAAATAACTCCTCAATACTCTGAATAATCTTTTAGTATGCTTGGAAATTTTGATACTATTCACCAAAACTTCTCTTGTGAACACTTTTAAAATGTGGTTCATTATTATGCTGTCCGGAGACCTTCAATGGAAATTTATTATCTATCATTCTGTATTTTTTTTATAATAAATAGTGCTGAATCTTCATAGGGGACTAACTAGTGGGGGAGGGGTAACTATTTCTTTTGTGTATGTTTCAAAAACGATACTTCAAATTAAAAATTATGATTTATTTATATTTAACTGTTAAGCAATCCTCACATTAAACTACACTATCATACCTGGTTTTGAACTATTTAAGACAAAAGGATTAAATACAAAATTTTTTAATTCTCTTGTTTTTATTAGATGTATTTTAAAGTCAGGGATTTACATTCAAGAGTTTAAATAAAAGGCTGTTAATTTTTGTTTTACAGTTTATTTGAAATTTTTTAATCTTTTAACTTTACTTGAATAAAACTTTTTCAAAATCTAGCTACGAGGAAAAGAATTTGGTTCAGTTGACAGCAAGGCTTCATAAAGGATGATAAAAATCCCGTTTTTCATTTTATTTGCCTTTCCTGTTAGAATTAATGGATTTTTGCCATTGTGTCTAAAAGCTCGCCACCTCCTCTGAAAATCTTTGTTCAGTTTAAATCAACATCTTTTTTGTAGTGTCTATTTTTGAAACCTTCATTTTCTTTGAAGGAAAAAAAAAATTGATCACTTCCCTGTCACTTAGCTGTTCTAAACGATGCCAATCGAAAATAAATTGAAAAGTTTAATCGGTTTTCATCTTAAGAAAAGAGTGTAAATATTCTTTCTTTTTTTACAAATAAAGGATTTTGTGCAGAATTTAAAATGTTTTGAAAGCAAACGTTTCATTTCCATACAAGATGCTTTCCAACGCTGCACCGCCAATATTCTTTTGTCACTTTTTTTTTATCAAAATAAAAGTTTATATAAAATATACATTTAGAAATTGAGAATTTGATTGGTGCATTTAAAGTAAAATGATCAGACCATGAAATGTTCCCTAGTTTGTGAAATTCGCGAATTGTATTTTAGTATTCTTTAAGATTTTAACTTTTCTGCTTGCTGTTGATTCGATTTTACTGAGATATTTAAAATATTAATAAAATAATAATTATTTAATAAAGAATAATGACGTCACAGGAAAATTCAGCAGTTAAACGATAAAGAACAATTAAACTTCTCTTAAGTTGAATAAATTTGGAGCGTAACAGAAGCAATATTCTTCTGCTACTGTTTTAAAAATGTGCATAGCAGCGGTTTCCAAGTGGAGTTTCGCGGAACCCTAAAAATCCGTTAAAGGATCACAGGGTTTCCGAGTGATAGGTCTTTTTTTTTCTACCTTAAATTATGATTTTCGAAACCTGTAATTTCATTTATTTCGGATTAGTTATTCATTATTAATTTTTTCCGTTAGTTTTATATTATTTAGTAATTAAAATACTCGTGGTGAAAGATAGACAAAAGTGAAAAGAAAATTTTTTATAATAATAATATATTGAATGGATTATGATAAGGACATGCATTTATTTATGAAAAATCGAATTAGTATTTCGCATGGAATAAAAATACCCAAATTCAACAATAACGAAATATATCTCTCTGATAGCAATACTCAACGTTTATTTTCGTTCTTTTTCGTTTTTGTCTTATAATGAGAACCATTTTTAGTTCATTTATGTTCAGTTAATGCACAAACTAAAATCAAAATAGAACTAGACCAAATGCCGGTCCAGACCTGTAAATGTACGAAATCAGACACGAAAACGAACTTTCTCTGAATAAACATACCCTTTTTTCACGGATTCGGAATAGTTCTGAGAAATCGAACTTTGAAAAAGTCGTATTTTTAAAATTCGATTTCTCAGGAATTATTAAGTTCATTTCGCTAAAATTTTACAGCTTGGCTATGTAATATTACATTCTTTGAAATGACGTAAAAAATGATATACCTTACTATTTAAAATTTTTCGACTATTTAATAAAATTAAATAATAATTACTAAAAAAAATTTTGGCATGAAATTGTTTTTGGATAAGGAAATTTTATAATTGTATGCAAAAAAAAATTTCGATTCGCTAGAGTTCTCGAGATATGGCGAATACGCAAAAAGTAATATATTAACATTCAAGGGTTCAAAATTTCGGACCGCTCTCCTGACCAAACTATTAGGCAAAATTTCCCACATTCCGGCTACCCCCTTACATTTTGTGGGTTCGAAATCCAAATAGAAGGTATGCTTATTCAGAGAACGTATGTTTTTGTGTCTGATTTCATAACTTAAAATATCGGCTGCAATAATTAAATAGCGTGTTTGAGGCCACCCTTTTTTTTTCGCAGTGTACCTTACGAAAGACTCTCCTTTTATCGACTCCTTAATACGACTTTTTTCGTTAAATCCAGATTCTCGTTTTAAGTGGAACCTATTGAATTCGATTAAGATTTAATTTTAAATTTGTTTTACTAGATATACCAGTTGATTATTCATTCTATATTCTCTTTGCGAAAACTCCTCGCACCTATTCTATTTGCTATTATTATATTTAATACGACTTTTTTCGTTAAATCCAGATTCTCGCTTTTAAGTGGAACCTGCTGAATTCGATTAAGATTTAATTTTAAATTTGTTTTACTAGATATACCAGTTGATTATTCATTCTATATTTTCTTTGCGAAAACTCCTCGCACCTATTATATTTCCTTTTATTATATTTAATACGACTTTTTTCGTTAAATCCAGATTCTCGCTTTTAAGTGGAACCTGCTGAATTCGATTAAGATTTAATTTTAAATTTGTTTTACTACATATACCAGTTGATTATTCATTCTATATTCCCTTTGCGAAAACTCCTCGCACCTATTATATTTGCCGGTATATATGGTGTATTTGTAGTTGGCGAGCATCTGCCTGTTTCGCAATCCCCCAACTCCTGATGATTCTTACAGTGTCATCAGTTATTCTAAGTGTGATTAATGATTTATAGGTGTTATGTGGGATGGGGCCGAAAGGAAAGGAGGGATTACGACTGCGTATAGGGGGATAGGAATACTATAAAAAAAGTGACATATCATTTTTTATTCATATTTTTTGCCCATTCTCTTCTATATTTAGTTACAGCATTGTGTTTAGTACGTGTGTAGCCATACAGGATTTTTCTTAACGTCACAACAAATCAAATAAGCCTTAAAGCTTTCAATGGCGGAGGAAGGGTAATGTTTCTTATAAATTCTGTGTAAGAAATACATTTTTAATCTAACAAGCCCTTGATTATCTGAAGTAATTTGGACTGGACCTACTTCAGATAATTGAAATATCCGGATTATAGAGGTTACATCGATATTTTATATATTTTCATCAATTAACTCAGAAAATCAAGGGTGTTTTTTAAATACTATTTCTGCATAGGATTGGAATTTAATTTTAATATGACCTTTGATTGATTTCCGTCTTTTCATGGAATAGGTATAAAGGTATATATATAATAAAATTCACTTGTACTATGGACCTAGATAGCGATGGCCCTCCACTCCTTTTTTGTATGAGCCATTTATATAGCGACGACTGGGCTGATTTCGTTGGTTTGATTAATTTATATTCCTCTGAAAATTTTAATTGACTTTCTTTTTTTTTATTCACATTGCGATAACATGTTTGTGTGACACAAATGACATAACAAGGTAAGTAATTTATAAAAATAAGAAAAGAAATAAATAATATAAAAATTGTCTACTAAATATCAAAAGAATGTGATTTGGTGTTAGGAGTACGAAAAATATAACGGAATATTGAAATAATTAAAAAAAAAAAAAAAATAGCGAGCTTTAAGTGACAAGAAAAATATTTAAATTGAAATACTGATGCTTTCTCAAATTATCAAGAAATTGAGTTTCTACCGTTCGTGTAATATAAGTTCGAAAATTGGAAATTTCAAAACAATTCTATAAATTCACCATTCTTAGTATCGTTGTTTATACAAAAGAATTTCTAAAAAAAAACATTTTAGAACATTGCATTTGTTTTTTATTGAATAGAGAAAAATTATCGATACAGTTTTGAATATGAAATCACTTTGAAACAATATTTTAAATTTAGTCTGCTTAAATATTCATTTTTATGTTTTTCTTTCAGACCATTGGAAATTAGAAAACAATCACTTAAAATGCACTATTTATAGAATCCTATGATAAAAAAAAAACTTTTTTTTTCCCCTCTCACTTTAAAACATCGCTTATTAACGAATTGGAAAAAGACATCTAAACATTTTTTGAGTGACAAACTATTTTGAAATATCTAAATTATATTTTTCTGAAAAATGTGAAACTAGAATTTGTTTACATTTTTATTATGTAAAAATTAAACAAAAAATAAATTTTATCGTTCTAAACGTAAACTTAATGAACGTACTTTTTGTATTTAGAACTCAATGCTTAAAAGAATTTATCGAAGTTCTCTAAATACAAATCATAAACCTTATTTCTGATTAAGTAGCTTCATTAATTTAATGTTTTTATTTTTTTATTTGTATCAGGTATTTATTTAGTAGATGTTTTTTCTTTGGGTAAGTATATTATTTCGTTATCATATATTAAACATAATATTTATTCACTTTTTTGAAATTCTTATGAAATGATTTTTTAATTGGAAAGGAATAGATTTACGGATTAGAATTTTACTTGTCAAAATATAATATTCTTATCATTTTTATTCATAATTTTTTACAGTAATTTGAACTTTGCAAATAGTTTACTATGAGTTCATTTAATTTTTTTTTAAAAATTGTATGTTTAATTAGACAAAGCAAATTATCAAAATGGTTCAAATCAGCTGAATCAGTGCTTCAGATTAGTTAAATTGAATTTCTACATACATATCAATAACATAATAAAAGACTTTACCGTCAATATTTTCTCAGCAATATCATAAGCATTAAATAAACATTAATATCATTGCTTTGTGTAAAAGACGAAAAAGGAATAAATATTACTTTTATTTTATATTGAGTAGTATTCTTTAGAAATGGAAGGTATTTCTTAATTGGAACAACCAGAATTTATTCTTATTAAAATCTGTTTTAAACAAATCTTTGTTTTTCAAAGCAATGTGTTTTTTTTTCTTTTTCTTTTTTTAACCATTGAATCTAGTGATTCAAATCCCAGATTCGAATTAGTTGTGAAGTGATAATTCGGATTACAGTATTAATTCGGTAATTTGATTCGATCATCAATTTATTCTTATTAAAATCTGTTCTGAACAAATCCTTGTTTTTCGAAGCAATTTTTTTCTTCTTCTTTAAACTGTTGAATCTAGAGATTCAAATCCCTGATTAGTGTTAGTTGTGAAGTGGTAATTCGGATTACAGCATTAATTCGGTAATTTGATTCCAATCACCTTATCAGTAATTTATTCCATAACATATAATAGAGATTACATTTAATAGTTCGAGTTATTCTTGCGCTCTAAAAAATAATAATTAAGTAATTTAAAGTATTTCTAAATTGCAACAACCAAATTTTTTTCTTATTTCATTCTGTTCTGAACAAATCTTTATTTTTCAAAGCAATAATTTTTTTACTTTCTTAGTTTTTTTTATGAACCATTGAATCTAGTGATTCAAATAATTCGTATTAGTTGTAAAGTGATAATTCGGATTAGTTGTAAAGTGATAATTCGGATTACAGTATTAATTCGGTAATTTGATTCGATCATCAATTTATTCTTATTAAAATCTGTTCTGAACAAATCCTTGTTTTTCAAAGCAATTTTTTTTTCAACCATTGAATCTCATGATTCAAATCCTTGATTCGAATTAATTGTAAAGTGATAATTCGAATCACCGTATTAATTCGGTGATTTGATTCTATCATCAATTTATTCTTATTAAAATCTGTTCTGAACACAACTTCATTTTTCAAAGCAATGTTTTTTCTTTTCTTTTTCTTCTCTAAACTATTGAATCTAGTGATTCAAATCCCTGATTCTTATTAGTTGTAAAGTGATAATTCGGATTACAGTATTAATTCGAATCACCGTATCAGTAATTTATTCCATAACATATATCAGAGATTACGTTTAATAGTTCGAGTTATTCTTGCTCTCTAAAAAATAATAATTAAATAATTTAAAGTATTTCTAAACTGAAACAACCTGAATTGTTTCTGATTTAATTATGTTCTGATACAAAGCAATGATTTGATCGAGTCATTGAATCTAGTGATCCAAAGTCCTTATTAGAATTAGTTTCTAAGCTAGGATTAGGATCATTGAATCAGTATTTAACTACATTTGTATATGCTACAGATTACATGTAGATCGAGTCTAAAAAAAATAATATTAACCTTATAGAATTGTCCCTCTCCGCCTCGCGTTTAAATTCTTTTTTGTTTGCTTTTCATCTCTTTGGATTTCTTTTCTTCTTTTTGTATTCATTCATTAAAGATAAAGAAAGGAGAAGCGAAAAAAAAATTGTGACGACCTTGATTTTTAACACCCCTCGCGATCCTCTGGGTGTGCGGATTAGTTATTTCGGAGAATTACAGTATCTTGGGAAGATACTATATGTCCTTGACACAAAAAGTATTGAATTGTCCATTAGTATCCTTAGACTGTTATCTTAAGTTTATGGAATACTTTTACTTTCTTTTTTTTAAAAATTGATTGACTCAAGGTTGAATTACAGCAACATCCTTAAAATGTTACGAGGTAACAATTTGTGGCGTGCGATTCCTTCTATAAGTTGGGGGAAAGTTTTATTTTCGTGCCTTACTAAAGCACGTGTCATCCGTGAAACAGTGCAAGATTTTCCCTTGTAGTATTTTGTTGAAATAATTAATCACAAATAAGGGAAAAGTGTCTATTTTGTTGTCTTTGACTATTATTTATAGTTCTATAATGTATGACGTTCTTAGCTTATATATTAAATAGATAAGTATAACCATGGTTCATGCATCGAGTGAAATTTCGCAATTTTCTTATATCACGATTTTTCAAGTCTTGTGCTGGTTGGTACAATTGCGTATTTACAATTGCTTTTGCTGTTTGTATTTGTTAAGGCCGTTCTAGTTTCAAGCATAAAGGGGGCTACTGCTTCTGGGGGAGGCATCTATAGACACAGAAACTTTAAATCTGTTACTAATATTAGTATGAAATTAAATTTTTTAATTGGTAAAAATTTGATTCAAGCAAAATGTTTTATGAGAAATAAAATAGATTGAATAAAAAATTCATGAAGTTTTAAATTAAAATTAAATTTTCCTTTTGTCTCACCGAAAAATAATTAAATATAAATAATTTTTTACCCTTAGAAAAGTTTTCCCCCTACATTACATAAAAAGAAATAGGAAGGAATTTAAGTTAAGGAATTTATTATCTGAGACTTTTCTTTTTTTATTAAATTATTTTCCCCCCGAATTGGATTAATTGCTTTATTTAGAGGCAACTAATCGAGGAGTTTGCTTCAGGTATTCAAGCACCTACTGAAGTCACTGAGTCGTTCACTATTACGTAAGCAAACATGCTTACTTAAATTTTTTTCCCTCTTCAGTTTGTTCTTTAAAGTAAAATAATTTTATTCAAATTTGCATAACGATCTTCCTTCTGTTTATTTATTTACATTAAATTTGTTTCTCGTTTAGAGTATTAATCTCGTCAGAACCTCACTGGACTAAAAATTAACAGCGATAAATAGTATTAAGTACTATATTTCGCCTTTTTTTAATGTGTTTAATTTAATCAAAGAAAGAAATTGAACAGTTAAAAAATCAAGTAGCCATTTTTTTTCGCACTGCGCGTTAAAGTTGTTTTTCACTGTTCTTTCGCCAAAGAATAAATATATAAAAAAAAATCACGGTTTAAGTGCCTTAAAATAGAATAAAAAATTTAATTTTCAATTTTTCATACTATCTTGAACATTAATTGACTTGACTTCAAAATGAACGTATTAATAACGAATAAAATTAATAATGAACGAATAAAATTAATTAAATTTATAATGCCAAATAGGCGAAATTTTTCCCTTTTGTTCAAAGTAATTAAAATTAATAAATAATTCTCAATTCTCGCGTATTTTTATTAATCCAAACAATGCAGTGGTGGAGTAATTTTTCGAAAAGTGAAAAACTAGATTTTAAATGCTTTTCGTTTTTTAAAAAAACTGTCTCTATATCTTCAATATTCTTCTTCAAAACTGTATTTTCTTCATATCCATCGATCTTCAAAATTACATGGGACGTTGGAAAGAGAGAGACAGTACTTAACAGTAGACAATATGTAGTCAAAGTCATGAACAACTTACAACAGTTATAAAAACAGCATATTTTATTCGCTAAAAAAAATAAAAGTATTATTTCATATGAGGACAGGCCCCTAAAGAAGAGCCTTAAAGTTTACTAATATTACAATCGACAAAGACGTCTCTTTCTTTGAAAGTAGGTTTACGGGTCATTTCTCATATAAGTTATTAAGTCTTGAGAGAAAATTTTCACGGTCAGAACTTTCGTTTATTTATTTATTCGACTCACATGAAGGTTATCTCATCTTTTTTTGTCGGTGATTCCCTCTACCCCTCCTCTATCAGCGCATCCTCGTTAAAAAAAATATTTTGCTTATTTCAAGCGAAAAAAAAAAAGAAAAATAAATTGTTTATGGTATGCCTCTGATTTTATACGAGTTTTTCTACTGGGATCCGCAAGAGAAAATTACCACCACCTGTATCGGCTTTTGTTTTTCTTTCAGTTCTGTTTTTGGTTTTCGATCCCCGGTATGGTTGAAGATAATGTTGATTTAATGCGTTCTACTGGCCCAATAAAGATTGGAGTTTTTATCTCACTCGTCAAAGCGTTTTTTACCCGTTTTTCCAATGGTTTTTCTTTCGTTCTGTAATTTATGCGTTCTTATTTTACCCGTTTTCAATCACTTTTTTTTGCAACCCCTAATTTATGCGTTTGCTGTTTCAACCGCTAGCTAACACTTTATCGATGAAGTAAGTTATTTTACTGTTGATGCTTTTGGTGTATCTTATCTGTTGGGTTCTTCCCCTAGTTCAAAATTATTAGTTAGCTGTAGTTAAGCATCGTGACTAATGAGGGAGTTTATATATTTGAAACGTGATTTATAGTCACATGATCCCTTGCGAATATACTTGAATCATGTGATCGTGCCTATTTTTATCGATTGTCTTTTTCTTGAATCTTTTTTTGTTGTTCAGTGATAAAATACCTTCAAAATATTGCTGAAAACATAACAAAATAATAGAAATAAATAACGAAAGTAATAAATATTATACATGAAAAAAAAATCGTGAGATTTTTTTATTTTTTTTACGTAACATAATTTAGTTATGAAAACAACTCTAAAATTTTTTGTTTTTACTATTTTCGTAAGCCTAAAATAATTTTTCCCCCTCTAAAAGTCAGAAATAATTCTTTATCGCAAAATATTATCATTGGAATAGGAGTGAAAAAGTTATTCCCTTAAAACGAAGTATTAATAAAATTTGAAACTCGTAATTATAATAATGAATATTATAATAATAAATATTACACAAAGCTGTTTAAATAAAGATTGATATTCAGCTATTCAAGCACTTTTCAAATTTTGTATAAAACAAAAAATTGCTTCATTATAAAACAAAAAAATTAGGTTCAAAACTGCTGTTAAAGGGTTGAATATAAGTTTTAAAATTTAAAATAAATAGAACTAAATCGGTGTAGTTTGTCCTTAAAAAATGTCATAGGATATAATTTTAAAATTTACCTTTTAAAGTATGGAAGAAAAAAAATTATTAATGTTTTTTTGATGTATTGCAGTAAACAATTACAATTTAGAGAACATAGACATTTATTTATTGTTCTAAATATACTGATTAGTTCATCGATATTTCCCATCTATGTAATGAAATATGGGCCAAAAAAAGGTAATTTTAATAATGAATTTTTTTTAGCGCTCTGAAATAGATATAGCCATTTTTCATTGGTGTTTGAGTCTTTTAATATATTTATAACTTTGGATTTAGTTAATATTTAATATTTTAAATTAATATTTAATATTTTTTTTAATGTTATTTACAGTTATGTAACAAGTTATTAGTAGATATTAACAATAAAAAAAATTTTATGTTGTACAAAAAGTCACAAAATTCTAATAAATTCTGACATTATATGCATCATTGTTTTTCTAATTGAAATTAAAAGCAGTCAAAATGACTTCCTTGGGCATTCTAGAGTTAAAAAATTTTTTTATTTTTTTTAAAAAAATTATTTTTGAAAGAGATAAAGTACATTTGTTAGATTACGTTTTTGCTTAGATTGAAATAAAAATAAATACTGTATATGGCACACGTTGTAATTCAGCAGTATTTTTCAAAAATTTTCCTAACATTTTACTTCAATCCTAAGTATTGCAACTCAATCCTTGCGATATCAAGCACGCTTTCAGACGCATATTTCAGGCATGAGGCTTGAGTTACACTATTCAAAAATTTGTCGTGAGTTTGTTAAAATTGTTTTTTTTTTTTTTTAAATAGTAAAATTGTCTCTCTCTACGTTCACTGATATGTTTGCACAAGTTTATCATCTGTGAAGATATTTACTTAAACGTGCAATGTGTACGCTTAAAATTATAAAATAAATAAAACAAAAAAAAGCATTGAAATTAAATTTAATGTATTTTCGAAATAAGATTTAAAAAAAAAACACACAATTTTATCTAATTAACCCTTAAATAATGCAAAAAATTGAAATAATGTAGAATAATCGTTTATGGTTAAATATTCAGTCAGTAATTCTAGAGTGTTTACTTGGTAGAATTAATTTGCTTGTCATAATATTTTTTATGTTTTAAAATGGGGGTAATTTACAAATGTAGTCTCTGTTCTTAAATTTCGCACCTCTATTTTGAATTTCACTTTTGAAAAATCAGTAAAATAATGAGCCTTTTTGTGATAACACTGCCTAGGGACGAATAATGCAACTCACAATGATCCCAATTATAGTGCCAGCAGCCTATATAACTTTTCCGAGATGTTAATTTATATTTCATTGAAATAATTTGGAGAGAACTTTCTTCCTTAGAGAATCTAGTTTCATTCTATAAATTAATCTGTGACTACTATATTTATAAATGTAACAAACCAGTTGGTCCACCATCCACCTAAAAAGCTCTTCTTTTTCTTCTTCTTTTTATAGCGGCTGCAATGGAATAGTTAATTGAGTTTGCACAACTTTATCTTTTGAAACTGAAAATCGTATGTTTCTGTTGCCTTTTGAGATACGCCCATTGTCTTCTGCAAGCTATATAACTGAAGAAAACCCTTAGGTCATATTCCATTAAGTCTTGTCATATATGACCTTATAAATGTTAGTCATGGAACTGGAAATGAATGCTTTTATGCCTACTATCCTCTTTCCTAGGCGAAATTTAGTTTCGTGCCATCCTCTCTTTATATTTGGAAGTCCCTACGTGGTTTTCATAGTCAAGTAGAAGAGGAACGCGATTAAGATTAGCTCACCAATTACTATCTTGGTCTCAAGAACTTGGTTCATTGCTTGTGTGACAAGCAAAGTCACCTTGCCGCTAACTAGGCCTTCTGGAGAAAAACCATATCTTCTGCAAATGAAACAAAGGGGGAGGAGTAAGAGGTGAAAGTGTTTGGAATAATAACAAAAATAAAGCTGTTTTTTTGATGTGAAAACGTTCAGGAATGCTGCCCGCTGGTGATCTATTTATAAGAAATTAATCGCACGGCTGGGTAGTCCGTAATGTCATCTTGTAAAATGTGACCTTGAGATTTTTACAAACGCATCCGAAATATATGACAGAATTAACAACTTGCATCTTTTTATATGAGTATGGACTGATTCGGCTCATCAATTCCGTAAAAACTAGCATTTGCCGTACTGATTACTAATTCGACAGGGTTTTTCTCATCGGGTATCTTCTGTTTTAATAAGACTGATTGCATCCTGTTCATGATCAGAAATTTAATTTTGTGCGAGTTCTTCACTTCGCTTCTCGCGAGTACGCTTGTTGCCATGCAGTTTTTCTCTCGTAAAGAGTGGATTTGTTGCGTTTTTCTTTGTTCCTGACCAACTCGTTTAAGATTTCAACTAAAAGGGTTGAAACTTTTTTTTTTTTTTTTTTAAACNNNNTAGGCTCCTGCCACCATCCTCATTTTTTTTTTTTTTTTTAGAAAAAAAGATACTAGAAAAGAAATAGTTTTTAATATTTATTAAAATTATTTTTAAAAATAATAACTGTCATATTAAATTTATACAATCCAAAACTGATTTTCTAAAACTAGTAATGAGCAAAATTTTTTTTTTTTTACTTTATAATTCTTTAAAAAAAATTGTTATCATACAAGTACAAGTTAGGCTACGATTTATTCCAATAATTGTCAAATTCACTAGTTTGAAGCTCACAATAGAGAATCGTTGGCATGGGAGATGACGGTTATAAACCTCTTCAATAATTAGATTCAATTATCAAACCTCTTTAATAATCAAGTTAATTCAATAACTCTCAATCCTTTCCTGGTATTTCAATATATATATATATATATATATGGGTCATTCTCACAAAAACAGTCATTTTCATGTCCCCCGTATTAGTTGTTGAAAACAAAACNGGCGCTATTAAGATCCACAATACAGTGCCAAATGCGAAGTCTGAAATCTGACGCCATTGTTGGTCATGTTGGAAATATTTTATAACCGTCGTTGAACAGCCGACCCAACTTTTGGGTTTACGACTACTAATGTTCAACTCCGTAGCCTTGTAATTTTGAATCAAATCCAAAAGACAAGGGAACTCCTGGATAAAGTACAGGCCTTCATGGAGGACTTTTTGGTGGAACTAACCTTCATTTAAGTTATATGGAGAGGAAGACCACGAGAACTTCCCATGGTTAGTCCGGCAGCAAGGGGACTCTAACTCATGATCCGTTTACCACTGAGAATATTTCACTTCAGCACTGTGGTTGGTGCAAGCCGGATGCGGTTTCGCATCGACCAGAAATCGGTGGGATTCGAAGCCGGTTCACCTCATTGGGAGGCAAACACTCTATCCCCTGAGCCATCACGGCTCATGTTGGAAATATTCAATTTTCATGCATAAAAATTTAGTGGAAAAGATTGAAGAGCGTATTAGTTGAAGATATAAGGAATTTAAGAACAGTTGTAGAAACCACAGCAACAGAAAGAAAGTTATTTGCAAAACAAATTTTCTCATTAAAAATGGATCATTTAATGATCTATCAGAAGAAGAAAAAAATTTACAGACAACTGACCATAACACGTTTTTAAACTCAAAATTTTACGTTTTTCTAGAATGTCACTTATAACCCTATAGTTCTTAATTTATGGATTAATGAATCATCCTAATATTCTTCATTAAAAACCAGTAAAAAATTGCTTTTGCTCATGGATGTGTTCCCAGCTAATATAATTTTAATCACTTTTGCTGACCGATTAAAACTAATCAGTGCTGATCAACCTTCACTACTCCATTTTATTTTTCGTATGGACCAGTAAATATGATAACTTACGGTCAATTTCAGGAAAAATATTTTACAGTTAGCACATTAAAAATCATGGCAAACTGTTGGGAAAAAATAACTGAAAACTTACGGTAAAATGTTCTTACAATCAGGGGACCAGTATTTTATTTTTTTATTGCAAATTTAATGTTTATCGTAAAAATTTAAGGCAGGAAAAATAAAATATATATATATATATATATAATTTTCATAAACCTTTCTTTACCAATTTAAATTTAGCTGACTTGTAAACAAGCTAAGATATTTAAAAATATAAAAAAAATCCTAGATATATGGCAAATGGAATTTTTTTTATTTTATTTCAGATGTGAAAATACTAGTGCCATTAATGAGAGATGTGTAAAAAAGTATTTTGAAGTTCAGTATTCTTCATGAAAAATACATGATAGATAGAATTGCTTTCGTTCTTACTTTGCATAAAAATATGAAAGGAGAGGGATAATTAGATGCCGTATTTCGATATTTATTTCAACTTTAATAGTTTTAGAGAAAGCAATGTTAAAAATTTAGGCAAACACTTTTTCCCAATCGCATGCACTGCAGATATACTGGAAGTCGAATTCTCATTATTTATAATTAAAATTTTCTTGTGTTAGTGTTTGTTTTATGTGAGTGATTCTATGAATACGAATTGGCAATTCCTCTGTTCGCCTAGCATGTGACTAATGCTAATTAAACATTTTAGTCAAAAGTAAATAAAAAATAAAATATTGTAAATATGTAAAGTTTTTGTACATTATATCTATGTCTGAAATATCTTTATATTTAATTTAAACTGATAAAAAATAGTTTTGTTCTTATTTATTAGAAAGACCTTAAGCTATACAATGAATTGTAATTTCTGCTGGTGACGTGACATTGCCGAAATAGTGATAGAAAAAAAGTTTTTTTTATTTGACGTTATCTTTTCTTAATAGATCAAGGTACTGAAAAAAAAGTTTTTTTCTTTTATTAACAGTTATTTCTTTTTTTAAAAAAAATAGCTAATTGACTTGAAGAGTCCCCTTAAAATATCAGATCTTGGACCATTTTTGAGCAGGTCAGGGCCGTAGTGAAAATTCTTTTCTCAAATCCCAAGGTGAATAATAGAGAAAGAGGGAGAAAAACTATTCTTAGATCTTTTTTGCTGTATAATTTATATTTGTTTTCCATTTTTTCCCCTTCCCAGGGGAAAGTGGATCTACACAAACATGATGTAGAAGGTAAAATGCTTGCAACATACACCTTTCTGTCTGTTTCGACTTTTCAAAATGCTCTAACTTCATGTCAATTTATGAGAGTATGCTTTTCCGAAGACAGTCATCTATTCTTGCTGTCATTTATTCTTGAAATCAGTGGGCTGTTTATCTATACATTAAATCAAAATACTTTCCACACATGATATTAGTATTTTTTAAACTGTTAATCACCCTTGACTGTTAATATCAATCTACTGTTAATCATTCTAGATTAATTTTAAAGAATTTTTAAAAGCTTTAATTTTTATGAACGAATTTTCTAAGCATTGAACCTAATCTTTCTCTGCACATGACAATAGTTCCTTTTATACCTATTATTTTAGATTGAATTTAAGGTTTATATTTCAGCTACGTTATTTCAAAGAACTTATATGAATTTTCTAAGCATTAAACCTAATCTTTTTCTGCACGTGACAATAGTTCCTTTTATACCCATTATTCTGGATTGAATTTAGGATTTATATTTTAGTTATGTTATTTCAAAGAACTTATATGAATTCTCTATGCATTAAATCAAAACTGTACCTGCACTTAACTCTATTTATTTTAATTGACTAATTATTTTGGTTGAATGTAGAGTTCATGTTTACGTTATTTGAAATATGAATTAACCGGTATGGATTTTCTGTGCAGTCTTTATGCATTTAATTTTGAAAAACATCTTGTAAATATGTGTGAATAAAAGTTTGAAAGTATTTTATAGTAAATTTTGATATTTTAATGGAGAGCGGAGAGTTTTTGTCGTGAAAATTTACATTTTTTCGAAACACGAGTTTTTAAATTCAATTATGTAAATAAAAAATAGGAATATGATGCCAATTTCTACTTTTCGGCAAGCAATGAACATCATTAGCTGTTAAAATTGCTTTATTTTAAGCTTAGGTACTATTTTCAAATTCGAGTGTTTTGCCTTCCAAATTTTGTGTAACTTACAAAAATACCCAACTGAGGAAAATAAACAATTTCTTTAGCTAATGATTTAAAAAAAAATTAAAAAAAACTTTTGGACAAAATATTAAGGAACCTAATATTTCAAATGTTAATCAGTGCGTTATTAACTTAACAAATTACGGAATTCCCACGAGTCAGGAAAAATAAAAGAAAACTGAAATCATTATTGATTTTTTTCCTTCACAATCTTGGAAAATTCTTGTGATATGCCTTGAAAATGGCCAATCTTTCAGGTTCTGTCGGTAACAGTAATCAAGCATTGAGATTCAAGTAAAGACAATGAGATTCCCTGTAAAAGTTCCAAAATTTTATAGAATTTTTACACGAAGTGTTCATGTAGGGATACAGACCTGTTACAAAATTGAATATTTGTCTTAGCAATTAGGAAATGTGTTTATCGAATGAAATTTTTTTGCAGGTAAATATAGGTTCGGCAATTGTGCGAAGTTTTCCTGAAATACCTAGAAAATTCTAAGAATTATATTTCTTAAATTAAGTAGGAATCATGAATTAGTTTGGATTATTTGATAGAAAACTAAGAACGATATCAAAGATTTTACCTAATGTATTTTTATCGCACAGTTTGGTTAAAATTCAATGATTCTGTTAACTGCCAAAATTTATATTTTTTTTTAAATATTTTTTTTCCCTGATCAAAGAGAAAGCAAATAAAAACTACTCTAATTTATATTTTAAAAAAAAATCTAAGCCTGAAATTGAATTGCATTATACTTTTAACGTTGTGTGTGTTAAAAGCATGATGCAATCAATCTTAAAGAAAATGAATCTTCTATAGCGATTGAAGGCCAGGGTCAGAAGTTACAATTTGTAATAAGGATTATAGTATCTTTTGACCTTTCAGCCTTCTTAAGTAAGTGAACGTGTACCTTATGAACCATTTCATCATTCACGACGATCATGTTAACCTTCAAAATATGCATGAATGAATAGCAGTGTCAGTGCTATGCTCTTCTTCTTCATTAATGAGATGAATCATTTTTTTCATCTGCTAGTGTGTGAATGGCAGGTCAACTGTTAATGATTTTGTTTTAGCTCTGGATTTTAAGTAATATATGATCTCACTCGTTTATTGCGAACCCTCATGTAACGAGAACCAGGGTTATCCAGGACATTTTCAATGAAAGGGTGGTTTAATGTTAAAAGCAGAACTCGGTTTTAACGAGAAATTTTTTATATTGTTCAATCAAAAAAATTTTGTTAAAATTTTTTTAAAAAAATTAAAAGCACGCAATTTTGACTGTCTGTGAAAACTGT
>NC_092209.1:35311425-35316763 GCF_043381705.1 Parasteatoda tepidariorum | reverse complement strand
CGCCATCTGTTATTATAAATCCTCAACAGTTATTAAACAGTCAGTAATGTGGCTTTGGCTCATAGATTTTAAAACTTGCTTTAAGATATCAACAAAACTAGGTATTTTAACTGTACATAAGTTAATCGAATTTCTGATTTTATTACGCTCAAAATGGGAAGCATTTATGCACTATTATACATTGATCCAAACCCAAAATAATATCTGACTGACAGTAAATTTGAAAAATTTGCTTCTACAAATTTAAGAAATTTAATGTAATTAGTGTATGGTTTTTACTGATTTTGGCAAAATTCCTGAAATCGTCAATACTATTCTCATCCAAGAAAATATGGACGGAGGCTTCATTAAAATGGTTTTTTGCTTTAATGGCACTCGAGGTGTTACGAGGGTTGCTATTTATATTTCTGGCCTAATAATGAAAAAACAAATATGTAGGATCGAAATTGGTTTTATTGTTTTTTAAAATATTCTCCATGATGATCAATACACTTTTGCATGCGTTTGAACCAATTTTCAAAGCACTTTTTCCAGTCCGATTGAGGTAACTCCAAAACATGCGTTTTGAATGCATCAACCGCTTCTTCGGGGGTCGAAAATCGTTGTCCACGTAATTTATTTTTGATGTGTGGGAATAAGAAGAAGTCATTGGGTGCCAAATCAGGGCTGTACGGCGGATGACCCATCAGTTCGATCTTTCGCTCCGTCAGAAATGCCTTTGTTTGAGTCGATGTGTGAGAGCTCGCATTGTCATGATGAAGAATGATTCGCCTGTTCTTCTGCTTTTTTCGAATTTCTCCGATGACTTCTGGCAAACAAATGGTCGTGTACCATTCAGAATTGACCGTCCTGCGTTGCTCTAACGCCACTGTTGCCACATGACCGTTAATGCCGAAGAAACAGGCAATCATTTGTTTCGATGTGCTTCTTCCTCGAACAACTTTTGTTGGTTTTGCCTCGTCTTGGAAGACCCATACAGTTGATTGCTGTTTTGTTTCCGGCTCATATGCATAGATCCATGATTCGTCACCTGTGTAGATGTTATACACAGCCTTTGATGTACCTTGAACGTATTTTTCCAACATTTCCTTGCACCAATCGACACGAGCCTTTTTTTGAGCGTTTGTCAGATTATGCGGGATCCAACGCGAACAAATTTTTTTTACGCTCAAATGTTCATGCAATATTTTATTGATGCTAGTCATACTAATGTCCAAAGACGCCTCTATCTCACGGTATGTCACATGACGATCTTGCTTTATCAGTTCACGCACAGCATCGATCTTTTCTGGCACAACAACGGATTTTGGACGACCTGCACGGGATTCGTCCTGGATCGAACATCGACCACGATTAAATTCGTTATACCAATTTTTTACAGTGCTGTAGGATGGCGCTTTATCGCTGAATAAAGAATTAAGTTCATCGAAGCACTCTTGTCTTGACAATCCACGTCGAAAGTTATGAAAAATAATGGCACGAAAATGTTCACGATTCAATTCCATTTTTTGAAAGAGAAGAACTTTTCAATTTACTGTCAACAACACAAATGAAGCTATAATGGTAAATCGTCTGCTGAATTTATGTTTAAAAATATCAAACTTTCGATTAAAATCGTCTGCGGTCGCCTAGCAACACTTACTGTTGCCAAGGCCAGAAATATAAATAGCAACCCTCGTATTCATACTGTATCTTCACTAAGATTGTTTTAAATTGCCAAGGAAAGCGCGAAGTTAAATTATAAACAAAACTCCCATATTTTCTCCTCTGTAAGCAAGAAAATAATAAAAGATGCTCCCTTTTTAATCAATTTTAGTTTATTATTATGAATCTAAAACTTTTATTTTAGATAATTTCGGCCAACTTGGATATTAACAAGCGAGTCCTTTCGTCTCTTGCTTACTTATTATAAACGAATTCGTCTGCATATTTGAATTTTGTTCTTTAAGCTTCCAAAGTTGTTACCAAAGTGTTACAGAAATTCACTATAAATTTGTCAGTTTTGAACTGAATAATATTTGAGGTTAAAAAAATATTTCAGCTTTTGTTGTTAGAAAATTAAATTTATGTTCCCAACTTTTCTTTTATTGTTTTCCCATTTTCATTTTTAAAAAAAGCGATAATTTTTAAATGGGAAGATTTTTAGGGCTTTTTCGTTCTTAACTAAAATTATATTCATTAAATAATAACAGTCATGTCCCCAGCTACTGTTCCAGAATTGAGTAATAACAATTTTTCAACTAGAGTGTGTTTAGTAATAAATTTACTATGAACCATATTTTTTTTCTTCTTTTAATTAAACCAAGAGGAAAATTTAGGGGAATACGTTGACGTTACTTTAATTAAAGGGTCGATTCCACATTGTCTCGACGAATTGTTCATTCAATCACCTTAAATTAATGTTTAATGAAATTGTCGTAAACACCTTAACAAAAAAAATATCTCTATAATGTATATTAGAATTATTATTGAAGCTTTTTATAAAAATGTTTTCATTAAACTATATAAAAGAAGAAAACAATACCATTTTGGTAAAAATAGTTTGCTGAGTAACCCAAATGTAATTAAAGGGCATTACTTTCTGTACAAAGTAACTATGCACTAAGAACTTCAGGATTAACTAGACTTGTGAATGTGAATACATGAAAATAAAGGTGTTAAATTGTAGTAAAAAAAAAAAAAATTTTTTTTTTGATTTGTGAGGGTTTTTTTTTCTTTTTTTTTTTTTCTTTTTGCGAGCCCGTTTAATTTTATTTTAGTTTGTAACATACTTTTTTTTCTTGCAGAATGATTGCGTTGATGGGTGGAGAGGATAGCTGGGTTGCTAAATGGCAAAGAATAAGTAAGTTTTTCCATTTTTAAACATTACTATAACATGTCTGCATAAAGCACAACGTATTTGAAGCACAAAAGAAGAATATTCTAAGTGACGTTTTTTTTTTTTTTTTTAAATTAGATATCTCGGGAGAAAATCTTAATTTAACCTTATTTAACTAAACAACATTAATTTATGTTGATAAATCTTTAAATGGGATACCCTCAAATGACGTAGAGTGGGTATCTCGATCCTGATTGGTTATTGAAACGTGGCATTTGTTTGCGTTAGCAACTGTTCTTTTCATTCTATGCCGAGTAGGCTAAGCCCATCAAGTTTCAATTCTCTTAAGTAACACAGCCTATATTCTTTGATAAAGATTTTTTCACTAATATTTCAATTCTGCCACTATATATTCACAGAAAGGCAAGCACGAAGCCATAAAGAACCTGAACTTATTATGCATAGAAGTTGCCAGGTGCACAACAAAAAAATGTATGACGGTTACAATAAAATGCATAAACAAAAAAAGAAGTGGCCTAGAAAGAATTATATTTCAACAAATTCAATGTGCTATACTGCTCTATATTTAATTTACATTTTAAGTTATGTAGAGATACTCCATATTGCTGATAAAGATTAGCTGGTGCTGAAGTCATAGGTCACATGCGTGGGTATTGGTTGTCTTCCTCTTCTTGGAGTGCTAGTGCCCAATTACGCCGATCTCAGCGAATGAAAAGTCCATGTCATTTGGTAATAAACAATCGACTAGTAATCTTAAAAAGTAATAATCTTAAAAACTAAAGTAAAAAAAAAACTAAATAGAAGTAATTTTAAAAACTTTAAAGTGATATTTTCTTTTTCAATAATTTTTCTTTTATGAACGCATACATTTTAAAACTAGTTTACTCAAATTCAGTAAAATCTCACTTAGAACCTTTACCCACTCAGCTCTTCTTTTAAGAATAGTCAACTATTGATGCTAACATCAATTAAAATTTAGACATGTTTGTTTCCATGGCTTTGTTGGCTGCAACTCTAGGTGATTATATTTGTTATTAATATATGAAACGCTTTTCCAGATTGCTTGTTCTATTTATATTTCTTTATTTTAGTTATTAATTTTTAATCTTCTCATTTCTCATTCAATTCTCTCTCTATAATTTGTTTTCCTCAAAGCGAATTTCAAAGCATAAAAATGCATAATTGACGTAATTTTTTATTTAAAATATTTAGAAATCAGCTGTAGAATCAACTTATTATTTTATTGTTATTAATTTTACTCCTAAAGCACATTATATAAAATACCTCGATACTGAAATCTACCATATACCCCTGCTTGCCCGGCCAGATTTTCATTACCCTGACCCGACAAAAAAATTTCACTACTTGGTGTCGGGTATCTGGATCCGGTTTTTGGTCGTAAGACCCAGTACCTGGTATGTGGATCCAGCCAGTTTTACCGGGTATTTCACGTACTTTACCGGGTATGTTCACCGCAACCATATTCAGATTCATAGTAAACTTAAAACATGTTTTGGAAATCCATGTGTTCCATCAGTTTCTTAATAATAAAACTGGTACATATTTTACTCTTGTGAAGAATTTTAATTCAGGGAATCCTTGGCGAAGTGGCTACCTTTGAGACAAAGAAATTTATTCACTAAAGATAAATGTTTGTTTTGGAGAAGAGCGAACTACTTAACTGTATTGAAGTAATAGTAAAATAATTATAATATTGAATTGCATTGATATTTATTTAAAGCATAATGATCCAAATTTCAAGATAACTAAAGAAAAGTACGATGTATATTCTAATACTAATTTGACTTCAGTAAATGCAATAATATATTTTTATTATTTTGGTTCATAAGCTTAGAATTTCATAGAAGTACAATAGACAACAGTTGCAAACAGAATATAAATATTTTCTGACATTTTATACTAATGCTATTACTAATTATTGGAAGATTGATTTCCAAGTAATGTTAAAATCGAGACTAATATTTATAAATTTTTTCGCATAATTAGACAAATAACTTATTTGGAAACATTTTTACATTTTAAGTATAAGTTGATATACGTTTAATCTATTTCTGCTTGATTAAACGTAAGTTAACTTGATTGCTTAACATTTTGAAAAGAAGCATGTATGAATGAAAGTAACATATCTGTAACTTTGAAATAAAATTTCACTAGAAAGTGTGTTTCATAATCGTTATCTCAATAAATTCAATTTCCAACCATTCTGGCGGCAATGTTACCTTCGGACTAATTATAAAAAGTTTTCATAATCCCCCCCTCCCTTCAAAAATACTAGAATACGGTGATAAAATCGTAACATTAGGGTAAGCAAAATCCAATACATGAATCTTCTTTTCTACTTTGGTAATAAGATAAATTTTCTCATGAAAAATCGAAAAGTTTAAAAGATTTTACTAACAAGGGAAACTAGGGAAGTGTGACTCGCCAATTTTGAAATAAACTAGTGGGATGTATGCAGGTGACGAACCTCCTAATGTT
>NC_092209.1:35298622-35311293 GCF_043381705.1 Parasteatoda tepidariorum | reverse complement strand
GCAAATTAATTAATTATCCAATTAATTACAAATTAATTGGATTATGAGACAATTACAATAACTAATAGTCTGCATTGAAGTAATAAAATACCGATTTTTCCACATGTAGAATTATTTTTTATCTCTCATAGGACCTTCTATGGGTCGAAACGAATGTTGCCCCCTAAAATTATTCCTCATAAGGCATACATCCCACTAGTTTATTTCAAAATTGGCGAGTCACACTTCTCTAGTTTCCCTTGTAAGGGAAATCTCAACGCAGGTTTATAGTTATCGCGTGATTAATAATTAATCTCTGATAATTTAAACATTATTCATTCTATATACCGACGTTTTATTAAAATATATCTTTTAAAATATTTTACATTTACCAGAAGCTACATTGATAATAAATGCTATTGAAAATTTAAGTAAATCAAATGAAAAATTAATTAATTATAAAGCTTACTATTAGCAGATGCCGCTATTTCATGGCGAAGTTTTACCTTAATCATTATACATCTGAATTTATCTGAAATTTATTTCAAATTTCTTTTAGAAACTTTCTTTTTAAATTTATTTTTAAAAATCGAAAAATAAATACCGATGTTTTTATATACATAATGAATTTCCTTAAAACTCGTAAAATATTTGTTCCACAGAAAAGTTTACGATATTTTTATTGTCTTGCATAAATATTATAATACCCGGCCGGGTAACAAGTAAAATTTTTGCCTGGTACCCGAAACCTTTCCGGTAAAAAATTAAATTTTCTCCGGATACCTGGATTCGGCATCTCAAATTACTACATTCTAGAGCAGTGGTTACCAACTGACGACCCGCGAACTAAATAAAACTGTCGTTTTCTTAGGACAATTTTCGTAAAGAATCTATATGGGCTTAAAATACCTTTCTTTCATTTTAAAAAACCTAATTTCCTCATTTCTGTGAAATTTTAACATACCAACTGTGCAAAAAAAAATTATTTCTCGGGTTTTGCATCCAGGAAAATATTTATTCAAATACAAAAATAATCGTGTTCTTTTTTTATTTATTTATTTATTTATTTATTTTGTGAATATAATTTAGCGTGTGCGTATCAGAAATTTTCTCGAAGAAATTCTCCCATTTAACTTTTTGAAACCCACTCATTTTGGACGAAATTATTTACATATGTGAAACGCATAAAAGAGGGAATTAATATTATGTTTTATTTAAATTCCTCTAATTGAATATCGCATGAGCGGAAAGGAAAAAAAAAATTAATTTCAGATGCTCGAGAATTTTTTTTTTTTTTTTTTTTTTTTTTTTTTTTTTTTTTTTTNTTTTTTTTTGTAGTTGTAATTCCTAAAAAGTCGAAAAAAATTTTATTTTATCACAGAATTTAATTTAAAAGAAAAAAAAAATCTTTTCACTAAGTTTCTGATTAAGAGAAGATTCAAAATGATACGTAACAAGCATTATTTGTAATGCTTGTTATTTTGCTTTTTAATATTATAAAAACTTTAATAAAAATCTGACAGTAATATTTAATGTTCCTTCAAACAGTCCTATATAAAATTTCGATAAAGTTGCGGACCGCCATTTGACTGGTGTTTTTAATTGCGGCCCCCCGGCCGCGTGTAAGTTGGAAACCCCTGTTCTAGAAATTGAAGAATTAATAACTCATTTGTAAAAATCAGCACTGTAATTCACGTATTATGTAACCATTTATTAATATTATTCCTAAATCACACAGTGAATCGTATCAATATACTTTGATTTACATAATTGACGTTACCGTCAAGAGTAAATAACGTTTTGTTTCGCCCTTCGCATTTTTTAAATAGGACGATTTTCCTCCCTGAAAAATTTTCTCACAAATATGTGCTGTTGAAACTCGACTCCAACAAAGCGATTGATCAGCATCTGTGATATTTAGATCGCTTGTCCGAGGGAAAAAAAAAAAAAAAAGCAGTCATACGCCTAAATACATATTGAAAAAAAATTACATATGTGTATTTTCCCTCCATCTCTTTGCGCTAGCTTATCTCGTTTTTATGGCTAAGGATAAAAAAAAATCTTCGAAGGCTATGGGCCCCAAAGGGTTAATATCTATTGTGCGTTACATTGAGAGGCTCCACGAACCTTTAGAAAGGGTTATTTTAGATTTTTTTTTCACCTTCCTATTCCAGCGTATACACATATAAAATACATATATACATCGTTATATTTCCGCTTTTGTCCTTCCGCACTTAGCGTATGGAATATCTTACATTGTATGACCTTGACATTATTTTTTTTGTAGTAAAAATTTAATATGAAAACTGGGGCATGTGTTAATTTATCATTTCAAAATGTAATTACCTTATAAATTCTTTTCCTTCGTATATAATCTTACGCATTATCTTGAAGATGAAGTTGGAGCAAACTATGAGAAATATTTTTTTTTAAATTTTTGTTGTGTGGATTTTAACATCGATATTATACAAGGAAAGAAATAAATTATCATTTACCAAACGATTTATATTGGACTTCTTCCTGTGGATGCTGCTGAAAGTGAAAAAAAGTCTTTGTTTAGATTTTAACATTAATATTATACCTGGAAAGAAGTAAAATATCATTTACCAGACAATTTATATTGGACTTCGTGTGTATGCTGTTGAAAATGAAAAAAAGTCTTTGTTTAGATTTTAACATTAATATTATACCTGGAAAGAAGTAAAATATCATTTACCAGACAATTTATATTGGACTTCTTCGTGTGTATGCTGTTGAAAGTGAAAAAAAAGTCTTTGTTTGGATTTTAACATTAATATTATACTAGGAAAGAAGTAAAATATCATTTACCAGACAATTTATATTGGACTTCTTCGTGTGTATGCTGTTGAAAGTGAAAAAATTTCTGGCCTTTGTTGAGTTGATTTTACATTAATATTATACCAGGAAAGAAGTAAATTATCATAGACGATTTATATTGGGCTTCTTCATTTGTACGCTGCTGAAAGTCTTTGTTTTGAGGTTTTAACATTGATATTATACCGGGTAAAAAGTAAATTATAATTTGCACAACGATTAATAAGTTTTTATTGATAATTTTTTACTCAAACGTATGCAAAATTAAGTAAACCAGTCAATTTTTATGAAATTAGAATGTTGTTCTTATCTTACTAATCTGAAGACAATCTTTATATGAATTTTAAATATAAAAAATAAAATTTTAAAATTTTGTAAATAAAAAGAATAACAAATGGAAGAATAATAAGAATAATATAAATAAAAGGAATATAAAGAATAGTAGAAAAAGATAAAAGAGTATAAGGAATGAATAATGGAACAAAAAGAAATGTCTAAAATTAGGATTTGTTGTGCTTAACATTCTTAATAAGAGAATAAATATTGAAGTCATGATTTTTAAACCATACTTTAAATTTTTCTTCTTTAAAATTAAATGATTTTTATTATTTTCTTTACTATTCTATTCTTTACTATTAATATACAAACACGCACAATAAATTTTATTAAACTGCTCCTAATTCTGTTCTACGTACTGATTACAACGCTTCTCTATTATGGTACTTACTTAGTTGTATATTTATTGCCTTGCCAGTCGATACAAATTTTAGCTTTCACCTATGCAAAAAACAAAATATTTTAATTGCAAGTCAGATAATGTATAAGTTATAAATTTGTATATTTCGAAAATTTTTTGGTTTATCACTTACGGACGTTAAAATGTTTTTTTTTTTTTTTACCAGCTAATGATGATTTTCTTTTTTTTAAAGAAAAGTACCCCTCGTATACTATCCGAGTACCCTTAGATTTGAAGGATTCCATGAACATGGCCGAAACTCCATTCTTTTAAACCGAATTTGAAAGTGAAAAAGTGATAGAGATAATTTTTTTTTCATTTTTTAAGTATAATTTTTATGAATGACGGATGCATATTAATTGATTATTGGTCTATTTTATGACACTAAAAGCAGGTTTGTTGTAACTACATTAACTAGAGCTATGAAGAAGATATAATAGTTTAGAGTTATATAATAGAGGCATGGTAAATTTTTCTTAAACTTGTTCTTGTTTAAGTTGATTCATACTTACTTCTTCCATCCTTATACTTTAATTTAATAGATATTTTTTGGAAAGCGACAAATCCAAAAATAAGGGAGATTTTGCAAATTTACGTAAAATTCCGTTCGCAAGTTCCTGCGTTCTAGCTCCTATGTACTTTTAAGTTTTGTTGCCGTGATTCATCTGCAACCACGCCGTACATAGCTGTTGAATGTTGTTTTCTGTTTAAGCCTATTTTCGAATTAACAACAAGGACGCGTTATCATGTTGCAGGTAAATCAAGAACTCCAACACAAAATGAAGATAGAAGATTCGTAATTAGAAAATGTAAAAACGAATCGTGCTATTTTACATCAATTGCATAATTTAATGAGAAATTAAAATTTATTACTTAAGTTTAAAATTGCACTAGGTCAAATATTGTTTCGTTATCTATATATATATTTCTCTTACACGGCGACAAAGAAAAGCCTCATTACAACTCCCCGAATGGCAACGCTAGAAAATCGACCAATGATTGCCGCTAAAAATGTCACATGCCAAATCTAGCTGAGGTGTCTCAACGTATAGCGCTTTTTAAAACGGAAACTGAAATAACCTTAAGCTAGGCAGAAGTGAGTAGTCTTTGTCGATAGATCTCTATTTTAGTATTTTGTCGAAAGCGCTTTTTATCACGAATTTATATATTACGAATTTGTTTGACGATTTTTAATTTATATGTCACGAATTTATTTGTTTTATTATTGTTATTAGTTATTCATTGAAAAATGAGTCTCAGTCGTGCTGTTACGCTTTAAGATTTTATACTATAGCACATTTCTAATAGATTTAACGAATTACATATCATTTATTTGAATTCAAATTTATTTTAATGACTTAGTATTTACTAAAAAGATGTAATTTTTTTTAAAAATTTTTGTATGGATTTGAATGATTGTTTTGAATTCTTAGAATTTTGTGTATTTGCAATGTACCTAAGTTAGTAGCGAGCGAAGCGAACCATATAAGATTGCGTAGTAATTTTCGGGGGTTGGTGAGCGTTAGCCCACTAGTTTAAAATAATAGAATATATTTATTTTAATCTCACAATTTAGTTAGAGGAAGTTTAAAAATTATAGAATGTATTTATTTCAATTACATAATTCAAAAGTTTTAAGTCCATAATATCCACGTCCATTGCAAATGTTCGTTTGGGTATTGTGGTCGAAGTTTAGATTTATATATATACACAAATAATTAAATAATATAAAAATAAAATAATATAAAAAGAAAACTATTATTGGAAAAACCAAAAGTCTTCCTCAAGACACATCTTTTGGTATAATTTAATGCGATATTTCTGAATAAAGAACAATTATCTTAAGANGCAATGTGTGTTGCGCATTTAAGAATATATATATATAAACTTCCGGTTTAATTTTACTAAAAATAATATCGATTTCTTATTGGACTCAGCTGAAAGTTATGCGTCAGTAATAACTTTAAGATATTTATTTAACTTTTTCAACAATGGAAATTCAAAAAATTAGCCATGATATCCGGAAATGTCCGCTTTGATTTTATCAGCATTCAATAAAAAAATAATTTGATGGCTGAAAAAAGTTCTTAGCGATTTTATGTTCATAGTTATATGTGGTATCTTCATTTCAATCTCTTTTTTTTTATATTATTATAAACGTCGATGTTGCATGTTATGTCAATCATTCGAAACATCTGTTCCATTCACATGTCTCTGTGGGAAGGTAATGTATTTTTTTTTTAAGTATCTATTATTTTAGCATTTTTTATTTCCTTCGAAAGATATAGAAACAACTTCTTCAGTTCTATTTCGTATAAAAAATAGATATGATGGATCTAAAACTGTGATAGATTAGGCTAGGGGTTTTTACTCTACTTTTTAAAAGTGTTAAAAAAAAAAATGTCATGATTATTCGAAGCTATCATATGCATGTAAGTGTATTGTGGAAACAGTGTTACATTTGAGTGAAGCGTTAACCTTGAGCTCTCACTTTTTGTGGAGTGATCGATCACACTTGGCTATATAACTCCCATCCTTTTAAAGAATTACGTTTCCTTTTTTGCTAGATTCTGAATTGATTAGTTTGGATTTTTCATGCTTTTCTTTTAAACGATTAAATTTTTTACTTCACTAATTTACATAGAAAATGAATTGGTTTTTAATTTCTTTAAAAAATAAAACTCCAACATTCGCGTGGGTCGTTGTCGTAAATCTTAAGCCGTAGTTCGGAAAAGTTTTCACTATCATCTTATTTAAAATCTTATTACTCTGATTAAAAATGCTTGAAAAAAAGACATAAATTTTGTTGATTGACTTGCGATAGGGTTGAAAAGTTACCATACCTTAACAAAATTACGTGTACAAAATTTACAAATTATAACTTAATATCTTCTGCCGCCGAAGTTAACAAGAATTGAAGCGAAAGAATTGAATTTTCTGGATTGATATCTTATGTTCTCTCAATTGACTAACCCAAATTTCGAACCTGTAGCGAAGTGATAAAAAATATTAAGTTATAATTTTAAAACTTAGTACAAATATTTTTGTTAAAAATGCTAATTTCAAAGCGCTACCTCAAGCAGATCAACATAACTTCTTCTTTTTTTTTTTTTTTTTTGGCCTTATTTTTTAACTTTAAGCATTTTTAGTCAAATTTTTACTACATATAACCCTTTAGAGTTCAGAATTTTAGAATTTTGCACACTTCTAAATGATGGTTGTTGATGATTTTTTCTCACTGTCCATAAATAAATTTAATTTGGCTCCCACGGGTCAGGGAAAACCTTGTTGTCCGGGAATTTTATTTTGACTCTAAAAAGCCCGGAACAGTCAGGGAAAGTTTCTTTTCTTTTACAAAAACCTAGAAAATTCCTACATCATACCTGGAAAATGACCAATCTAAGAATTGTCAGTAACAGTAATCACTTATTGTGATTCAAGTTAAATAATTCTAACATCTTTTACTATTAGTTGTAAGAATTCATATTTTAGTGAAAATTTTATTTGTTTCCATCCTCATACAATGTTTTTTTTTTTTTTGCTCACGAATTCTAATATTTGACATTACAAATAAATAAAACCAGCAGTTTTCCGATGAAAAAGTGCATGGTATAGATAAAATATGATCTGAATTTACATTGAAGTTTTCCTAAAAAAGTCAGTTTTTTTTTCCTACTTAAGTAGGAACCCTGCTTAAGATACTTTGATCTCATTGGCCTAATCTACTCAGCATTTCTCAAAACTTTTCTTTAGGAACTGAAATCAATTTTTCTTTGAAATTCGACAAGAAACGTTCCAATTTCAAAGCTTTTTAATTGCTATAGCATAATTTTTTCTTCTTTCCTATTTTATTTTCCGATTTTGGTATGCTAATTTCCAAATCACATTTCTAAAAACGCTGCTATAGATCGTATTGGACCATTTATTATACTATTTGGAAGTTGTATTCAATTTATAATGACAAATCATTTAAGGTTCAATTTTCTTAAGCATCCTGTATTTTGCAAATCTAATCTTTTCATTCATTTATTGCTAATTTCCAAATCACACTTCTAAAAACGCTGCTATAGATCTTATTGCACCATTTATTATACTATATTATACATTTATTATACTATTATTGTATTCAAAATAACAAATCATTTGGTTCAATTCTTTTAAACATCCTGTATGATACAAATCTAATTTTTTCATTCATTTTATTGCAGTTACCTAGAATGAATGACTAGCGTATATAGTAAATGGCATTTTTAACGAAATTGAGTTAATCAGAGATCAACTGAGTACTATAAAAACAACAGAAAATTGTCTACAATGCAATCTTTTCTTATTAAAAATTGCTTTACAATTTATCTACGCTTTAATCAAATATAATCCTTGATATCGATCGTACTATGGTAATAGATCTGAAAATTGTATGTTTTCAAAACGTCGTCTTACATGTTTTACAATCAAACTCTTCAATTAAATAATCTAATAGGCTTGAAAGCTGGTATTGTAAATTGTTTTTCTGACTAAAATGTTCCATTATGCTCAATGGAATACATTATAGGGATAAAATTTTAAGTTTGAATGGAAAAGAAACTTGAACAGATCTTATTTCATTTTTATGATTTTCAAAAAAATATTGTCGTGTTTCCCCTGGCAAATATAAGTTATCCTGCGTAAGCACTGAAAAAAGGCAATTTTTTTTTTATAAATAAAAAACAAATTTCCTTTTCTTACTTCTTAGAAGATCTTTACAGTTGAAATGTCAAAACAACGAAAGCTCTCTCTCTATTTTATTTTCAACTCGAACTGCTATGCTGTAAGAAATTTAAAAACGTGTTCAAATATTGTTCAAATTTGTTGCAGCATTAATATAGTGTAGGGTGACCTATCCTAATTTCCAAAAGTTACAATTTTGCTGCTCCCACCTCCTTATCCCAACCAATAAAAAATCAAGTTGTACAAAATTTCACTTGAATTGGACAATTACAAAGCGACCCTCAATCGTCGTCTTAAAGTCTGAGCATTAATTGAAAACTTTAAAATCATTTTGTTTTTTCCTTCTTTTACTAACATGTAAATTTTTACATGAGGATCACACTGAATAGTTTATATAGAATCAAAATATGAACACTATTTTTCCTGAAAAGTGAATTAAGTGGCAATGGAGCATCTTTGACAGTGTTAATTAACGATTTGTTAAATTATATTGTTTTTACTTTCATGTTTTCTGAGAATATTATTGTATACTTGCATCAGTTTTTTGCAGCATAATTCAATATTGCTGCTCATGTTTTTTCATTCCACTTTTGTTATCAGGATTGTCTAATACAGTCAAGGAAAGTTTTGGTGGCGAGGTTTAAAAAAGACAGAAATTTATGGCTTGTTAAGAAAGTTAGTGCGAAACATATCTCTTTGGATAATTAATTTTGATAATTTAATGTCTGCTGCAAAACATAATTTTAGCTATATTTGTCAAAAAATCACGTTGCTGTTGTCCGATTTACCTAAAGCTTTGCACAAATCGTTTTTCTTTTTATTATTATTATTAACAAGATTAGGAAAAAGTTGAAAAATAATGACCACCCTAATATGGTGCCAATTTTAACCATCTTATCGATCTTTCTAAACTTAATTACTCGATACTGTGTTTCAACTTCATCCAAAATACGGTTTAATTTAACACCTAATTAAGGTCGCAGCGAATTTAAACGTTATTATGTTTTTAATTTTTTTGAAAATCTAATATTTTCTTCCTCATTAATGATAACATTCAGTCATTTAGTTTTGAAAAAATGATTTGATCCTTAATAACATTTTCTTGCAATTTTTTCTGTGTTTTTACTATATCCTACCATGTTAACTATTCTATTTAAAATCCCCATGTTTTTTACGTAAATTCTAAAATTATGACTTAAAACTCAAGCTGTTATATTAATACTTTATCATGAATTTTAACTTGAGAACTAACTGTTCGAAAATAACATTCATAAATCATTTTTAAGTTTGTGTCTTTGGAAAGAAAAGAAGAAGCACTCATTTCTTTTACAAATACTAGACCTGACAGTTGAATATATTTAGAGCAAAACGTTGAGCGGGGTGGAAGCAGTAAAAGGGGAAAGTTGCTGATGACATTGACATTGGACTCCTTTTAAGAAGAGGAGTTTTTAAATTCCTTAAATGGTGGTCGTCTATTTTAGGCGTATTATGTTAGGATGTCGGGTAACACTGGTTTCAAAAATCAAGTACTTCTCATCAATCACGAGTGAATGCCTGAAGACGCAACTTCATTTATTTTAATTTTTCATAAACTAGTTTTTATTAAAAGTTTAGCATCGCAATGTGTGTTGCGCATTTAAGAATAAATTAATAATCAAAATAAAGAAACCTGTATTTTTGCGGGTAACCAACTTCCGACCCAAGTGAAATTTGTCCCAAAAGATAATGATGTGCACAGGTGTTCTCCGAGGGTCAGTTTGTGAGGAAAGGGTATAGAGAGGGATTTTATACAGGGGACAGAATCCTTTTCTGGGGAAAAACAACTTAAAAGGGAAAAAAGATTTTCCCCTTACTATCGTTTAACTGTAAATTGGAATTTTCATTGACATCATATTTTTGTGTATTATATATATATATAAAAAAAATACGAAAGAGTTTTTTTTAATCAAAACTCGTGTTAATAAAACAATTCTGAANTATATATATATATATTGGCGTTATTGGGAATATGGTTGGCTAACACTTGAATTTGTTTGACAATCATTGATTTAAATCAAAAACTTTTAATTAATAACTAACTATGCATATATATTTTTAAGTGTAATTTTTGAAAACTTGTCCTGTGGATTATAGAAGTTTCATCTCGATAAAAAGGCAAGAAACAAAACTATTGGGGGAGTATAACAGTTTTATAGAAAGTCCTTAGTAACTTCCATTTAATTCTAGCTAGCTTCATCAAATGCATGCATACTGAACTAGAAAAGATTGAAGATTTATGATCTGAGGACTCTAGATTTATTTGCTATCATTATTTTATATACGTAAAAGAACCGAAAATACACGCTGTGAAATATGTAAGGGGCAGTTTTTGCTTATGTAAAATTATAATTTAAAGATAGAAGAATTACTACAAGTTGTGCGATGAAATGAGCTTCTTGTTTGCCAAAACCTTACAAATTTGGGAACGTAAATAGAACTATGCTTGGAAAATATTGAAAAAATTCACAAAATAGTAAAAATTTAAAAAAGGTAAATTTAGTGATGTTTTATTGTTTGAAAAAAAAATTTGTGATTTCAAAAGATACAAATGTGCTTTTAGTGCAATAAAAAGGGAAAATAAGATCTTACTCTCTTAAAATCAATTTCAAAGAATAATTAATTTTGTTTTTTAATGTTTTCTTATATTTATTCATTTATTATGTTTCCAGTCCTTATTGTGAAATCGCATTAAAACTAATTAAATAAATATTCACGATCAGCTTTGGCTCATGGTACTTCTATTTTTAGCTGTTAAATATTTTTTAAACCTGTTTCTAAAATTCTTTTTTCTTATGTTACAGGTCGCAATACGAAAGGAGTTTATGCCATTTCTATAGCTGGACGATTGCCCCCAAGCATAATTCGAGAACTTAAGAGCAGAGGTGTCATCTATAAATCTCGTGACAATAGTACTATGTAAAGTTTTTCATGTTTATCATTCCATGTTTTTTTATTATTACGTACATATGTTTTATGTGAATAAATGATGTTGAATATTGTTTCTTTTTTGTTTGATAAATCTTAAAATGCTCAGTCATATAATTTCAAATCAAAAACATGTGTATTTCAATGTCTCATTCCAATGTTAATATGTGTTAGTATTTATTTAAGATCCATCTGCAAGTTTTGCAACTTTTAAATTCCAGGGTAAAAAGTATTTTTTTGGCTTCATAATACATTGATTTCAATTTAAAGATTTGATACGTCGATGTGAACCATATCGACCTCTACAAAGTTCTAAAATAAAAAAAACATCGCTATTTAATGGTCCTACGATTATCAACGTCAATTTGAGTTTTTTTTTTCTTCAGTAATGTTGTTAAAATCTACTGATGCAGGGATGAGAGTAGCCAGAAAGTAAAAAAGAGGAAATCCAAGAATGAATATATATATATATATACAAAAAATTGACAAAAAGAGTGAGATCCTTAAACTTGTAAACCACGTGATTATAAATCCTGATAATTAATTTTAAAATTGTATGAATATATAAATATTAATCACATGCCTTATTTTTAAATTGAGACAATATGAATCCCGATATGAGGCTTTTAAATCACGTGAATATGAAACTCTATAGAGAATTTTAAAGTATGCAGAAATACAAATCATGATGCGTAATTTTTAAAGCACGTTTAAGTACGAAAATCGATGTTTGATTTTACAAACGCAAAAACGTATCACGACATAGAATTTTAAGCTCGCGTGAATACCAATCGCTACATAGGGTTTTAAAAAGCGTAAATACAAATTACTTTATTGGATTGGATTTCGTATAAATACGAAAATCGATGTTTGATATTACAACCGCAAAAACGAGTCATGACATAGGATTTTAAGCTCGCGTGAATACGAATCGCTACATAGGGTTTTAAAAGCGCGTAAATACAAATCGCTATATTGGATCTTTAAATCTCGTAAATAAGAATCGCAAAGTATGATATTTAAATCGCCTGAATAAGACTCGCAACGTTCAACTTTTAAATCAGGCAAATAGGAAAATCGATGTTTGATAATATAATAGCGATTTTAAAAATGCATAAATGCAAAACGCGATATTGGACTTTTAAATCTCGTAACTAAGAATCCTAATGTGCGATGTTTGAATAGCGTAAATAAGAATCGCATAGCGCAACTTTTAAATCAGGTAAATACAAAATCGATGATAGATGTTAAAATCGCGAGAGACTGGACTTGGGATTTCTAAAAGGCTTGTTTGTATTGTTTTTGTTTAGACATAATAAATAAAAATTTACAAGATTAAGTGCATGAGCAAATAAATATTTTCATCCCAAATCCGTTTCTATTATTTTATTTATTTTTTTTTTTTTTTTTTTTTTTTTTTTTTTTTTTTTTTTTTTTTTTTTTTTTTTTT
>NC_092209.1:35295119-35298460 GCF_043381705.1 Parasteatoda tepidariorum | reverse complement strand
AAAAAAAACGAAACTTTTAGAGAATCCGAGTTTTTGATAAAAAGGCTGAAATTCGAAAGGCAAAAGCGAAAAAATCTCATCTCTGTATAAAGGTCAACCAGTTTTATCCCAAGGAAATGATTATTTGAGAAACTTCAGAGGGAGGAATGAGGACTTCAATGCTTTCGCTCCGCGGAAAATTAAAATCCTCATAAAATATTTTAACTTGTTCAAAAAAATTTCCGCGGAAATTAGCGGGAAAAATGGAAAAATCTAAAAAAAAGCGGAAATCCGCGGAAGAATCTCATCCCTGACTGATGAAAACTAACAATATCGTAGAAGTCTAAAAACAACCATTAATACAAACCTGATTTAATCCGAACAATAATGGGAGATCTACAAACAAAGTAATTTAAAAACATAATGTAAACCTGCTGCCAAACAAATGTAATGTAAGAATCTATAAAACAATGTAAAAAAATTTGTAAATCACCTACAGTTCCAATAATAATGATGATATTTTAAAAATAATTTAAAACTTGTCTTATAATAAGTTTTATACTAATAGAATCCAAAACCTACTGCAGTCTAAGTGCACAATCTACATAGAAATATTTAGAGTTTTCACTATTAATGCACACAAAAGCTGGCGTTTTCTTCTTCTTTTTGTTCAAAGCATGGCAAATTGGCAACGCTCTCTGACTAAATGGGTTTAGCACCAAACTACAATAAGAAACTTAACTTCTAGATAAACAGGGAATTTATTTATTTTCATTACTTTCCATTGAATTTATAAAAATCTTTTTGAGCGTGTGATTATTTATTTTGTCATAGTTCTATAAAATGTTTGAATGTCTTTTGTTTAAAGTTTTCAAATGTTGAAGAAAATGAAGTAAATTTCTTAGCAATTAAAGTAAATTACGGTTTAGTTGAAATTTTTTAGCTTTGTTTTTGTATAACTAAATGCATTTTCATCTAGCACAAAGCTAACATTCATGCAATTCAATCTTGATTCGGTAATTTATTAAATGACACAAAACATAAAACAATAACGTATTTATTAAATGACATGAAACAGAAAAAAAACTAACAAATCCCCGAGTAGTAATTGTACATTCTAACCATTTAAATAAAGTTGTACAGAAGTAAAAAATATTACAGCGATACTAGATTATGAACTGCAGAGAGTTTACTATTCGCTATCGCAACACTTGAGTACGCCCTCTAGCGGGAGCCTAAAATTATCAGGCATTTAGTTCTATCATAATCATTGGAAAAGTCGGCCGCCATTTTTTTTAGTAGCAAATAAGAAGCAAAATTTGCCTAAGGAAAAGGCAAAAGAAATTTTAAAAAAACGACCCAGTACATTGGTAAATATTTCAGAAATCGAACGCGCCCAACATTTGCAGAAATTTCTTAATAGTTTTTACCTTTCTATTATCAACAAACTTGCAACCGATAATTTCCATACTGTTACAGATGTGTATAAAATTAATTTATTTATTTTTGTCTTCAACTCATTACAAATTAAAGTGAAGTCAACATTTCTTCCTTTATTCCAATTGATAAATATGATTTCAGAACTTGCAGAACTGTTATAGTTTTAGAAATAGTATGTATTTCTGAATCTATTTAATTCGTGGAAAACAACAATAAATAATCATCCGAATTACTTGAAATAATATCATTTATATTGATTATTATAAATTTTTATCGTTTTCTTGGTGAGTATTTTTTAATTTTGAATGATAAATTTCAACTAGAATTCCGCTATTCTGTTTTTAAGTTACATATTGAAATTGATATAGAGATCTTGTAATTATTAAATTTTATTGTGTGGTATGTCATCTAATAGTAATGAAGGAATAATCTATATATATATATTATTTGAGTATAAAGTTTTCAAACGAAGAACATATTTTGAAATTCTCCGGATTTATAAATCAGGTAAGTGTTATGATTTTTATAATAAAAAGTTTACCTGTAAAATAATTTTTTTTCTTATTTGATGGAAATTTTCTGTAGAAGGGTTTTCTACGCCCGATTATGAATAAAAACGAAAAAAAAACGTGAAAGTTTTTTATTTTAAAGTGAGAAATTTTTAGAATCGTTCTTTTTCCTTTTTTTCCCTAAGCATTCTTTATTTTACCTTTTTTAGTTTCTAAATAATGATTTTTATTGAAACTTAAAATTTTTTGATAAAAATTGTTGTCAAAAATCTTTTTTTGCAAAATTAAATGATAAAAAATTATGGGCGTATGTATAATTTTTGCATATTTTAATGTTTAAAGTAATATGATTCTTAAAACTATGGAATGTAAAGTTTAAATAGGCCTTTCATGTTATATCATTGAATTTAGTAAAACTATTTCTCAGGCATTAGGTTTTAACTCTAATAAGAAGATACATATTTTTTTCTGTTTATTAACAAATAGTTTTCCAATGTGTTTTGGATGTTCCTTCTCTAAAAAGAAAGATGCCATTTTGTTTTTGTTTGAATAAGAAAGAAAATCAAACAGTTTTCTTTTTTAAATTTAATAAGCCGCAATAAAGTACAGGGGTAATTGTGAGCCCAAGTCAGAATTCCGGAAGTTTTCTTTAAAAAAAAAAAAAAAAAAAAAAAAAAAAATAAAAAAAANAAAAAAATTTAAACAAGGTTTTTTCCTTTTTCTCAATATTTCTTAGTTTACTTAAAATATATTTAAATTTTTACACATACCTTGTACCATTTACACATACCTATGATGACCTGGAGAAGTAATTAAAGTTTACAAATATGTCTTTCTTTCTTGGGTTTATGATTATAACAACTATTTACTGATAAAAAATGAATATAAATCATGAATATAAGCATATAAAGTATCTCTCTGGCTCTCCCTTACAAACAAATAAAATAAACTGTGTTTTTAAGTTCCACCGTTGAAAATTTGATTTCCGGAAACTTCTGTGATCAATGATTTTTTTAAACATCTGGACCTTCGATCTCCGGAAAGTTCCGGATCACTGTTAGCGAAAAATCCGGATTTTTTCCGGAGCATCATCAGCCCTGAAAGTAGGAACGTTACAAAGCTACACGCTACATTAAATACGTCTTCAGAGCAGGGTTCGTGATTTTTTTGATTTTTTTAAAAAAAATCGAAAGAATCAGATTTTTTTGATTTAAATCAGATTTTTTTGATTTTTATTCAAATACACTGTAAGAACTTTAATTTATGATTAAAAAAAATTATAAATGTTTAATCAAATTAACTTAATATTATAACTATATTGTAACAATATTTTAGAAGCTCTAACTAAAATAATTTTTCATTATAATACATGGCTTTGAATGCATAGCAACCATTTTGAAACAAATGCATGAT
>NC_092209.1:35129144-35294624 GCF_043381705.1 Parasteatoda tepidariorum | reverse complement strand
AAATTCATGTTTATTAATTACTTTCTACAGCTATGCAAGTCTATATTAAGACAGCATTAAATGTTTACTTTAATCTGTACTTTCAATCTCAAGAATCAAAATATTTTTAAAAATGTAATTTCAAATGTGTTGGAATTTAACACACACCAAGAAAGTAATTTTGTTAACTAAAATTAATTAATGCAGCAATTTATTTAAATTAAATTTTAATGCTAAGAAAAGAAAATAATAAAAGTATCAAAAATTTAAAACATTGTTTAAAATCAATATATATAGATAAAAAAAATTAGTTGATTTAAATCAATGATTTTTTTAAAAAAATCATTTGATTTAAATCATGATTTAAATCGTGATTTAAATCAAGCTGATTTAAATCAACGAACCCTGCTTCAGAGTAACTGAATGACTGTTCATATAGAAATCGCAGGTATTCGTCTCATACAACAACGCCCCCTATAGTTCGTAACGATCGCGAATTATGGTTTTATGAAGGATTGGGTAATTTATTTTATTTTTACTTTAAGGCGAGCTAGATGAATAGCAAAAATAGGTCTTGAATTTTATTAAATTTAAAAGTAAATACAGAATTATGTTGACAGATACAGTACAGGACAAGAACCAATTAAAATCTTTCAAATTATATGTAGTGTTCTATATGGATAAGACAGTATTTGGAACTTTTTAAGTATACGAAAGCCCAAATAATTGTTCATGGCAAGATGTAGTTTAAAATCATCGCATTGCTTCAGGAGCAAGGCCCTTAAAGTGGGGCTTTTTTTATTTTCTTTAGCGACAGCGCTTCGATGTTAATACTTTGCCCTTCTTTTATCAGTGCCCTCTATACTATTTTTCAAAATGACGCAAAACATCAATATTATAAAATTAAAACAAAAAGTCATAGTTTCATAGAATTAGATAGCTGTTGTGATTTTCTTTTCTTTTTTTATTAATAGAAAAGTTACTCCAACACTGCATTATCTATGTAATTGAAAATTATTGATATTTTATTTTTAACTGGTTATAAAAAAAACTCGCCAAATTAGCGATTCTGAAAAAAAATTTGTAATTTTTAAGACTTTTATCACCAAAATTTGTACAGTATAATTTTATTTTTTTCTAGAATTTAGCAGAAAATTTAAAATTTTCAGCATGATTGTTTAATATAATCTTATAAGCAAAACACGTAAAACATTCATACTCCTTAAATTAAACAACATTGCATCATTATGTCATTTTTTTCTTCATTAAAATATCTTTAAAGATAAGACTATGTTTATCATAATTTGTAAGGCATCCAAACTGGTTTATAAAGTTAATAGGCAATTTCTAAATCCATTTATGTCCAAAAATATGTAAAGTACGGTTGCTTTGAACTTCATTTGTCATTGCAAATCCAGTTTTTACATTAAGCGGAACAGTTTTTCAAGTCCAAAAAGAAAAAAATCCCTTCCGCTTACGTCATTTGAGACTGTGTAGAAGAATTACTTATTCGCCGAAAGTTATTACCATACGTGTAGGTAAGCGATTATGCATGGATATTTCTTGCCAAGATTAAATTAGCAGACAGGTGTCTGGAGGCAGTGTATTTTTCGAGAAACAAGTTCAGGAAGTATGATGGTTCGCGAAGGGCGTAAAAAAAAAAAACTAATTAATTCTTCTAAAAATATGTTGAAGATCTACATTTTTAAACAAACGAGATGGTTCATTTTTGTCAACTGATTCTTACAAGCTTTTTAAAAACGAATTAAAATTTTATAGCTTTTTTTACAAAATATAAGTAAATATAATATTTGGGCTACATTTTAAATGTTTCCTTTTGTATAAAAATAATTTATTCTTTATGAGCAATTCTATCTTAATATTTGGAGGCACTAAATCCGCTAATAAGCAAGAAGCTGCTGAAATATTGTTTGTTTAAATAATTGTTGGATATTTTTACATTTATTGTAAATTTTCTCAACATTCAGATTTTTAAAAATGATGAACTAGCAAGCTGTTACGTAAGTACATCATCTGATCTGCACTCGAAAAATTAAAAACCAGTCCTCACGAGTTTAAAATCGTACCTGCTTTCAATTCCCCTCCATCTTTTGCTAACGTATATAACGACATTTCTGAAAGTCAAAATCGCATCTTTCGTGTCAATTAATGTAATGCTGAATTGTAGTTACAATATCTCCGACGAGAATAGTGGTTAGAATAAAAGATTATGAACAAAATTAGAGAGAGAGACATAATATTTTTACAAACTAACTAACCTTTTATTTTAGTTTTGAAGGAAAAAAGGGAAGGTATTAAACTCAAAATTCTTATACAGAAAAAAACTGAAAAGGAAACTCAAAGAAATTGAAAAGGAAAATGTTTAATTACCATATCTTTGTAGACCATCATGCACGATCATTTTTATTGTCTTTCTTTCCTCTTCTTTTTAAATACCTGCACATCACTTTTACCAGCTTTATCTTTCTCTCCTTTCAATTCTCTTTCTTAATTAAACAGCTTAACTCTTTTCATCTCCTCTCAATTCTCTCTCATTTCAGGAATCCTTTTTTACTGCATCCCAAAAACTCCCCCCCTCCCCCTTAAAAGTTAAAACCCAATCATCTCAGATTAAAAGTAAAGATCTAATCAAAACTTAAGTATTTTAAACCAATCCTGAATTAAATAGCTCAAATGATCTCCTCACACATTAAACACTGATGGTTATAAGTTAACTTAAACCCTTTATCCGGGAGTTTTTCCACCGTTTGCAAAGGAAACCTAAAAAGGGTCAGCAACATCACTTTCCAAATCAGGTGTTCACCATTGACGGTAGGACAAGAAATCCATTTGTCTTAACTTTCAACTTTAAATATATTAAATAAACAGTTAGACCAATTAAATAAACAGTTGAGTTAAAAAGAATATTAAATTAAACTAAAATACAAAATTAGTTACGATGCATTTAAAGATATTGTAACACTAAACGTTGTTTGGATTTCGCTCTTAACACTAGATTGCCCAAGGAAGTCATTTTGACTGCTTTTTAATTTCAATTAGAAAAACAATGATGTATATAATGCACAATTTCTTATGACTTTTTGTACAACATATAATTTTTTTATTGTTAATATTTACTAATAACGTGTTATATAACTGTAAATAATATATAAGAAAATGTTAAAAAAATTAATTTTAAACACATTTTTTTAAACTAGTTATTCTTTCACAATCCAGTCATTTTTACTGCTTTTGGACAATATAGGTATATACTAAGTTTCAGTCTTTCTAGTGTTAATTTAGATTTCGTTTCTCACCGCAAAAATAAAGCTTTTTGTCTATAAAACTTTATTAAAGCGTGTTTGGTTCGAATACTTAATCCTTAGTTAACAGAGTTCTCAGAAACATCCTTGATGGCTCCAAGGAAAGTCCTTTGTTGAAGTCATTTGAATTATTAATGGGTCGTCTTATATTATTTGAAGTAGTATTCAAATTAAAAGAATGAATTGGACTTCTCATATTGCTAGATTAGATGGTGGAATATCCATTTAAAAAGTTTTTTTGTTGAAAACCCTCAGTAGTTGTGTTTTTTTTTTTTTTTTTATAAAAAAGAGGCCAAAACTGTGATGATTATATTCAGTTAGATCAGATTTTAGAGTGATTAAAAGTGAGGAACATTCTTCATCTGAAGTCCTTGTCCCACCTTGTGTTTTCATGTCAAGATGATGATGTTAACGCATTATACACAGCCCTCAAAAAATGAAGGTACATTCTATTTTCCATAACTAGTTTAAAAACGAATAAACATTGGGACAAGAAATTTTGAGAAGAGCTAAATAGTTTTTGCTTCATTGCCACATTAAAATTTACATAAATTCAAAAACAAGCATGACTTAAAAAAAAAGATAAGTAAAGTCCCTTCTCAGAGAAAAAAGTACATCACAGTTTTACGAGGAAAATTGTGATATAAGCAATGTGTCTCTCTCTAACTGCTATGCATTGGTAACCTCCAATTAAGTTGTCAAGGAACAAAACGGTGAGCTAAGATCAAACATGGACTGATCCTTTTTCCAACTCAAACAGCATATTTTATACGTTAGCAGTATCTAATTTGCCAAAGTTAATCTATTGCAAACATTATCTATTGGATTCAAATATGGAAATCTGGATGGTCGAACCCTCGCAATGGCACGAATTTTCACATTTCAGAAAATCCTTGTTGTGATAGCCCGTGTGTTATAGCCGCTCACTGTTGTTCATTAAAATGAAATCAAAAGCAACTGAATCTCTAGAAAAGTTAATACGGGGACAAGAATGCCTCTCGATACTTATACAAGAAATACTGCTTCTTTAGAAAACATGGGAGTCATATGGCTATCCCGCATGATGCCCTTCCAGACCATCAAACAATTGCTTACATAAAAGTTTATTTCTCGGGCAGTGGAGAATAAATAAGGAGTCTTGGTCCTGGCAAGTATAACCTGGGACAGAATACAGTGGCGCTCACGTATTTAAGGACATGTCTTTATGAAAAGTAAAATCCAAAATTTAATTTTCACGCATAAGTTTACTAAATTGATAATTATGTATTGGAACAAATATATTATTTTTAATATATTTTCACAATGAAAATCATTTATCTAACTGTTATACTTAAATTATGTAACATTTTAGAAAAAATATGCATTCCGCATACTTAAGGACAACAAAATAAATATTTCTTAATCGTTAATAAAATTAATAACTATGTAAAAAATGTAACAAAAAATGAAGATTTGGAGCTAGTATTTAGTCGGTAAACCTTTTGCGGCAATTACTGCTTCACATTTACGAGGCATCGAATCTACTAATCTTTGACATCGCCCAGGAGGTATAGCTGCCCAGCCTTCTTGGACACATTTCCATAAAACATCTAAATTTTTTGGTTTTTGCTGTTTCACATATTTATCCACATCTACCCACAGCATCTCAATGGGGTTGAGATCTGGTGATTGGGAAGGCCACTTCAAAACCTCAATTTTCTTGCTGGACAAGAAGGCCTTCGCAGTTTTGCTCGTGTGCTTTGGATCATTATCGGCTTGCATGATTGGTTTTCTTGAGCGATGTTTCCTGTAATAAGGCAGAAGAACAGTCTTGATAATGTCCACATACACATGCTGATCCATGATGCCTTCGATTTCGTGAATTGGACCACATCCTGAACGTGTCATGGCACCCCACACCATCACCGAGTCGCCTCCACCTTTTACAGTTGATTTTGTACACCGTGCATTAAATTCTTCCCCGTCTCGACGCCTCACATAACTTTTGCCATCTGAGCCCATTCTGTTGAACTTCGATTCATCTGTAAATATGACTCGATTCCAGTCAGACGATGTTCAGTTTCGGTGTCTCTTTGCAAAAGCTAATCGAGCTGCTATATTCTTCTTTGACATCAACGGTTTTTTCCTACATACGCGACCCATAAGTCGAAACTCATTTAAACGCCGTTTGATAGTATTATTGCTTACGTGCTTGCCTGTTAATTCAGCGAATTCTTTTCTGATGTCCGGGGCGGTTTTGTGACGAACAGCTTTAGAAATTCGATGAATAATTTGATCTCCTCGTTCGGTAGTTTTGCGAGGACGTGGTTTTCGGGATGATTTTTCAATACTTTTGGTCACTTGAATAGATTTCAATGCTTGGAAAACTGCTGTTTTTGATAATTTTAACCGCCTACCAATTTCTCTAATGCTTAAACCTTCTTTTCTCAGAATATCTATTCGACATCTCTGTTCATTGCTAACATTTTTTCCTTTACTCATAATAATGTTGAAATTTGTACTAAAAAAAATTAAAAAAATATTAATTTAATGTTTTAAAGCATCAAGCAAAGATAATGCAGTAAATTACACTTACATTGATCGATAAATTGATTGTAATCATTCAATAACTCATGATTAGACAAACTGTCCTTAAGTATAGGAAGCTTGACAAAATACTATATTTTTTAAATAAACTTCTATGAAGCACTTGTGAACACGAATGAATTATTTAAGGATTGAAGTTCAACTAAGGTAGAATTCGTCATTATAGATATCTTGATCAAAACATAATATTCATCCAATATAATGACGCATTTATTTTGAAAACACAGTTCTTAAGTACGTGAGCGCCACTGTACATGCTCTCCTGCAACATTGCAAAATTCCCATTGCAAGTATGTCAAAAAAGCACTTAAATATACGAATTATGTAGAAATGAAAAAAACATTTCTTTAATTAAACGTTAAAACAAGAAATTATAATTTTACAATTAATATTTTGAAATTTTGTCTGTTTCTCATTTTAGCTTTTAATAGTTACGAACTTAATTTTTGAACACAAAATTATTTTCATTGCACCATGATTGAAAAGAATATATGATTATGTTTGCCGTCGTCTCGTATTTTTATTCTCTCTACTATTTAGTTAAAGAAACGTGTACGCTATTCGACTGCAGAAAGGTTTAAGAAATCTCTCAACAACACCTTCTGATTCAAAGCTAAGCAAAATTTGTTATGTACATTATTTAACAATAATTAAACAAGATGTTGTAAAGAAGTCATAGAATGAAGCTTAACAAAAATAAACTGTTCGAACATATTTTAAGCTTGTTTTCAAAGACAGTTGTGTATTTAGAATTGTTTTTTTTATTTAAAATACAATGCGATTATAGCAGTCTTTTTATAATTCTGATGTAAATTAGATTGATATGATGATAAAATTTAATGTATTCGGAGGATTGACGTAGAAAAACTTACTTTCGTGTATTTTGTGAACACGGTTTTGAAGCTATGGTGTACAATGATTTATTTTTAAAAGAAAATTTTAAATTATAGTTTTGAATAAAAAATTCTGTTCCAAACTATTATTAACTTTCATGAAATTAAAAATTGTTTGATTATTGCAAATATCCATTTATCGTTTTTTAATTTTGATTTTGAAATTTCAGTTTAAAACCATTTGAAAATCTTTTCAATAGTCAATTTATTATGAATATCGTGTTTAAGTTTTCTTGAACATTTTATTCAAATTAGATGAATCTAATCTAATCTATCAAATTAGATGAATCTTGAACTAAGTATAATTTTTAATATGCATACTTGAATAATAAGAATCGGAGTTATCTGTATGTTTTAAGAATTCTTAAGGACAATCCACACTGACATCATCACAATACCTTTTTTTAAGTTTCTTTTCACCTTTCTCATTTTACTCTTATACACACTATAAGGTAACGGATAATTAAAAAAATTGTGGTTTTTAAAAGTAAAAATATTTAAATCAAATTGTAATTTATTTTAGGCGCTAATAAAATGTGTACTTACACCATCTTCATTAACACTTGACATCCTTCTAAAAAAGCATTCAAACGTTTTTGAAATTAAAACCAAGCAATTTTGGTGTGAGAAATATAAGAAAGAAAATTAGACGTAATAATTTTGATGCATAAGAAAATTAATAAGAGATAATAATAAACTGTTAATAACTATTACCAGTAATTAAGCTTATTACCACAGCGGAGCACTGTAGACATTCAATCGGAAAGTGCTGCCATTTTCCTGTGCTCTTAAGGAAAAATAATTTTTCTGTTTTACATGCTCTAGCATTCGATTGGAAAGTCTTTATGTGATTGAGATGAGCAACCTATCGCATTTGTATTTCCTGCAAGAAAATTTTAAAATAATTTTAATTAAATAATTTTATACTAAAAAAATTGATTAGAAGTTGTATGATATCAAAAATGATACAATTGCATTAATTTTGAAATATAAAAATCCCTGATAATCACTGAGTAAATATTAAACCTATTTCTGAAAGACTAAAAAAAAAAGATCACCCAAAATTGTGAAGAAAAAAAAAACATCTTAATTCTTATCTTGAAACGTTTAAAAACGAAGATCTTTATAAATAATGGCTCAATCTAAAATTATGACCATTTTACCCCTATCTCAGACTACTTTATAGCACCCCATGGGGTGAAAAGGAAAATTTTCACTTAAATATTTTCACTTTTTCAGTATATAATTATTGCACGAATTTACTTTTTTTTTTTTTTTAATTTTACTACTGATGTTTTTTTCTTATTCATCATCAACATCAGATTTTACTGAAAACACTCCTGTAGCTTTCGAAAAAAATGTTTTGTTGATATGCTGCATTCAATGACGCAATAAAAAAAATTGGCATTTTTTTTTAAAGTAATGAATAAAGCTGGTAAAAGATAGATTTAATGGATAAAAATGTATCGCTATTTTGAGATTAAGATGATAGAGTATATCTTTGACCGTAGTGTTAATCTTTTTTATTTATTTCTCCGATTTTAGAAAATGTGTTTCAATGTTTTGAAGTTTTCTTTGGTTCTTCCGACTTACAGTCATCAAAATTTGACTGGATTACACTATGTAACAAATGTTTTGTTGCATCTGTACAAATACTTGATCTTGCCTAATTCGGGTGTGGAGATTTTAAATCTGAAATTAGCTTAGCTCCTAGAGCTGCAGTTTCTTTTAATTTTTCAAATGACATTTTTATTCTATTTTTTGTCAAAATAAACAAGTTTAAGAGCGTTATATATAACAATGCGTAAATGATGCAACAAACTTCTAGAGGAGTTAGGGCACATCATCAGGATTGAAATAACATTGGCAGCCCTGCCTGGAAATGCCGTCGCACGCGACTGGGGGCGCTTCTCTATTATGACTTGCTTAGAAGCACGCGAGGGAACAGTTCATAATGGATGGTGTTTTCTATGCTAGGGAGCGCAGCAAGCTCTTGACTGCCTATACTTCGGGGTCACTGCTTTTGGTGTGTTTTGAAGCTATTTGGGTCACGTGATTATTGTGTTTTGAGACTCTTTTGAGTAGAATTTCTCGTATACGTGTATTTGTTACCTGATTTATTACCTGGTTTAAAAGAAGAATCGTTATAAGAATTGTCATTTAATAACCTATCATTTTAAGACGAAATTGTCATTTAAATGACAATTAAATCACACACAAAAAAAAATCGTTAAGTTTATTTTATCATTGTAAAATGAACTTAATTTCGCTGCTCGAACAATATGCTAACACTATGACAATGCACGGCTTACACATCGAACATGAAAGAATATAAAATACCAGGACCGGAGGTTATTGATGGAATCAGCAAATCGAGGTTGTTGTAAGCAGTCTGACTGATGCATTGCCTTGTTTTGTTCGTTTGATTTTGGCAACTTTTTATTATTAATTTCATAGAAAATATATCAAGAGAAGTGTCTAAGTTTGTCTTATGTTATAATCCTTATTAAAATATTTCTTTTTCTCAAAATGATCTGTTTATTTACAATTGTAATTTAATTTCAACACGTTATCAGCACGACGCTCTGTGTAAATAAATATTAGAAATTCGGATCTAAGAAGATAGGCAGCACAATAATAATCGCCTCTATGGAAGAATACAAATTGAAGAAGTTGAGCGGCGAAAATTATCATGCATGGGCGATACGCGCCCGTGCACTGTTGGTGCAGAAGAAATGCTGGGAGACAGTTGAGCCTGGCTATGGACTTGCAGAAATGTCCGAAAATGAGAAAAAGAAAAATGATGAAGCATTAACTCTAATGTTCTTGATTGTAGAAGATACGTTTTTGGATGATATTGGCAACTGTGCCAAAGCAAGGGACGCATAGATTGTATTGAAAGATATGCATACTAAATTTGGCTTACTTTCATGTTTTGCAATTAATGAAGGACTTTTTTAACATTACCTTAAAGCCTGGTGAAACAATTCAATCATATTTGACCAGATTGATTGAAATACACCGAAAACTGTCGAGTGGTGGTTACGCTTTCACCGACAGAGAAGTTGCCCTTGTCATGTTAATAGGTCTGCCAAAATCATACGAAAGCTTAATCCTGAACTTAGAAAAGGACGAAGATAACTATTGTGAAGTCTAGACTATTAGTTGAAGAAAAAAGAATATATAGAAATGTGCCAAATGTTGAAGAGCAGGAAGAACGGGCACTTCACACAAGAAACTATATTAAAAAAAGACCAATGCAAACAAACACTGTGAAGAAATGGACAACAAGAAGAAGTAACGAAACAGCTTCAAATTGGAAGAAAACTGTCAGGTGTTTTAGCTGCGGAGAATGGGGTCACATCTCCAAAAATTGTGAAGAAGCACAACAAAGAAATCAAAGCAGTGCCGAGACTGCTATAGATTTAAAAACGAACTGGGCCTTATTAACAAATAAATTTAAAGCTGAAGACTCAACAATCTGGATTCTAGACAGTGGTGCTACAGAGCACATGACGTCAGACAGAAAGAAATTCGAATCACTACCTGATTACACCTCAGTAGTAGAAGTGGCGAATTCTGAAAAAGTTCAAATTACCGGAAGAGGAAACATCACTATTTCAGTTCAAGAAGATTCTACCAACAGCAACATTAATCTTGCAAATGTATTGTATGTACCAGACTTGGGCTGAAATTTGCTGTCGAGTGGCAGGATTGAAGAAAAAGGTTTTAAGATTGAATTTGCCCATGGTAAAGCAAAAATACTGGCAGAAACTGGTGAAATTGTTTTGAGAGCTAGAAGACAGGGAAGACAGTATAGACATTATATATTATAGAAGAAGATTGTCCTGCAGCGTACATTTCAACGATCCAGTCGAATGTACTCTGGCATCGCAAGCTAGGACACCCTTCCCCAGGCACTTTGAGAAACATAATAACCACTAAAAGTAAACAGGAATCCAATCTTAAAACAAACAAGCCATGCTCTGTGTGCATTCAAGGAAAGATGAAGCGCAAGAAGTTTCCAAAATTGTCAAACACACGAGCTAATGAAACTTTAGAAATTGTGCACTCTGATGTAGTAGGAAAGATTTCACCGCCGTCACTGGGAGGCTCAAATTACTTTGTTGTGTTCACCGATGCTTTTTCTCGTTACTCTACAGTGTATCCACTCAAAACTAAAGATGAAGTCATAATGAAGTTTGATGAATACAAGATAATGGCTGAAAATTTTCACAGCAAAAAGATAAAAATTTTGAGAAGTGATAATGGAGGTGAGTTTAAGTCACAAAACTTTGACAACTATCTTATTAAACATGGAATTCAAAGGCAGCTAACTGTGCCGGAATCCCCTCAACAAAATGGAATTTCAGAAAGGATGAACCAGACTTTGATCAACATAACCAGATGCCTTCTCATAGAATCAGGAGCAAAGCCAGAATTCTGGGCTGAAGCTGTGTGCACAGCATCTTATCTCCGAAATTGACGCCCATCTACTGCAATTGGAAGAAGTACACCAGAAAAGTTATGGTCAGGTAAAGAAACGAACTTGGATCACTTGAAAGTTTTTGGATGTCGGGCCTGGAGCCATACACGCTCATTTCAAAGGAGGAACAAATTTGACCCAAAGGCTATAGAATGTATCCATATTGGGAACCCAAATGGTATCAAAGGATATAAACTCTGGGATCCAGAAAGAAAAAAGTTTTTTATTAGCAGAGATGTGCTCTTTGAAGAAGATGTGTTCCCTTTCAAATTAACCAAAGAAGGACCCTATGAAGATGAGATTTCCTTATTTATTGAAAATGAAGACACAGACAATATGAACTCAAGTGATGAAAAATCAAATAAACATCCAAATTCTGAACTACATGAAACATCGCCAGAAGAAATAGATCAGAATCCAGACACAAACGCCATCAACCAAGATGAATCCCAAAATAATGTTTGTGGAGATCAGACTTACCAACAAGTTGAAATGACAGAGGAGTCCAACCAACTAGAGCATTATCAAGAAAATCCAAATAATCAAGTCTGTCGAAGTGATTCTGCCAGAAGAAGCACAAGAGCTATTAAAACCCCTGCACACTTGCAAGATTATGTACTTTACAAGGCAAAAGAAGCATGTTCTGCAAATGCAAAGCAATTCCACAGGGACCCTGTAACATTGGAAGAGGCTCTAACATCACAAGAAGCAAATTTGTGGCAAAAGGCCATAGATGAAGAAATTAAAAACTTACGTTGTGCACAAACGTGGGAGCTTGTTAGCAAACCACCAAATGTCAAGCTTATCAGTTCTAGATGGATATTTCGGAAAAAGAAAGCTGAGACAGGAGATTGTGATAAATTTAAAGCTAGACTGGTAGCTAAAGGTTGCATGCAAATTCCTGGAATTGACTTTCAAGAAACATTCTCTCCCGTGATCAAATTAAAATCTATCAGGATCTTATTGGTACTAGCTGTGGAATGTGAAATGGATATTCATCAAATGGATATAACTGCTGCTTACCTCAATGGTACTTTAAAAGAAGACATTTACATGAAACAGCCTGAAGGAGCCATAGTGCCAGGCAAAGAACATCTTGTCTGCCACCTTAAAAGAAGCCTATATGGATATTTTATCATTGTAAAATGAACTTAATTTCGCTGCTCGAACAATATGCTAACACTATGACAGTGCTTACACATCGAACAAGCAGTAACAAACAAGTAAAAACAGGTTAAATCAGAACTGCTAAAAAGTAGTTCTGTCTAAATCTAGCAACCGTGTCACCTTTTTTAAAACAATATATCCCTAAATAACTAAAACAAATTTTCACTTCAAACTCACCTGAATTTCTAAATATCATTAATATCTTATTAAATACAGCAGATTTGTGATAAGAAATTGTATTATTTATTTATTTCATTCAAAACAAAATTATTAGTTTGAAAATATTGCCTCGCAGAATAAGCTGTAGTGAGCAGTTGCATACTTTCTAACCGGAAGTAGAGCAGGTCAAGAGCTCGTGATTGTTTGTTTACATTTGTATCGAAAAAACCATCCATAAGAAAGCACACCTAGCAACATATGATAACATTTCCGGGCAAGGGGTTTTTATGCTGTTTTAATCTTGATGATGAACTCCACTAAAAGTTTCATCGCAACATTTAAACCACCCTTTGTTATACATAATGTTTTTAAACTTGTATATTTCGACAAAAATAAATACCGTAGCTTGGAGAGAAAAACCAATTGCAGATTTGAAATTCAAAAGAATCTAAGATATATTAAAAAATCTCCTGCAACAGAAAAAAAATTGTTCCAATTTGAAAAAAATTGACTTGTCATTGAATCGTATTTATTTATATAATATACTTATAAATAATCGATCAAGTAAGTCTTTTAAAATTCTTCTTTGTACTTTAGATCTAATATGCTAATAAATAATATGCGTACTTAATATGATAGCACATGTTTAACAAGTAGCAATATCGCCCATAGCAATGGATGTAACTAGTTTATGTTGATAAAAATAATAACTGGCCGACATGGGAAGACCGGTCAATCTGGAACGAGAAACAATCTTTTTTAATTTTTCATTATTACAGCGCGTGTTATCGATTTAGGTAAGCAACGTCAACACGTAAACGATGACTCATAAAACTTACTGAAAAATTATTGCCCTCTTTATTATATTAAACAGAACACATTTTTTTAAACGTAAATTTAAAACTGTGAACAGTATTTATTATCAAATATCTAAGCAATATATCGTTTTTTGCAACAATCTGTGTATAAAATTTAGGTTATCCAGTGAAGTTTGCAGTTTAAGTCATGGAGAAATATAAAATCAATGCAATAGGGTGGAATTAAATTTAGATTGGCGATAGTGTGAAAGATTTTTATAATTTTTTTTTTTTCGTTTTCTTATTTCTTTTCATTAATGTAGAAATTAAGATTTCTAAATCATTTTTGTTGAAATTCCTTTAACTTATTTTTTCCGTATAATTGTAGCAACCAGGGTGCTCGCTTCTTCCTGCTCACTCACCAACCCCCACGATCTCAACACTATCATCTTTTACGATAAATGGATTTTTATATCAAAATTAAAAAGTATTCAATTGAGTGATTCAAAAGTGTTTTATTGTATAAACACAAATTTTCCTTGCTCAGTTACCATTGCAGTTTCATCTACATATTTTACCTATTCCTATTTAATTTTTAGTGACTATAAAATTCATGAAATGCTTTTAACCTAAGAGATTATTTAATAATAATTCTAAAGTTTCATTACTTAAAATATTTTACGATGTTGCATTTGTTATTTTGATTGTAAATGCTACTAGACACAGTTTTACCTAAGGCTTTTAAAAAAAGTAAATACGATTTATTTATTTATTTATAATAATGAACTGTTAGTTAGTTTGATACCGATTTGAATATGTTTATAATAAAATAAAATGTTGAAACTTTAGGTTATATCCTATAATTGATTTATAATAAATAAACACTGCTTTTAGTTATTGTCCTTTAATTTGTAAGAGCAGAGAATAATGGCAAGAAGTAAGAAAAGATGACAAACAAATATTGCTAGTAACATAACATCATAAAAGAATAAAGAAATATTGTATAGAAAAAAAACTATAATATTAATTTTATGTTAATGTTAGCCAAAGAATTTTATATCTTCTTGGTAAAATAAGTAATCATACCATGCGATTTTTCAGCCAATAAGAATGCTCCGACAAAAATAAAAAATGGTTATAGATCATTATGTTTTTATGTTAGATAAAGGTATATATAACGTGACTTTTAATCAAGTGAGAATTTCAAGTCACTGGCAGTTATATAAGCTTCATTTTATTCATTCCGCATGTTTCCTGTTACATAGAATTCGTTTATTTTTAGAAAATAATTACGTTCTAAAAGAAATAATTAAAGGAGAGTTAAAAAATTAAGGCCAATAGTTTCAAGCAATGCATTTCAATTTTTTTAACTATTAGGAACATATTACTTTAAAAAAACTTACGTCATTCGCGGAGTATTATTTCATTCTAATTTATTTATACTATTCTGCTCTAGTTTTGTTTTAATTGAAAAAATGAGAACAGAGGAAAACATTTACAAGCAAACCTTCATATTCTAAGAATTCTGTGACAGGAAAATACATTGAGCAAGAAATCTTTCCTCCTGGTGTATTCTTTGTTGTGATTTATTAATTGAGATGAAGATTAAGTGAGTTTTGGGGCTACCTTATAACCTATTTATCAACTTGTATTCCAGTCGTTGCATCAAATGACGAAATTAATCGTATCATTATCCATAGTTCACAGACACTTAGGAATGGCGGAATAGTTCGAAAAATACTGCTCTGAGAGTGAAAAAATATATATATATTCGATTTTTTTTTTCAATATCTATTTAATGGTGGTTCAATATCTATTTTCATCCTTCAACGTGACCTGATAAACAGAAACTAAGACACTGGGCAGAATATTAATTAAGAGACCCTTACATTTTTCTTAAAAATGAAATTTATTGTACTTTAATAAGCATTTTTACAAGTTACACCAAGAAAAGCCGGAATAGCCTGGTTGGTAGAGCACTGGGCCATGTCCAAGAGGTCGTGAGTTCGATTCCCGCCGGCCGAAGACAGTAAATGGGGACAGATGCACGTTAAATCTGTCGAGTCACAAAGTCCTCCATGTTACCATAACAAATCATACCTCTGGGGGTACTAAAATTAAAAACCTTAAGTTGAAATATTTGAAATACTAATATTTGAGGGATCCTAAAATTTAGTACAAGTGCCTCGTCCGCCCTTGCTATAATCAGCCTCTGTCCTTCAGCCTTTTTATGCTGAAAAGTATTTTCGAAATTGGTTTCTGTAATAGATTTGGACAAACTGTTCTCTTAACTTCATCAAAAACGTCGTCGTTAACCGTTATCAATTCTCCTGCTGTTTTCCTAATTTCGTAATATTATCTTGCTTGAAGTCACATTCACTATCATTTTAGATCATTGTAAACATAAATGTAACCATAAAACCACATAAATGTAATCATTGTGAACCATAAAACATATATCTATTAAACTCTTTCTCTTGATAACAATATAAAACTTTTGTTTTCTATCTTATCCATAAAAATTCGTTTTTGGTCACATCTAGAAATACTGATTAAACATCGTTCCAGACTTTTTGTGTTATTTTAAGTCTTTGTATTCATCGGTTATTGAGAGTCCTACTATTTTCTATGTAAGCAAGTGCTGGTAACACACATTGATTGAAAAGTGGCTTACTTTTCCTCAGTATGCTCTATTTTGTTAAAAGAATTCACATTAATACTATCTTATATATATTTTTAAATTCTTCCGCAATCCATTGCTAACTTATGCTTTAAACATAACTCTATCCGTCGTCAACTTCAATATCTAGGAGAGAGCAGAACAAAACCGGGTAAGTGGGTCCGGCATTTATAACTTGCTGCCATTTATCAGAAATCTCATGAAACACGTTGCAGATCATGTAACATCGAGACGAATGAAGCTCTTTGTTTGCATCTGCAAGCAAATCTGTGTCGGTAAAGGCAAGATTACTTACATTTCTTGATTTTTAAAACCATATAAATTTTCTTAGTGTTGTATTAATTTAATGCTATTTTTTACTTTAAGCAAAATTATTAAAATGAAGATAAAACAAAGGAAAATTACATACATATGAAGAAAAGGGGGAAAATAAAAAAAAATAAGAAAAACTGGGGGGGAAAATAATATTCCGAAAAAAAGGAAAGGATTTTCTAAAAAAAATACGAAAAATAAAAGATGTAATCTTTTTATCAGCCCACACGATTATAACCGTAAAAACGAGTGCTATCTAATAAGATACCTTATTGTTTTTCGTAATTTTCTTCGTGTTTATATACATATATATATATACACACATATATATCTCCTATTAGTTCTGTNNTATATATATATATATATACAGCGGCACCTTGTAGAACTTGCAATGTACGAATGCCTGAAGACTCCTGAAAAGTGTAGGGGGATATTTACTTCCGTGTACTGTGGTTGGAAAAAGGGGGGAAAAACCCTGATGGCATTTTTTTTTTATCTCAAATACTTCTATTTATCCATCTCACCTGTCAGTGTTCCTATATGGTCAAAATAGGGAAGTGAAAGGTACGATTACCTATCTGACTCCATGATGAATACACTTTTGAACTTTTTTATTTAAAAAAGAAAAAAAAAACTTCTGCTACTCAGTATATACACCATAGTCATGAGACTTATTATAATAGCACTATAAAAAAAAATAGGCTGCTGCCCGTGGGGTCGGGGAGACTCGGCCTTGAACTTCCTGATTTCCTGTGAGGTGGTCGAAATGGAAAAGTTCTATTGAGTCAATGCCCGTGTCAATGGCCACTCTCACTTCCGCCCTACTCACATACAGACCAACAAACCTTATAGTGAAGGTATCCTTCCTGATTCTCTCCTAACCAACAATGGCCAAGGCCTTGACAATGACACAATTCAATCCTCATTTTTTTTTCTATCTGAAGTTATTTTTAGATTTTATTTGCAAGCTTCATATTTATAGGGTCCCTATTTATTTTCTGACTGGGAGTGAAGTTGCAAACATTTTGGAAAATTTCCCACGCTACCTGACCCTATCTATTTTTGGATCGAAATTTTGCTATTTTCCCATGCATAGTATAGTTGGAGTGCTATTCTTCTGCTTTGTCATATTATATGTTCAAAAATAAAATCATATTTCAACCCATCTGGACACTGGACGGTAATATACTTTTTTTTATGTATATTTCAGTGTCCCAAAAATTATTTGATAATCCTAGAGCAAGGGATGGACTAGTTTTTGAAATTAATAGCGCTCTTAAATTTAAAAATTTGTTGCCATTTCGTCATATTTGATATTTCAATTATTTTTAAAAAGCACCTTACTTTGTAAAAAATTCCAGATCAAATTACGGTATAACGCACGGGCAGTTTGGGTGCATCATCCGTAGAATCCATTTTATGGTAACTTTTACAGTAATATTTATTTAATTAGAGTGATTCAGTGATTTTACAGTAATTATTACTGTAAAAATAACGGTATATCTAAAAAAAAAATCCGGAACAGGATTCCGTAATGAATTTTACTGGGAAAAGTACCGGCAACCTGAGTGCTGTTACTTTTACCGTAAATTGATCAGAATTTTTTTTTCAGTGTTACGTAGAATTTAGACTTAAATTCATATAATTAAAATAGCATAATAATTTAAATTGTAAATAACACTGGATTAAGCTTAATAAATTTAATTGCGCTTAAGACTGTTTTAAAAATTATTTATAATTACAAAACTTACCGTAATGGACTGATCGTAAAGACACGATTCCCAGTAGAACACCGAAGTCAAACATCACTAGCTGCGGTTAGTGTGCGAACGGATGCGTTGGGACCGAGGATGTGCGGTATCGGTCCTCGTTAAACTGTTCTACCGTAAAGTGCTCGACTTCACTTGCAGGTGGTCGGGCTACCGAAGCTGGGGAATCCCTCCCTCTGCAGAGGATCAAAATTGTGATGGCATGTTCAGATCATCCTCATGAAAATTTCCCAGACCATCTCCAATAGTCCATTGTACAGCTCTAGAGCGACGTAAAGTACCTACCTACCTATAATTGCAAAACAATATAATTTCGAAATGCATGAAAACTATAATTTAAAAATTGATAGTATTACTATTCAAAAAAATGATATTAAAAATGTTGGGGTAGTCGAACATATATTTACTCTCTAAAATTCGACACAATTTTGAGAGCGCTCCGTATCTTTTAACTCGCTCTATGTTTAATTAGCAACTTTTTTTGGCAATCAGCTCAAATTACACTAAATTTGCACAACGTTTCTCTTACAAGCATAGCAATTATTTAGTTTCACAGCAATAGGAAGATAAACTCAATGATATTCACGATTGATAATGATGCATACGCAGGTGCAATTGTTTGGAACATGTTTTAATTAGCAGGAGCTTAGAATGTTCGAAGTCAATTGCTCTACAAATAATTGATAAAAAAAATACATAGTTTATCCGTGGAATCAACAGTTTTTTGCATTGTTTCATTGTTTGTATCATTGTTTCATTGTTTGTGTAAAAAATCTATGAACGGTATAAAATACTGGTACTTTGGGTGCATCATTCGTAAAATTCATTTTTTCCGCGGAATATTATACCGTAATTTTTACTGTAATACTTATTTAATTATAGTAATTCAGTGATTTTACCGTGATTATTACAATCAAAATTAAGGTATATCAGATTTCTTGTCCCGAAACATGCTCCATAGAAAATAAATTAAGTATAAAAAGTACCGGCACCCTCTGTGCCGGTACTTTTTGCTGCAATTTGATCCGGAATTTTTTACAGTGTAGACACATTGGAAGTATCGTTAATGATTTCTATTCAGTCTGATATATTTTTAGGCTTATTACAAACAATCCATATAGTTTTAGGTAAATTTAACAATATACGAAGCTTAATACCAGCCTCATACACAAATCTATGAATGTTGTCTTCATGACAATCTTTTTTCCATTGACCATTCAACAGAAATTTATTGGGAAAGATTGAACAAAATCATTTTATTTGTTTATGTGATCTAGAGTTAGTTTAATTCAATTCCAAGTATTTTTCACTGCAATGAATTTCATTTTATTGGGTGAAATTCAACAACACATTGTCAAAAAATCCCCCAATTAAAAAGAGATTTCTGAAATTCCCAAAGAACTGAAAAATGTAGCCGATCGAAAATTTCGATAGAATTCTTACTGATTGAAAATAAATTGGGTACTTGCAACTCGAAAAGAAGAATGCGTGATTGGGACTAATCACGTAATAGTGCTTGGTGTATTAACACGCCGGCAATTAGGCTTGGTTTAATTATCACAATGAATATCATCACGAGAATTTAACTGGATACCTTTAAGCTACCCCACCCGTTCGAATTGAACCGGATTGTCATCGGAATCATAGCATAAACGAATGCTACGTTTTACCAACGATGACGTTGCTAGCGAATATATATTATCATAATATATCATAAAATTTAAAAAAGGCACAAACTTGCCCCAACAAATCAATATATTTGAAATCCATTATTTAATTTGGTTTATTTGATAAATATATAGAAATTTTTTTAGCTCATCATGTCAACTTTCAGTACTGGTTTTTCTACTTAAGTTACTGGAAGTTTGGTACTAATTTCTTCAATTCAGATTTGAGAAATAGTTTTTCTTTCTGGAAAAACGAAATATTCATGAGTAGAAGACCTTCCTTTTATCTCTTAAGAATTGAACAAATAATCTTCAAATCTATCTTCAGTTGAGATTCAACATAAAAGAGTGTTTTTAACAGTGTATCCAATATGCTTATACCATTCTTTGATTAATGTTCTTTAAAATGCAAATCGACAACTTTTATTACTCCTATCAACATCCTAACATTTTATTTGAAATATAATACAGTTCAATACTCTATTACGGATTAATACTGACAGATTAGCTCAATAGGCTGATATGATGGTTGCATGAGAATGATTTTTTATCTCTTAGAACTCAACACCTGAAAGTGTTTTAACAGTGTAACCAACATACTCATATCATCCTTTGGTAGAAATATTATTGGAAATGCAAAAAATGCCAATTTTAATTCTCGGATCTAACATTTTACTTGAAATATATCACGGTTCAATGTACTGACAGTATAGTTCAATGTACTGATTTAGGTATAATGTGAATATTTCCTTTGAACAGAAAAAAAATCAGCGTTGAAAATATGCCTCTAACCGTGAAACCAATCTATTCTTTTTAGTCCTTATTGAAAATATGGTTCGAAATGAGAATGTGGTACTTAAATACAACAATTTATGTTATTTTATTGAATTTCACAAGGAAGCGGCACCATTTTTAACCGTTTGAATACGGATAAATATTAAGATGTTTAAAAAAAAAAAAGGTGACAGATGCTGATGCAAACTTGTGCATGCCGATTGAACCCTTGAACAAGATATTTAAAAGATCATCATTAAAAAGCGAAAAAAGGTAGTTCAATGGCCACCAAATCTGGTCGATGACCCAGAGAAGTTTCTCTTTAACTCTTTCATACTTCTGGGTCATACCTCACGATGAATTTTTTTTTCTTTTTGCGACACATACTTAGGTCAGGTGCAGCATTATTGCCCTGCGGCCGCCTGCAAATGAATAAATATGAAAACTATGAAAAAGCGAGAGGAAAAGAAAAGGAAAAGCGAAGACGGGGAAAAGGAAATTTTCCTGGAAGGAAAAAAAAAGGATTGGAGGTCACGAATATCTCACAAAACTCTTTTTCTACTAGAATTGCACAGAAGCTGAATCTCCCCTTCCGAACATCTTCCGGTGAGTCCAGGGTTGGAATTACATCCGGGTATCGATGATGTGTCGTTACCTGTATCGGTTATTGCCTGAAGTTAGATAAGGAAGGAAAAAAAATAAATAAATTCCATTGTTCATTTTCAAGTCTTTCAACTTTCACCCTTTAATAAGTACAATAGTCGGAGAAAGCGATAAACTCTGCCAGGACAAAAAGATAAAACATTAAGAAAAAAATAGCTTGATGGTGAAATTTTGCATGAAATTCAGCGTTTAAAAATATAAAGCGAAAGCAAAATGGTGTGTATCATGATAAAAGATAACAGCAATGGTTTTAATTAATGATACCAATAGGTAATAACACCATGGGTATTATGATACCAATGATAAAAAATAACAATGCCAAGGAACACCAAAGATAAAACATAAAAAAAAATTGTTAAATAACACAATAAATAAAACATTCATAAAAAATGCTATCCTGGATGTGAAATTCTAAATGAAAATCAGTGTTCAGCAATATTAAGTGAGATCAAGACATTGATATCATTGATTAAATATAATAACAATACCAAAGAATACCAATGATGAAAAAAAAAAAGAAATATTTCATAGCACAATAAATAAAACATTCATAAAAATTACTATCTTGGATGCAAAATTCTGCTTGAAATTCAGCGTACAAAAATATTAAATGAAAGAAAAATATTATGTATCATGATAAAATGTAACAGCAATGGTTTTAATTAATGATTGCCAATGGATAATAACACCAATGGTATTATGCTACCAATGATAAAAATATGACAATGCCAATCAACTCTAAAGATGAAAGATAAAAAGAAATTAGTTACGTAACACAGTAAATAAAACATTCATTAAAAAGTACTATACCTAGAAGCGAAATTCCGGATAAAAATCAGTATTCTAGAGTATTAAGTGAAATTCAAGCATTTGGCACTACAATACTGATACTAATTATAAAATATATTAATACAAAGAATACCAATGATAAAAGACAAAGAAAAATTCATTTCCAACGCATAATACAATATGTCATTAATTATAAAAATTTAAAAAAACTCACTAAAACTTTTATTTGTAAGATACTTGTAAACAAGCAACTTATACCTTGAACTTTTGAATAATATTAATTTTAATTTTTAAAAATTATTAACATATTAATCGGCTAAACTCAAAGTCGTTAACCTATTTCAAAGGTTAAGATTATTTTTCTTGTCAGATGTATTATTTCAGTTGTAATACCACAACAAGTCATCGTTTCAGATTTGTCGAAATTTTATATCAAAATGCAATCGAATAAAGAAAAAAAAAACTAATTTTATTCTCAAAACCTGATTTAAATTCCATTCTTGAATTCGTAAATATTTTCAATTGCCTATCAACTTTGAATATCGGCTCAACCTCAAAAATGAAAAAGAAATGTAGTTTTGATAGCATTAAGTTATTAAATAAGTCAGTAAGTAGTATGCGTTTAAAAAAAATTTGCATAAAAATTAAATCCAAATAAAATTTTAGAACGAAAAAAATTTATTTGATTGAATTTTAAGATTGAGCAGAATTTCCAAAAGAATCCGTTTTGAGTTATGACCATCTGGCATCATCAACATGAAATCATGAATTTCAGGTACAGCTGCAATTGCATTGAAAAAAAAAAAGGAACACTGAAGAATGTTACCTTAAATGATATTTATATAATTCCTTCTCAGAGTATATAGTAAAAGTTAATAAGTATTTATTTACGATTCGTGATTTTTATCAGGAAATAACCAATAAGATGATGATAAACAATTTTCTTTTAAATCATCAGGCGATTTCACAGTTCATTAAACTTATGAGATAAAGATTAGATCATTTTCCTTAGGGGAATGAACTATAAGAATATAATAAATGTTTTGTTTAGCTCCTTGGCATACATACACCTTGATTGACCTTGAATTGAGTATTCTTTGAGAAAAAATATTATCTTTTCTTTATACAGACTTGTAAAAGTAAACAAAATTATTCATTATAAAAGTATACACTGTACGAGGGTTGCGATTTTTTCCGGAAGAAACTGGAAAAAACTGGACGAAACTGAAGCAACAAAAAAAAGAACAATACAATTGCTTAGAGATTAGGTATTGAGACAGTAGTTCGAATTTGAACACACGCAATTTAATATAATATACGAGTAAATGTTTTCCTCAAGTATCTTAACAAATATCTATTTTCTTATTATTCATTTTTCAACTTTCACAAAGAATTTTAAAATCTATATAGCCCATCAAAATGTTATAAACCCATTATAGTTTATTTTTAAATGGAATTAATGTTGGCCTTATTTTCCTAAATAAATATTTACATTAGCATCTAAGAATATTATGTATACTTAAATTAATTTTAGTTTATTGCATATTCTGTTTTTCAGAAAATTATAATTAATAATTGAACAGAGATACGGATGTAATCCTGAAAATTCACAAACATTTCCTTTTAAAAAACACAACTTTTTTAATATTTTTATAAGCTGATTAAATTTTTAGAAAGATTTTTTTTTATATCATCGTATATTTTTGAAATTTTAGATAAAGATTTTCTAATGTCTTACATAAATAAATAAGTTTTTTTCCTTAAAGAAATATATTTATTTGACAATAAAATAACAAGAATTAATTTTCACCCCATAATAATAAAAATCCTAACCAAAAATACAACGAAGTTATCAATAATATTAATCAAATTGGATTGAATTAAAATTAACTATTTCAAAATATGCTTTAATATTTTATCTATACATTTTAATGAGCTTCTTCTTGCTATCCCTTGCTTGTTCTGTATTTGGGAAGTAAATCACTTGTATTTGGGAAGAAAAAAAATATTTTTCTTCTGGCGGCTTTTCCCATGGTTTTGTTAAAAACCATGGAAAAGTTTGCCATCTTTGTTCTTTAATGATATTGATCACAACAGCATGAAAGAATTTTTTAAAGAACAGCTATTAGGAGTCAATAAATATTAAGGGAACCGGAAAGTAATGACGTTTGGGCTCATTAAATATTCGTTAGTCTTAAAAAAACAATTCATTTTTCTCTATCCATTTCGATTCATTTTCGATCTGACATTGAAAGGTTGTTGCTAACGAGGGGGAATAAATTTTTGATTAAAAATAAAAGCTTGATGACAAGCATCAAATGCACTGAAACGACATTACTTTCCGGACCTCATTAATATATATGGTCTCTTTTTTGAAATTCATAAATACTCCTTCAAAAAATATTCCTTAATTTCAAAAAAAATTAATATTGATGTTTTGTAGAATAGAAAATTCCTTGCTCGGGTATGTCCATCAAAGTTAAAAAAATTATAATATTTTGGAGCTTTAACTTTATAGTTTTATTTCTGTATCAATCAAGGTGAAATGGGGTAAAAATCTAAAATTCTCTAAACTTCTTTTAAACATAAACCCAAATAAAAGAATATTGTAATATTGTTTTAGTTTATTTCTTCCTGTCTATCGATAAAAAAATATTAAATGTCGACACTTATTTTTGTCGGTAATCAATTGAACAATACGATTTTTGTTCATTGACAAAAAAATAAATGTTCAATCAATGGTTTTACGTATGGAATTAAAACAACGGAAAGCCGAATATACCTATAGAGGTAAAGGGAGAAGTACGACTAAAAGAAATTGAGAATATTGGTCAAAAGTATCCTGCTCCTATGTATCCAGTGTTTCGTTTAAAAAATTTGTAACTTTCGTTTCTATATTTTCCCTAAATTTCTGTGTGTTTACCAAAGTAGATTTATAAACTATTCAAATTACTTTTTTCAAATCAAATTTTCAACTTGTTTTGTTTTTATATCGAGCTTTAAATTTTTGCGTTGTAACAAGTATTACTTTTAAATTTTATAAAAATATAAAAGAGTTTCTTAAAAAGAAAAGAAGATGCATCTGATTAAGAAATACAGTAGCGATATCAACGACAACATTTAAAGTTATAAAGAATGTACGGCAGATTGCGTATAATTGATTAATCAATTCTCATGAGAGCATTTGAAGTGAATGTAAAAACGTGCTAAAGATAGATATGCCCAGAACAGAATAGCAAACATTAGCATGGTTTTGATGGCAGAAGATGACTGCACCATTCTTCATTCTAACAAAGTGCTGCAAAGATGTTTTACATCTAAACTTGGTCTAGCCTTGGCAGATCTGATATAGATGCCCTCCTTTGATGAAAATTTTACACTTGTTTATGTATAACTGATATAAAGTGTTATGGTTATGTTATTAACTAATTCTCATGAAAACACTTAAAGTGAATCTCAAAACGTTCTAATAATGGATACGCCCAGAACAGAATAGTACCAGTTTCTCTCATGAAAACTATTTAATTACATCTTTACACCTACTTTCTTTTTTTACCCTTTTCATTCGTTCAAACTTTTTACATTGTTGATACTTTTTCCAACTGATTATTACTTAAAAATCAGTTTTTTTTCTAATAAAAACACCTGTATATATCGTTTGCGAGGTATTTTTAAAACACTGCATTTATTATTTTGCAAATAATATTAATGCATCCAGGATAGTGAGAAGACAATACCTTTAAACCACAGTTTATTAACCTCCAGAGAAAATACATTTATTTCATTTATAATTACGTGTTGTTTAGTAAAAATTAAGGTATTTCAAGTATTTTCCATTTTGTCGAAACTGCCTGAGATATTCAAGCTTTTTGCTCTAATCTGCGACAATTTCCACGTATTTTGGCATTATTCTTGTATATCACTGCTCGAGGTGAAGAATTAAAATAGCAATGTATCAAACTATTTACGTCTTGTAACTAAAACGTAGTTGAAGTAAATTATTATAGATCAGCATGTCATTGGAGAAGGACTTTTTAAGAAAATTTATATTCAACAAGTGTTATCACTTTTATCCTGAGGTTTATATTTTGATAAATTGTTTCACTTTCTCATTTTCTGTTGGAAGAAAGAATTATTATTCCCTCCATTGACTTCGAAAATGTGAGATTCTTAATAGAAGATATGACAGAATGATGAAAATCATTCTTCGTGTGATGTGTAGCATCAATACTGAACTTAGAATGTAAACAACGTGAAATGACGTAATACTGGATAAATATGATTTGTTTACTCGGAAGAAATTCAAAATTTTTAAGCATAGCCATTATTTTAGAGAATAATAGTTTTACTTACATTGCTGAAACAACAACACTGAAAAAATACATGAATATAAGAAATTCTTATTACTATCAATTATTATAATCAAGTTTAATATGTCTTCTAATCGCAACATTATTAAATATTTTCAGTAACTCTTTTCGCTTCCGCGTAGAAGAGGAATCTAGCAGTCGAAATTTTGACTACCTTCCGATTAGCTGTAGGATTTCAATTCGAACTGGAGCTCTGTGCCTAATGAAAATGCATACGACAGAAGTTCTTTACCACCTCAAACACGGGAACAAAATTTTTCTCTGAATATAATAATGAAATTAAAAATTTACTAATTTCCGATTAGCTAGGGTCCACAAAGTTCAACTTATCTATGCCTAATGCACTTCCTGACTTAAGCACACTAACAGATACAAAACTACAAAGAGAAGAAAATACAAGAATAAAATTACAGATTGAAGAAGAATTAAAAAAATCTGAAGAAAGGATTATTCCTTTTTGAAAATCTACAAGCGAAAACTATAAACGTAGGACGTATTACTTTCTAAACAAACTTGTATTAATCTCCAAGCTTCCAGAAAGTAAGGTTAACCATAATGTTTTTTGTCTTAAGAGTCACTAATGTAGAATTATTTCCTCCATTCTTAATCCATTTGAAAAGCGCAGTTTTTAAAATTTTTATTTTATTTAATAGTCATAGACTTTACTAGAAGAAGGGCTACTCACAGGTGGAATATAGTGCAAAAATATTTAGGACTCTTATAAATGTGACTACCTCACAATTTTTCAACTCTCGATACCTTTAAAAGTGTTCCTATTAGAGTATAACAAGTTTCGAGATTCACTGCCATTGTGAAAAGAAAGCGTTTAAGATTTAGGCTCGAAAATGTTATGCTAATATTTACATTTGTGTAAATGTGTCTAACTTCACGTTAAGGGCTTCTTCTAAACTGTGGAGAAAGCACTTTTTAAAAACTAAATGTTAGTAACCTTCAATGGTGAACAAACAAAAACAAAGATATCAATTTGGCAATCTAAAAATCATTGAAATCATCGTGTTCTATTACCATCAAGATTAATATATCAGCAAGAAATAAATTTTCCCTTTATGATATGAGCTATTACATATTATCTGATGCGAATTTTTTTTTCTGATGCCGTTTTTGATTGAGTCATTTTCGAACCACTCGACGTTAAATAGACTCTAGGTACATTTTGAAAAGAAAGAAAGAATAAGGAAGAGGAGAAAATATTATGTTTAAAACTCTTAAGCTATATTCTCTATACCTTGATCGCATGACAAAAATATGCACAAATAAGTTCTATCAGAAAAATTTAAGCACATAAAATTATTGAAGAAAATGAGCTGCGAGACGTTCATCTAGTACAGGCTTAAACTACTAATATTAATGAAACTAATTACCGCATGTGAAAGAATAAGTTCGCAAGACATTTATCTTTTTACTGATAAACATGATGGATTAAGTTCACCATGAAGGAATATAACAATAGTTTTAGGTTTTATTGTTGAATATTCCCATCTTTTAACAATAAGATTGAAACTCAGTCTAAATTTCCAGTCTTATTGTTAAGTACCATGTAATATTGTTGTTAAATACCATGTTATATTTTTGCTAAATACCATTGTTATATTATCCTTTTTATAGATTAAATTCAAGTGTTCACAAAAAAGCACTGATGATGAAGATGAATAAGAAAAATCAATTACTTCTAATCAAAGCAAGACCTTATTCTATTCTCTCACAATACTTTCTCAACTCTCAGTCGCAAATACGCTACCAGAGAAAAATAGCTAGATTTGCTGAAAAGTACAGAGATTTTGAATACTGATTAGGATACAACTTTACTTGAATAGAAGTGATGTGAGATTAGGAGAAAGTTCCCTTTACTTTTCTGAAATGTAAATGATATTTTTGATGAGTTTGTATGAATAACTTCAAAGACTGCTTAGTTATAATAGAGGTGAAGCAGGTATCAAGCATGCATGAACTTGATAAGCCATCATGGTAACCTTATCGAGTAACTCAAATACTAATCCTGGTTAACACTTACAAAGTAGTAGAAATCACGAGCAGATATTTAAGAGAATGTTATTTAAATCAGTAGAAGGGGTAAAAAAAGTGGTCTGGAGAAAAAACAAAACATTTGAAGAAGCCATTTTCAACTATGTCACTCTTTGAATAGAAGAATAGATGCCGTTATCAAAAGTTTAATCAAATTTCCGAAAAGTCTCTCAAGTCAGACCGCTGCGAATGTTAAACATACGTTCAGTTTCAAGAATGATTCAACATCTTATAATAAATACTACATGCGAAAACATAATGTTAGAAGTAACGAAGAAACATTAGCACATTTTAATGAAGGTTTAACGAAGTTGGGGTGCCATCCCCTCTGCAGAGGATCAAAATTGTTATGGCATGTCATCCTCAGGGATGTTTCACAGACAGTCGCCAATAGCCCATTGTGCAGCTCTAGTGCGACGTAAATGAACTACAACAACAACAAGAACACATTTTAATGAATAAGATAACTTAGTAAGATAAATACTTGGTAATATGCTAAACTGTATGCTACATGGGATTTAATACGAATTACATTCGAATCCCTGTTCCACATTCAAATCCATGCTAATAGCTATGGAAAGAGGCTTGAGCTATTTTAAGAACATTGTTGAGACTAATTTTGTGGACATATGGATCCTAACTAACAGTTTATTCTTTGTTCAACTTCTAAATAATTGGGAAAATGTTGGGAACAGGGTCGATATTTCTTTACTGGGCTTTCAGTTAATTAGGAAATGCAAATCTGATGGATCGTCATTCGTGTTGGTATTAATGGTAATGTTCTCTGGTAAAGACACGGCTTCTTTGGGGATTCCCAAGTCATATATGCTTTGTACTTACAGTGAGATACTCCCCGAACACAAGAACATGCTTAAAGATCCATGAAATGTTTCTTCAGTGCGCACTCGTGAAATGGCGTACTTTTGAGGTTCACAGAAGCAACAAACTTGAATACCACATTTTGCTAGTGCACACCAAAAAGTCTTTCATATGAATAAGGCAGATTTTTACGACCTGCTCTAAGTAGAGAGCTGCTAAGGCATCGTAAATGTCAAGAGTTTACTATTTCACTTTGAACAAGGTTTTTTTTTAAAAGTTTTTTGAAAGTTTTAGATCATAATTTAGTTTGAATAGATCTATACGGGGATTGGAAACAACAACACTGTGATGCCAAAGAAAAAATCTATAACATTACATTATTTGCATTGCTCCGTTGTGTAGCGTAGAATCTATTATTGCGAATGTTCGAAAACAAATATTTGTTGAATATCGACGTTGATGAGGATTCCAATGTTGTACACAGGTGATTTGATACTCAGTATGAGGTACGCCGAACTCACCAGGAATCTGTTAAATGCAATTCTTAACAATATAGATGGATCATGCATCTTTGATAGGATGATTTTGTTGGCGATTTTCCTAACAATTCCTTGTATATAAAAGATTAAAAAAAGAGATAATCAATGGAAATGTTTTTTGCACCGTAATATCCTTTGTGATGCTAAGACCATAAAAGTTTTAGCGCCTTCGATAAGGAAAAAATAAATAAATAAAATCATAACGTATTATTAGTAATGTGGCAGAAAACCACTATGAGAATTGGGACTGTACTATTTATTCTCATTAAGCCATTATAAGTCATAAGGTCTAAAATATACATGTATTCCTTTTACTAACGTAACTATTAATTATAACTTAACTACAGCTGTTGGTTTTTTAAATGTACTTATTTGATCTACAGTTCAAGCGGTTCAGTCCAAAACTGGAATCAAAAGCTAATTCAATGCAACAATAGGGACATGTTTTTGATAAATAAAGTAGACGTATTTATTTGTTGCGGAAGACATTTGCATGTGTGCACCCATAAATATCAAACAGGAAAACAATTAATTATCAGTAAACATAAAATAATTATACAATCCCCAATACTTTAAGCCTGTCAATCTGTATTACTAAATAAAAACCACATCTAAAACATATAGCAATTTCAACCGGTATCTTCATGAGCGACAGCAAAGAAGATTCATGCTTTCTTTAAATTTATTACTTACATGGCAGTCATCCAACTGAGAAAATCTCACTTGTAACAATCTTACCAACAAACCACTGAAACCAGTAGGCAAAAAAAAATGATACCATAAATATAGGTTATCAAGCATCTGACACGAGTTTTGTCATCAAGCAAATAATAGCTAGCTACAATACCGAATCATGTAACAGGCGACGGCTATACTTAGTACAAAATGGATGCAGTTCTCCTATGATCCTTATCATTGTGTATAATTTACATGAAATGAGGGTCTTATGGATGTAGATTTCCTTATCAAGAAACAAAAACATTTGCATTACGAGATTTGCATGATTATGAGATTTGTTTGAAAGATCTACTCGCTAGGTAGCTAAGTACCCAGAGGAGAAGTCAGACTTATCGCTGTGGAACGCTTCGTCTTACTAAGTAGTAGTGCCGAACTTAGGGACGGTAATTGTTGAAAAATTTTGTTTTTATACAGATGTTACACTATGTTTAAAAAAAATAGTGAAACTATCTCTTTAAACAAATTTGACTTTAAATATTTTCAATAAATAGTTTTTATTTTGTTTCAAAAAATGAAAGACAAATTTTGGAAGAAATTTATAAATAAATTTCTTGAGAGGCCTGTACCCACTCCATTTTGGATGTTAACATTATTTTTTTTATTTCTGTTTTCGTGATATTTCTCTTGAACTTAACAAATTTTTGGTGATATACCATCATTATACAGCACAATACCTTTGAAAAAAGGTAGAAAATAAATAGATCGTCTTATTAGATTAAGAGAAATAGAACTTGATAATTTTAGATTTTCTATGAAATTTCCCTCAAATCTTTAAAGCAATAAAATCCTCCAGTTTTGTTCGCTTGGGAGAGGAAAAGCTTCTTTACGTGTTCAAATTAATCAGGGAACAACAGAAAACATCAAAGTAACGTAATAATAAGCAGCAATATAAAATTATGTAAGAATTTATTTTTGAGAAAAAAAATAAGATTTCCGTCTAGGCTATAGAATGTTTCGGTGATTTGTGCTGTTATCAAACAAAATTTCTAAGTACAGTTCTGGAAGCTAGTACTTACTGAAGAGCAGTTTAATGTAAAAAACATCACCTTTAAGAAACATCTGGAACTTTCTTGGAAAAGTTTTATTTTCTCAAGCGTTTCAATTGTATTAATATCTGATCTGACTTGATGTCTTATATCAACCGAACAATAAATTCCTTAATCAAGGATTAGGCCAATCTATAAATCAATGAATCAGTCTGAAATAGTGAAAAAAAATAACATGTCAATGACTATTGAATGAATCAATACAGTGAATCAATAACAGTGGATCAATAATATGAAACAGTGAATCAATAATAGGAAAATCGAAGAAAGACAGAATAAATTAAAAACTAAACAATGAATAATTTTCACAGAATATCAATCAATAAGGAAATCAGAAGATCATTAAAAATGCCAACAATTGAAAAAGTAAATCAAACAACGACGAATTCATGAATAAACGTATTAATAAATCAGTAAATCAAAGGGTATGTAAAGCAATGAACTGCGAAGTAATAAATAGGCAAATCGATGAATAAATAATGTAGTAAACAACTGAATAAATTAATTTATAATTAAGTGAACGAATCAGCATCAATAAAATAGTGAATCAATCTATGGGGATATAATCCATGATTCACTCATTTAATGAATCAAGACTTGATATACTGATTTAATGATTTGTTGGTGTTTTTCCAATGATTGATTCGCATTCGCTAATTAATAAATTCTCTGATGTGATAAGTCATTATTTTGCTTAATTATTGAATTGCCCTTTCATTGATTCACTAATTTGTTCCCTTTTTTGCCGATCCACTGATTCGTTGAATAGGTCAATTATCGGTTTACATATTAAGACTTTTCGGAAATTTGCTTTTACCTTTTGATAACGGCATCTGCTCTTCTGTTCAAAGAGTGACATAGTTGAAAATGGCACCTTCAAATGTTTTTTTTTCTCCGAACACCTTAGCTGGCTCATCGATTTGTGTATTTGTTAATTCTCTATTTTATTAATTTATAAATTTTCTCATTGATGACATATACATTTATTGCTTCGCCAATCATTGTTTTATCGCTTCGCTCATTAATTGAAATGTTGATTCTTTCGCTTGTTTGTTTATTTATTTATTTACTGATTTATTGATACATGAAGTCGTTTATTTATTGATTTTTCGAACCTGTCAATTCATTTATTGCTATTATTATTATTTCCTTTAAAAAGCCGGCCAGGTGGCAGAGCGGTTAGCGTGCCTGACTGTGGAGCCAATGGCTGCGGGTTCGAATCCCGCTCTGGGCATGGATGTTTCTCTCTGTGTTGTCCTCTGTTGTGTGTGATGTGTGAATGTGGCCCGCCCTATGAACGGGTTTGTGGCAGTGTGGCGTGGGTAATGTTGCTCGCCTCCGTGACTCAGGTTCACAGTTGCCCACTGGGTAACGTTAAATGAGCAACACTTGACAATGACAACAGGGGCCTTGATATCATTCGGAAATCTGATGCTAATCATCTAAAGGCTTACCTTTGGAGAAGATAGGATTGGTCAAACCTCCCATGTTTCTTCTACTCAAAATTACATTTTAACTTTTAAGTTAGAATGCTCGAAGCGAGATTTTTTTTAAAATTGGCATTTGTAGGTTACATTATTTTTGTTACTCAATCGCATCGGGCAAGTTTTTTACTTTTTTGAGAAAGGAAGTGAAAGCAATTGTCTTAAATCTTTCACTTTGGTTCAGCTTCACCATATTTTAATTCGATTGAGTTTGATCATGCGTGCCACCTTCAAAAAACATTCCCCGCTTTTATTTGAACATTTTAGAGAGAATTTCTTAAACATCACGTTCTTATACAGTCACCTTGATCTAATGAATTTCTTTCCCATCGTCCTACTGACTTCTTAAAACTTTCAGAAGAAGGGGGAAAAAATGCTTTTCTTGGTTGAGAGCATAGTTACTGATGCGCTACTCCTTTCGCTTTATCATTACAGGACAATCTCCTTATCGACGGCTCATCCGCGTTCCATTATTGGTAATTACCTATTGCAGAAAGTTTTCTTTTTCGTCACAATAACGGACTTAAAGATAAACGTAACAAAACATATTTAAAGACAGAACTTCACAGAAGCACTTCTAACATGGAAGTAGTTTCAGCGATTGAGTTTATGTCTGTTCTTAATCATCTTGATCCTTGCATTTTACTATGAGCAAGGGTTTTTGAAGTTATTCTTCATATGCGACTTCCAACAAGGTTGCGTTAAACGTTTAACGCTACATTTTTATTGGCCGGGAAATCACGTGGTAGGATCCAGTTTTCCCTCATTCATTTCCATATTGTTTTGGTTCTCACTAGCATAAAAATAATAAAAGTCATAAAAGTATTGTTTTTCTATAAATATTTCTTTAGTTTGTTTTGATACACATACAATTTAATAGGGTAGTATTTTTTATTTTCAAATTTAGTGGATAACAATTGTAAAAAATGAGTGAAAACAATCCCACGGACAATGCGAGGGATTTAAGGTTATGTCAAGGTACGTCTCTTGTGAATATCAATTGAGTGTTAGTTTTTCTCTTCTGAAATTACATTATGACGCATTCACATACATTATTAATACAAATACATTTTCCAGGGCGAGACGATGAGGCAACCACAAGCACTTCCACTAATTCAAGAGGTCCACGAGGGAAAAATGCACAGTATTACCGTGATTACAGAGCACGGAATCGAGCGGAGCAGGAAAAAGAGTCGAACTAGTGATCCTTCTACGACTGTTGATTCTTCTACAATTAACGTCGCAGGTTGCTAAGTTTAACTTCTTCCGCACGGAGGAACTCCACGCACTATTTTTTTTTAAGGATTTTTTTTTAAAGTTTTAGATCTTAATTTAATTTGAATAGACCTATACTACTCGTTCCAACCACAGAATATCATCTGCGATTTGATTGCTTTATCTAATGGGATACCTGCAAGTGACGTAGTGTGAGAATATTTATATGGTTGTTGAAACGTAGCATTTGTTTGCGTTAGCAACTGTTCCTTCCGTACAATTTCGACCAAGCCTAGCCCATCAAGTATCAGCTCATTTAAGTGACACATTCTAAATTCTTTCACAAAGATTCTTTCTCGAAGATTTCAATTCTTTCGCTATATATTTAAGCAGAGACTTAACACAAAGACATGCACGAAGCCATTTGGAACATAAACGAACGAATTTTGCGTAGAAGTTGCCAGGCACACAAAAACAAAAATATATCACGATTACAATAAAATACATAAACAAATAATAAATCTAAGTTAAATAAAAGAAGTAGACGAGAAGGAATTATATTTAAACTAATTAGATGTGCGATGCGGCTCTGTATTTAATTAACTTATCGTTTATCAACATCCAACTTATGTAAAGAAACTTAGCTCAACTTTAATAAGCTATTTTGCTGATAAAGATTAGCTGGTGCTGACGTCATAGGTCACATATGTGGGTATGGGAGGTCTTCTTCTTCTTCTTGAAGTGCAAGTACCCAATTGATTTTAATTGTAAGATTTCGTTCCCATACACATGAAAGCAAATTAATAGCCATGTGATAAAATATTTTTTTATTTCCAATGAGCTGCACAATCGGTCTTGCCGATGAGCAGATCTAGTGCGTTCTCCAGAGGTGGTATCCACCCTTTCAGGACCACCACAATGGGTGAGATACAGTTGGTCATGTTAATTTGGACGTCTAGTTTCTGCCACACTAGATGGCAGCACCGAGACTCTATTTGGGTATTAAAGTGCACTAGGAATTTAATTTTGTCGGAAATGCCATCACTTAAGGCACTCCAGGGATCTTTTACATGCCGCATAATCATACGACATGGCAACTGAGGATTTTCTGCATCCCGAAAATCCGGTGTCTGGGCCGGGGATCGAAGGCCGACGACAAACCAACAGCGCCATCAAGCCACGCGCCAACTGCGCCAGATAAAATAACATGAAGGATAAAATTTATGCATCTCTTGTGGAAGAGACACATATAGGTATTTATAGGTATTTCATTTTTTTCTCAAAACGTAGTTTATACTTGCAAATGTGATATCTACTCCAATTTTCGTTCGATTTACTAGCGCTGTTTTTTAAGTAAGGGCCGTTTTAGAATAAAAACCAAACGAAAGAAAATTTTTATGAAGCAAATTTATTTCTTGATTCTACATACGTTTCTCTTTTTTTTTCAAAATAGTTGCCAAATTTGCTTAAACACTTATCATACCTTACAACTAGATTTAGAATACCCTCTTCATAGTAACTCGCCGCCTGCTCCGATAAACAAGAGGTCACGGCCGTTTTGACGTCTTCGTCATCGCTGTAGTGATTGCCGTCAAAATGATGTTTGAAGCATCGGAAAAGATTAAAATCACTTAGTCCAAGGTCTGGGCTGTATTGAGGGGTGGCCCAAAACTTCCCAGCCTAAAAAGTCCAATATAGCTCGGGATCGACTGAGCTGTGAAGAGAGTCATTGTCATGGAGTAGCAAATTTTTTTGTCAGCATGTCAATAGGAAGCTTTGTAAACTTCACAAATCTGTCAGTGAATGTATGCAGCAGACAGGTGTATTTTGGCGACGAAAAACGCATCACTGACCATACCTCATACGTGGTATTTGTTAAACCTGAACATTTTAAATACTCAAAACTGACCGTATAGGTTACCTACACAGCTGTAACTGAGCACAATTGTTCCCAAGGTATGCCGGGACACGACCGAAGCACTCGTTGCGACGCATGCGTCTCCTATTAGTGTACAACAAAACGGCCCTTGCTTAAAAAACAGCCCTCGTACTTATAATTTTAACATCAGTTGTGCAATTTCTCATGCACATAAGAGTTTTTTTTCCTTAAATGCATGAATTGTTTTTGTTAGTTAAATGTCAAAATCGAACTTATAAGGCAATTCGTTCTCATATAAGAAATTGTTTGAAAATATGGTTGGTTCCAAAAAATATGAAGAGGGAAAAGTCGCTATTATTTCAAGTGCTCAAAAATAGGCATAAAAATCTATGCCTACTTTTCTATCTATGCTACAAATCCATGCCTACCATCTTGTAGATGTGAATGAGGAAAACAAAAATTATTTGAAACATAAAACGTTGAGATTACACCGAAAAAGGAAAATTAATAGCAAAAACAAAAACTAGAGAAACCTCGGTGGCGAAAGTGAAACAAGAAATGAAAAAAAAAATGAGAAAAAATAAATAAATCTATCAATCAATAAATAAATAAGCATTGTGGCCAAGAGATGCGAAATTAGGAAAAATACATTTCCGCTACTATGGAGAGGTGGTGAGGAACTCATGTCGTTAACAGGAGAATCAGCATCCATATGAAAAGAAAATGCATTATGCTAAATGTATTTCACGCATTAAAACCTGTTTTGCTTGTTATAATTCCTTGAATAACAATAGTTTTATCTTTCTGTTTGGATATTTTATAAATTGGAAACCATGTATGGCAGTACTTTTACTTGTACCGTCGGTACAAGTAAAAAGTACGTGCTTTTACTTGTACTTCGTTACTTCTTAAATTTAGTACTTTTACTTGTACTTTCGTTACTTTTTTAGGGAAAAAGTACAAGTATTTGTAACGGAAATATCGAACGAAATCGTTACTTTTTTCTAAAACTCGGTAAGCTTTCTAAAAAAAAAAAGAAATTAAATTTAAAAATAAATGCTTATGTTTTTTTAATTTATAAAATTAATGTACAATATATACATGCATTCACAGCTAACTTCGTGTTTAAATACCTTCTGTTTCAACTTACTGCACATTCAGTTATTTTTTACTAGCTCAAAGATCACAAAGCTATCTGAAACCCCGTGTTTGCTTTGCTTATGTTTGTGCTTTTAAAATGCGTTTCTAAAGAGTAAAATAATTTTAAATCAATGGTAATTTAAATAAATAAAAATAATAAATTAAAATTAAAATCAATAGACAAAATTTCTTTTTCGTGCAAATCCATAAAAAGTTTGATATTAAAATTATATTTGATTTTAAAATTATATTATACGATTATATTATAAAATTATATTATAATATTCTTCCGAATTTAAAAATAAATTAATGTCCATAACTTTCAAAATTAAAAATAATTAAATAAATAACAACAATTTTGCAAAAACATTAAAGAACATAAGAATATTATTCAATAAAATTTTAGGTTACTTTGAATTTTGGATTTCCTGGAAATGTACTTTTAAATCGTTACTTTTTTCATTTATTACTTGTACTTTTACTTGTACTTTTTACTCGTTACTTTTTAAAATACGAACTTTTTACGCGTTACTTTTTTTAAAAATACTTGTACTTTTACTCGTTACTTTTTAAAAGTAACGTAGCCATATATGTTGGAAACACTATATGATGATTCATATGGGGATTAAAATTATTTGTATAAAAATGTATGCGAAAGTTTAATGAAAAAGTTTTCTTTCCCGTATTTTACATTCTGTTAAATCCCCCAAGTGCCCACCATTTAAAAAAAAAAAAAAAAAAAAAAAAAAAAAAAAACATTCTGTTAAATTTTTTCAAACATGCAGTAAATTTAACACCTTACACCTGATAATCTATATTTTAATGCATTAAAATTTAAGTCTATTTTAGGAATCAAGTCTATCTTAAGAATCAAGTCCTTTTAAAATTGTGGAGTATTAACTATTTATTTATTTATTTATTTTTTTACAGTTAGAAAAAAAAATTTCTATATTAGTACTAATAGGTATATATGAATATTGTTAAAAGAAAACAGATGAAAAAAATTTTCCCGTTTGGCAACTAACAAATGAAAATTTAAATACCGATAGAGGGAATTGGCATACAACATTTCGTTCAATTCATATACATTATGATTTGATTTAAATGCATTTCAATGCCGATTTGGGCGTCGATTTCAGTAACCGATTACATGGGAATTGATTTCATATTAATACTGCTATGTGATCAATTACTTGTAATCTCGATTACAGTTACGATTACAAGTAATCATGATCTCTTAATACATATGATCATGCAATCATATTAAGAAACAATTGAAAATAATCATAATAATAAGCAACCAAAATATAGGATTACATGTAATCATGATTGCAAATAATGAAAATATATGATTGCATGCAATCATGATCACAAGTGATCAAATTACGTGATTATAGGTAATCATGGTTATGTGTAATCGTGATTACAAGCAATCAAATTATATGATTACTGGTAATCGTGATAGAAACTAATCAAATTATAAGATTGTATGTATTGTCAAATTATATGAAGTATGAATTTTAATCATATTCTATGCTAGACAAGCATGAAAAGTGCCTACATAAGGTATATACATGTACTCGTATGGAGCTCAAGAGAAAAAAAAGAAAAAAGAAACAGACTACCCCTGAATAATTTTTGATCTAATAATCGGATCTTCACTTTCTAGGATTCAATCTGAAGCATTTGTGGGAATAATTTCAAATATGCTAATTAATTATTGCAAGTCACAAGATCAGACATTAGTCACAAGATCAGCATGTCATTAATTACTGAACAACTGTATTTTATCAATTAAAAAAAAATAAAAATTCGCTTTTTATTTATTATAATTTCACTAGAATGTAATTTTGACAATTTCACACAATTAGAAAATACGACAGTGTGGAAAGCTTAGTTATTGGAATGTAATTCATGTAATAACGTTTTAGTGCTTACGTTTCGGCCCACTGTACTTTAATTTCAATTTATTTAATATCTGTAAAATATTCTTTTTTTCCTTACACATTGTACTTTTCTTATCACATTGGACCTTAACACATTGTACTCCCTTCCCTGTATTAGAAACTGTTTATGAGTATGACCCAAAGAAAAATCATTTAAAGTTTCTATGACAAAACATAACGTAATTTCGATAAAAATTGAAAAGAATTTCGTCGCTGCCATTTTTAACAAAAGTTTTTAAAAATATATAAAAAGAAAGTGAAAAAATTCAAAAAGTTTAAAAACATAAAAAAAAAATTTAAAAATTTTTTTTTTCAAAAATTTTAAAGATTTATTAATAAGTAAGAAAATTATTGAAAAAGTTCTAAGCATAGAGTACAAAACGTCTTCTTCATGTTTTAGATACATTAATTGTGCAATATGTTTTTCACTTAAAATACATAACTTAAGTACGTTTTAAAAAATATTTTTGTCATACAATCTTAAAAATACGGCACTATAGCTATTAAATAAGACGTCTTGCTATATTTACAGAAATATTTTTAATGTTTCATATTCTGTTAATAAAAGTTTAATTTCCTTTTTAATAAAATTTACGACACCTAAATGATAGCATATGAAAATTTCGCAATCGCATTCATATCTGTGCGACCATACCTTAGAGGTGGTATACATAATTGAATAGAATACGCAATTTATTTTTACTTTAATTTACATATTATTTTTTTAACATAAAAATATAATGTATGCATATACTTTTTAATTAATAATGTTAAAATTATGATTACACATAATGATGCTGGAATACAATAAGAGGCAACGTATTTTAAGAACTGTTTTCATGAATCAGTGCTAACGTTAATTTTACACCTTTCAAATTACGCTGTTTATAGGAATTTGCTATTTTTTTTGTTCTATGATGAATTTTATGCCCAACTCATATTACAATACACGTGAAACATGTTTTATAAAATGAGTTTCATGCTCACATGTTTTTTGAGAGCATGAAACTAGGCTTTTTTTTCTTTTTAATATTTCTTTTTTATTTATTTCTACTTTAATCATGTTAGCCACCAACATACACATCATTATATCAACAGAAATTACGTACTCATAATTATTAGAATTTATAAATTGGCTGTATGGTGTTACATTTTTAATAATTAAAAATGCTGGCTTTATTTATTAAGAAATTTACTTTTTTTCGCATCATCGGTAATTTAAAAGTTCGTCTATAAAAGTCTAAATAAAACATAATGTAGGTTACAATGAGAAAAATTTATCAAGTTGAGAACAACCAAATTTACGTTTTTAACTCATTAAATGTAGGATTTATTATTATTTACAATTTTTTGTGTCTACCAAGATTTTAAGCGTTTTACAATCATTTATGCAATTCTTTTTAGGTCTTATTAATTTGCTGGCATTTCAACATACTTTAGAAATAAAAATAATAAATGTATTCCAGGTTAATAAATAATGAAACAAAATTTGAAATAAAAAATAAAATTTTTATTTTATAGTTTCTGTAATAAATAAATGAATTGCATGCATTATCTATGTAAATGGAAGACAAAATCAGTAAGTTTACTCATCATATCGATTATTTTCTTATTTAAAAAATATATGTAGATTAAAAAAGTTTTTTTATTATTTGAATAACAGAAATTGGCTCCATACGAATAAGTAACTAGCTTTTAAAAAGAAAATTAGGCTCGAGATAATTTATTAGTTAAATCAGGGTCCTCGTTAAATTATGAAATTTGAACATATATATTGAAAAAAATTTTAGTTCAGTCATTAAGAGAAAACAACTACTGAATCGTTTGCCGAAAGTTTTGCTCTTTTTTTATTACTTTAAAGTTTTAAGTTTTTTAAAAAAATTAATTAAATCAATACAACTTTTTGAGTTATAAATTATTCTACAAAATATTTTGCTGGTTGCGCAAAATTTAAAGGGAAATTTTAACACATTTCTTGTTAAAAGTTTGAATCCAGAGTTTGCTATCAGGTGAAATTCGTTTAAAATTGTTGCATAACGTTAGCTCAAATTTTCCCTTTTCTTGCCTTAAAATTTTAATTTATAAGCAAAATATGGCAAATCAATGTATTTTTTGAATCACAAATTGCTCCTCAAATTTTGAAAGTCAATTTTAAAGATTTTTTTAACAAAATTTGAGCACTGAAGTTTAAAATAAGACATTTATTTATTCGCTTGTGAAAATATTTCGCTTCAATTTCTTACAAATTTTTATTTTTATGACAATGGCCTAATTTGCGAATTGGAAATTAAAAATAGTTTGCAAATTGTTTAAAGTTGGAGCATTTAAAAGAGTATTTATATTCCTTGTAGAAAGTTTAAAATCTAAGTTTGTCATTAGGAGAAAAACTCTATTAAATCGTTCGCTGAAATATTTGCTCTCGTTTTATAAAAATATAAAAGGCGAATCAATATACTTTTTAGATTACAAACTATACCGCAAAAATTCTTTGCAGGTTGTGCAAAATCTGAAAATCAATTTAAGCATATTTCTTGTAAGAAAATTAGAGTTTAAAGTTTTCTGAAAACTAAGTAATCATTTTAAAATCGTTTGCTAGATTTCTTTAATTTTTTTCCTTTTTTAGAATCAAATAAGGCAAATTATACTTTTTAGTTTGCAAATTATTGTACTAAAATATTATGCAGATTATGCGAAAAAGTCAATTTCAACATATTTTTTATAAAAAAAAATTTAATTTAGAGTTTGCATTACGGAGAAATCTGCTTCGAATCATTTATTTCTTCTACAAGTGCTCGAATAGGTAATAATTAAATTGGGCTAGATGTTAAAGGAGGAAAAAAAATCTAAATTTTCTCATTCAATAAAATAATAATTCAGGGGGGAGGGGGTTGAGCCCTAATACAAACCATCTGGACAGTTTTCGTTCGTTGGTTAGATAGAATCAAAACGTCAGCAGGAATCATGCCCACGGGCACACATACACATGCAGACATAAACGTGTTCCCGACAACACGCATATTATGGGCACTATCCCTTTGTCGCGGCCTAACCGTTACGTTCAAAAAGCCTATCCTAGTTATTTTGGCGGAATATTTATTCCCTTGGACTCTTTTGTCCGTGGCAGTTTGTTTCCAAGGTTACCCCCTTTCCCGTAAAAAGAAAAGAAACCATAGAAGAGAAATGAGGGGAAGAGGGAATTTTTTATTGGATTTTTTAAAATATAGAGTTAGGGCTGAAAGGGTTAAGTGAAGGAAGGGTTGTTCAATAGGTGGTAGATCGTTCAGGAAGCGAGAAATAAAAAAATAATCGAATACAATAAGTAAAAGGGGGGATCGCATATACAACTATGACCTTGAGTTGGTCCCCTGTCAAAAGCTAGAGGAGCCCTGGGTTTGTCTTATAACCTTCTGCGTGTTTCGCCTCAACGGATATCAAAACAACTTATTGCTTCCCTCCTTAAACATGTTTCTTACACTTGTCAGTTTAACTACCGCACCACCATCTCCTTCTTAACCTTCAAACAATTTCTGTTTTAAGTTTTAATCATCAACCTGTAATTTGACTCTCTCTAGAAATAAAACATACCAAGCACAGTTAACTCAGCAAAAATTATAGACTTGGAAAAATAATTGGTTCAGCATTCTTCACAATATTCCACACAGTGGAATAAAATATGTTTAATACACTTACAGTGTTAAGCATAATTCATTTCAGCAAAACTATAGTTCAAATAAATGGGAAGTAGTTAATGCAGCATTATTCACAATATTCCATATAGTGGAATAAAATTATTTTCATACACTTACAATGTTAAGCATAATTCATTTCATTAAAACTATAGTTCAAATAAATGGGAAGTAGTTAATGTAGCATTCTTCACAATATTCCGCATAGTGGAATAAAATTATTTTCATACACTCACAATGTTAAGCATAATTCATTTCAGCAAAACTGTAGTTCAAATAAATGGGAAGTAGTTAATGCAGCATTCCTCACAATATTCCATATAGTGGAATAAAATTATTTTCATGCACTTACAATGTTAAGCATAATTCATTTCATCAAAACTATAGTTCAAATAAATGGGAAGTAGTTAATGTAGCATTCTTCACAATATTCCGCATAGTGGAATAAAATTATTTTCATACACTCACAATGTTAAGCATAATTCATTTCAGCAAAACTATTGTTCAAATAAATGGGAAGTAATTAATGCAGTATTCTTTGCAATATTCCTTATGGTAGAATAAAATACGTTTCTTACACTTAAAATATGAAGTATAATTAATTCAGCATAAATAATTTTGCTTGACATTGAAATTATAGCCCAAACGCATGGAAAATAATAAATACAGTATTCACCTAAATGTTCTGCACCGAGAAATAAATGATATTAAGAGCATTTAAAATTTTAAAGACAATTATTTCAAAAAAGTTATAGTTTAAATATATAGAAAATTATAAATACGGCAATCTTCACTTTTTTTAAAGGTACTATGTCTCACCACAGCAAAGGAATTTTAACGAGCGAAAATGGTTGCAATGATTGTTCCGGATTTGCAAAAATTGTTTTTGGTAATTTTTTTCAACAGAAAGTGTATAAAATACAGAGAAAAAAAAATTACCTTATTCGAAAAATATTTTGCTCTGTGGAATAAAACTTGTAAGAACACGCCTATACCTTTCAATTTAATGGGATACCTGCAAATGACGTCATCTTAGATAAATCATGGCATTTGTCGATTCAGAAGCCAATCAGGGTTGACACACACGCGTGACGTCGCTTACAGGCATCGAATTAAACCTGATTAAAATCACATGGATAGGCATAATCACTTCATTTCTTCTCGAATTTGAGGTATCCAATTGATAATTATATAAATTTATATTAAAAAAGAAGTGTTCGAGTATTTACAAAAAATCAATACGAATTTTCGTCAATCAGCGATAAATAAATATCTTTAATAACTAAACCAAGTAAACACAGAAGTTTTTATTTTTAATTTTATGGTCTACTTAGAAAAATGGTCAACTTATGAAAGGGAAATTTAATCCTTTTTGACAGTTCGGTAATTGAGCATTAAGATCAATTAATAACTAACAAGACAATTATTAATAACTAACTAACAAGATTATTAATAACTAACAAGACTCATATATCTTTAGTTGTCATCACCATAAAGTTAACAAAAGTTATTACAGTATTTAGCCGTACATTACTTTTTATTTATCCCTCATTTAAAGGTAATATTATAATTATAACATTATAATAATAACATTTCCCTTTAAAATTGTTCTCTGTTATTGTTAAACTTTTTCAAATTATTATTTGAAATTAAATGCTTTAAAGTAAAGGTGCTGTTCCCTTATTAATAGTAATAATTACAAGATATTTTTTACTATGCAGAATTTTATGATAAAGATATTATGTTAGTACCGTTTTACAATTACATTTACTTTCATGATAAATTTTATAGAAAATTGTGCTCAATCAATGATTACAGTTAAATGAATATAAAATAAATTTTTTTAAAATTTTAAAGCAATATTACAAATAAACTCTTCGCTCTATTGCTAAATATTCTTTGGCCAAATACATTCATATAGTTATTAAAGTAATCAAAATTAAATAAAAATTTAAAAAGCAAGTTTGTGGGGGAATTTGTACTGGTAACTGAGTAAAATAAATTGTACTCTAATAGAATCCGCAGCAATGTTCGTGAAAGCAAATCAGTTAATAGAATGAAAAGTTTTGATATCTTTTAATTGAATAATATTTTATTTCGTTGCAACAATCAGTTTATGATCAAGATACAAAAATAATTTCAAGACATGTTTGTAATTAAAACGAAAAGAAAATGGATCCCTGCATTTCTCATGTAAAATAAGCCAAACCTTTCCCCCCAAAAATTACATTGTAAACTTTATTTTAATAAATATATAAATATTGTACAATCCAGGAAAAAACTTTTTTTAAAAATTCCGTCAAATGTTTGATTTTCGAAGAGTAAATTTTATAATGCTGCGTGCATTAATGTATTCGAAATAAAATACAAAGTTTCAAAAGTTACTGCCTATATATTTTTAAAAGACCTATGTCCATTTTTAACTTTCGAGTAATTTGCAATAAAAAAAAACTTTATCCTGTTTTATCTTTAATATAATTATTCTTAGTTTGCAGGTTCACCTATCAGGCAAGGTATTGCAAAATTTCAAAGTTAGTTTAATAGATGCAAACGGTAAATGTAGACAATACCAAACTAATTAAAATTCTACCACAATGGTGGTCTACCATCATTTTACCATTGTACTCAAAATATGCAATATAGAATTTAGTTACAGAATATTTGTTAAAAATATTTTACATTGCAATTTGCACTTGATTTCCCACATATTGAAATAATTTATCGTTAAAGCTTTTGTTTCTGTGAGCTATCTTGTTGGAAAAAAATTTTCTGGGCTTTAAAACATGCAATTATTTTAACCATTTAAAAATAATAATAAGCTTTTTTAAAAAATTGTCGATTTGATGTATCAACTTAAATGATTAAAATCGATCTCCAAAATGTGTATACACTGTTATGTATTTCACGGCAAAAATGGTTAAATAGCAATTTATTTAACTGTTATTCACGGTTTTTAAACCATACCAGTTGTAAATGGTTTCAGCACCTTAAAGGTGAAAAAACGTTCCTAACCATAAACTTTATGGTTAATAGTATGGACAGGCTGCTGCCGGTTGTTTTACCGTAATTTCGGAAGGAAAATTTTAACAGTGTATTTCTATCAGTCCTAACAAGACAGTGTTAGAATAAATTTGCCATTATGGAAAAATTAGATTAAGCGCTCTAAATTTAAAGGGAAGAAAAATTTTATTTTTTATTTATACATATTGCGTCACTTTCATAAAACTCTTGCTGGAGATGGACAAGTATTATTCTAAAAAAATAAATAACTGTAACGAAATTACAACAGTTATAAAATCAGCACATTATTCATTAAATCCCTTATTTCATATGAAGAACGTATCTCCGAATAATAGCCTTAACCTTCAGATTATTTACACTAATAAATAAATTATTAAAAAAAAATTTTTAATATACATAATATACTTAACCCAAAAATCAATAATATACATTTTTTTCCATAAAATTCCGCGTTAATTTTGGTTCGATTGAATCACTTTATTTTCAAAAGGCTCGCTTGCTTGTTTATATGGAAAAAAAAAAAAAACGATGTTTTTCTCGTTATAAAATTTTCTCACAGATTGTCAGGACTTTGCCTGGTCAGCTATTTCTGTGTGAAAAATTAAATAAAACTTACCTTTGTAAATGTATCGAAGAAATTCGTATCAGTCCTTAATGGGTTAAGTATAGCTTAGAAAATATGTATAATAACCATGTTAGTAGGCCTGTCCTACCGAAGTGCCAAAAACACTATGAAAATATGCGCTTACACCTGAGAATAAATAATAGCCTAAAAATGCTGCATTATATTTTCAAAATAAGGGCAGGAGCACAGGATGAAGTCTCATGATGTGATAATAATCACTTAACAGGTTGGTCACAATTTTAATAATTGGTCCTCGGCAGACACTCGGTTAGTGAAACTAGTTTATTTTCTGCTCCAATATTTTAGTTTCTGTAGTAGAAATTGATCTTTGAACTCTGGCTTTGGCCGCAGTTTCTGATCTGCCTGTAATTGGCACCTTTAGATTTCGGGTTCTGAGAGGATAATGACGCTTCTCTTCTTGCTGTCAACAGAGACTCATTTTGCACCCAAAGCCACACAATTACGCTTGACCCCCCCCCCCAACTATAATGGAACAATTATTTTATAACGTTTGTTATTGATGAAACAAGAGATTTTGTCTGAATCTTTCAGCAAGATTAACTCTGTGAAATCTGACAGAAGGAACGATTTTCAATAACAGTTTTTATTTATTAAAAAAAAAAAGGTATACTCTCAGAAAATTCAGTTCAACGTTGAATCATGAAATCGTACCCTGTAAAAAATTCTAGAACAAATTACTGTAAAAAGCACCAGCAAAGGATGCCAAAACTTTTTATCATGAAAGTGATTTTTACCGTGAAATGTATGGAGCAAAAAATGTGATATGCCGACATTTTTATGGCAATATTTACCGTAAAATCAATGAATCCCTAAAATTAAATAAACATTACTGTAAAAAATACTGCATAGAATTTTACGTTAAAAATGGATATCGTGATAAAATGGATTTACGGATGCTGCACTCAGAGTACCAGTATTTTTTCAGGAATTTGGTCAGGAATTTTTTACAGTATACGATTTTATGATTCAACTTTGAACCGACTTTTCTGAGAGCATGAATTTTTTTATTGAAAAAAAAAAAAACTGTTTTTGGAACATAGTTCCTTTTCCTTTTTTTTTATACTTCCTTTTTATTCCTTTTACAGATTTCAAAAAGTTGATCTTTCCAAAAGATTCATTCAAAATCTCGTACTTCATCAATAACAGTGGTCAGAAAATATAGCCGAAAATTTTTTCAGTGAACCAACTCGATAAAATGGTTTAACTTGATACAATTTTAATGTGGTGGCAAGTTTGAGCGATTTTATTGCCTTTAATGATCGATTTTAATACCTTAAAATGAGTTTTGATAGTTATTTTTTAAATACTTTTTGCTTATGTTTTTAAAATGATGCCATAAAATTTTGTTTCAGGTGAACGGTGATAAATTTTGTTTCAGATAGATTGTAACAATTATCAATGAAAATGCTTCACGGAACTTTTTGTATCTTAATAACATTTACTAATCGCTTAGTTACAATAGCACAATTAAGACTTACATACATGCATAATAGAATAAAAATGCAATCGGTTTTATTTCTCGATTACAGTAATAAATTACTCGTAGCATGATAACAATTCATCATAATTTTAATTGCAGAAGTAATCATAACAACTTGCAATAAATAACACGAAACAATTACCATTATGAATGCAAGCAATCAAAATCAGTGATTACTTGTAATCATGGACATTACAATCGTCATTATAAGTAATTGTGATTATATGTGATGAAAATATGCGATTACAAGTAACTACGATGCAACGATACCATATGTACTTATATTTGTATGTATTATAGAGTGCGAAAAAAAAACGAACACCCTGAATAACTTTTGAGTAAATGAACGGATCTTCATGTTCTAAGACTCAATTAAAATGATTCGGGAGGGTAATCTAAATTATGTTAATTGAATATTTGCAAACGATATTTTAAATTGCAAAAGTTGATGGAGAACGCAAAAAGTGAAATTAACGTTAAGGACGAAACTTCGGGCCGCTCTTCTGACTAAACTATTTGGACAATATTTCCCAAATTTCAGCCTCATTTTGGGGATCAGAGACTCCCAGACGAAAAGCAGACATGTTTATTCAGTGCAAGTACACTTTTTTGTCTGCTTTCGTAACTTGAAATAATCGTCAGTACTAATTAATTAGCATATTTGAGGTCACCCCCTTAAACCATTAAGATTGAACTATAGAACATAAAGATACGATCATTAGATCGATTAGATTAAAGATACGATCATTAGGTCAAAAGTTATTCAGATAGGGCTCTTTTCGTGCACTGTACATACAATGCATGTACATATGCATACATGCATACATTATACATACATACATTATACATGCATACATTGTACATGTGTACACTCAAACATTGGACAGTGCATATGTACAATAATATCTTGAACCTACATATACCGTAAATCGATACATAAATTGAACAAACAGGCATCTACATGTGTACAATACATGTATGTGCATATGTACAATATATGCAGGGCCAATGCGCGTATGCATGTACAGTGTGCAAAAATAAACGGACCACCTTTAATAACTTTTGATCTAATGATCGAATCCTCGCGTTCTAGGACTCAATCTTAATGACTCAAGGGAGTGATCTCAAATATAATTAATAAGTGCAGACGATATTTTTACTTACTAAATAAGATAAAAAAAACGCCCTTTCTCTGAATAAACATACCTTTTTTTTTTCTTTTGACGGAATCGGATTTCTGACACCCGAAATACAGGGGGGTAGCCGCAATCTGGGAAATATGGTCCCAATAGTTTTCTCAGAAGAGCGGTCCAAAGTTCTAACCCCTTAATGTTAATTTTACTTTTTGCTTAATTCGCTACATCTCGAAATTTTTTTAAATGATTTGAAAATCTTTTGCGCACAGTTATAAAATTCATTTGTAAATCAAAAAATAACCTTTACTAAATATTTAATATTTTTTATTATCTTATTTAATAACGGTCGAAAATATTTTGAATTGAAAAATTTTAAATGTACAATTTTTTTACATAATTTTAAAGAACATAATTTTACATGACAAAATACGAGTTTTGAGCAAAATTGGTCAAATAGTGCCTGAGAAATCGAATTTTAAATATCTGACTTTTTTGAAATTCAATTTCTCAGAAACTATTCTAATGAATTCGCTCAAATTTCGCATTTTGCCTTAAAAAATTATATTCTTTCAAATGATGTAAGAAATTGTATACCTTACAATTTCAAATTTTTTCGACAGTTATTAAATAAAATAATAAATATTTAATAAAGGTTATTTTTTGCAAGAAAATTATCTTTGGACAAACGAATTTCATAATTCTGTGGAAAAAATTTTCAATTCGCGACCACCCCCTTCAGCTATTAAGCTTGAGTCCTAGAAGATCTGATCATTAGATCAAAAGTTATTCAGGGTGGCCCGTTTTTTTCAGGGTGGCCGGTCAGGAGAGCGGTCCAAAGGTTGGACCCCTTAATGGTAATTTTACTTTTCGCGCATTTCGCCATATCTCGAGAATTTTTTAAGCAAAATTAAAAGTTTTTATATACAATTATTAAATTAGTTTATGCAAAGATAATTCCATGCAAAAACTAAATTTCATTAAATATTTATTATTTTTTATTATTTTATTTAATAATAGCCGAAAAAATTCTTAATCGTAAGGTACATAATTTTTTACATCACTTTAAATTATTTGCTTTTACATGACAAAATACAAAATTTTAGTGAAATCGGTTGAATAGTTCCAGCGAAATTGAATGTTACAAAAGTCAGACATTTAAAATTCGATTTCTCAGGCATTATTCGACCGATTTTGTCCAAATTTTGTATTTAGCCATGCAAAATCACATTCTTTAAAAGTATGCAAATTATGTATACCCAGCAATTAAAATTTTTTTTAACAATTGTTAAATAAAATAATAATTAATAAAAGCTATTTCTTGCATATTATTATCCTTGGATAAACGAATTTTATAATTGGGCAAAAGATTTTCAATACGCTTACAAATTTGCTGAGATATAGCGAAATACGTAAAAAGTAAAATTAACATTATAGGGTCCAAATTTTGGAGCGCTCTCTTGACTAAACTATTGGAACCATATTTTCCAGATTGCAGCTATCCCCTATTTATTGGGGGCGATAAATCTTAATCCGTCGAAAAAAAGGTACATTTATTTAGAGAAAATAAGTTTTTGTGTCTGATTTCGTAACTTAATATATCGTCTGCACTTATTAATTAGCATCCTGGAGGTCACTCCCTCGAACAATTAAGATTGAGACCTAAAACCATGATGATCCGATCATTAGATCAAAAGTTATTCAATGTGTTTCGTTTTTTTTTTCGCACTGTACATACATACATTGGATATGAAAATACATATATTGCACGTTTTTACATTGGACATAAATAAATTATACATAGGTACAAATGTATTTGTGCTCAACATAAATATGAATTGCTATGTATCTGTTTAGAACAATTATGCATAACAAGTTCATATTTATGTTTTATATATATTTATATTGAATGTACCTACATGCTTCCATATTGATACATTGCATGTAAATTTGTACATAGTAAAAGCATATACTATATGTACAAACTTTTATTGTATGCCCTCTTACAAAGTATGATAGGAGTTTATATTTTAATCGTATACATTGATTGCTTGTTATAAATTGTAAATAGATTTTGATCACTTGTAATCATAATTAACTGCAATCATATATTTTAACTACTCGTAACCATATATTGCGATTATTTGTACATGATTACAAGTAATCAGATTTTTTTTGATTAATTGTGATCCTAATTACTTGTAATCGTGCAATTGTTCGTAATTCTTTCTTGATTTGATTACGAGTAATTACTACCATATGTAATCAGAGATCATGATTACTTGTAATCGCAATCACTTATAATCCTGAGTGCATGTAATGGACTACATAGCAGTAAATATCTGTGTCATTCTTTTAAAAGAGTACAAAACGATATCATGAAGTACTTATGAAAATTTCAAACAATATTGGAAAAGGATAGATGATAATGTGAATTTGAAAAAAGTATAATATTACTGCCCGAAGGGGATAGAGCGCTCGCCGCCGAAGAACCCTTGTTCGATTCCGAGTGATGGCTGGTAGATATGAATTCCGCACACGGATCGCACCGACCACAGTGCTCAGTTAGAGTATCCTCAGTGATAGACAGATCATGGCTTACAGTCCCAAAGCCGCCGGGCTAATCGTGACAAAATTTCATGGTTTTGCTCTCCAAGTAACGCAAATACGTGTTAGTTCCATCAAAATGTCCTCGAAGAAGGCAAATTTCTGTCAATAACTCGATTCTGGTAATTCTTTGCTTTCTGGATGGGGTTCAAAATTACAAGGCAACAGAGTTGAACATAGGTAGCAATAAACATCATAATTGGGTCGGCTGTTCAACGATAGTTATAAAATAAAATATTACTGCTCCAGTAAATGGTAAAAAAAAAAAAAAAGTTTTTCATAAAAAATAATATCCCGGAGTGACTAAAACCTCTAGTTCTTACTACTTATCGAGTCTATAAAACTGACTTCCATCTTTTCATTTTAACCCATTTTTTATTAATTTGGACATTTTTCAAAATAATATTTAGATAGATATACAAGTTGCATTGATGAAATTTCTGAATTGATCGAATAACTTTTGAGAATATAAAGTTAATTACATATCCATTTAATATGTTTCGAGGTAACACACACCTATTGTAATCTACTATGATGCAAAAGTTTCAGAAATAAATTTTTAAGTCATTACGTAAAACAAAACGTCTAATTTGAAGAGCATTCCGAATAAGGACTTTAAAGTTGCTTTTGAAAGAAAAAAAAAATTTATGAAGAAAAAAATTTTATTGTTAAATTAACTGCGCAACATTTAATTTAACAAAATATTATTGAAAATAAATTGCTAATTGCGCATTAATTATTTTAAGAAATTGGCGAAAAATGAAATAGTTAATAACAGAACAGGAATGACAACAATAATTTTATGATACAAACTAGGCATACCTATCACAGTTTTTATAAGCTAATTATTTTTCAAAATATATGCCTTTTTTTAGATTATTTTTGTACAGAATTAATACTTTGAGTAGTTAAGATCAATACCAAAAGCAAGGGAAAAAAAGAAAATAATTATAATTTTGAGATTTTGTCAAATTTAGATTTTTCAAATTTTTTCCGATGAAACTTTTGTATCGTTTCTTTTTGGTGAATTTTGACTCCCAGCCAATCACAAATTGATAGCCACACATGATATAATTTCTTCATATCTCTAAGTGCGTTAAATATAGGGACTCTAGATAAAATTAATATGCAGAGCATTGTTTTTATAAGGTTCAACTCACCAAAAGAAATATTAACTATCACATGGTATCATTTAACCTGTAATATTCAGAGTTTACCACAATTTTTCTTTTTCCGTGGTTTAAAAAATAATGTTAATTTTGCTTTTTTAGTTCTCGGTGAATTTCCATTATTTAAGTTTATAGAGACATGCTATAAAATCGTAAGTATCAATAAACATGACTTCACTATATATTATGAAATAATTATCACCATATATCGTGAAAGTATTAATGTTGTGTTTACCTGTGATAAACTAACATAAGAAATCAAAGATTAATTAATAAAAAAGTACCATAAAACTATTTTTTATTGATTAGAGCTGCAAGCTTTCAAATCGTTAATATTATAAAATATTTATCAAATTCTAAGGAAAACTCTTTCTTAGGAAAGTAGCGCGTGAACCGGTGATTGGAGGTAATTATAAAGAAGTCAGATAGGTCCACCATGTCTTCAAATTTATATACAACAAATTTATTACACATCTGTTTGAAATTGTGAATTGGTATAAGTTGTATACATTGAGAAAAAAATATGTTTAAAAATATCCAAATATGGTAAAATTTACCGTACTTCTGGCTCTATGGGAGCACCAAAAGCCTCAGTAATTTTCACCGAAGCGCTTTGGTAGCGATTTCGGTAAAATTAACTACAAAATATAGCTTTATAATAGGGGATAAAATTTAGTAATTTTATCATGATGCCATAAAACATGAAATAAAAACAATTTATTCTGTTAAATTTACTTTTAAGTTTTGTATGTTTTACTAAATGTGTGATAATAAAAATAATAGTTTTGAAAACAAGAATTTCCACTAAACCGTTACCGTAGGAAAGAAAAAAATTTCCAAGTAAATGGTTTAAACATAGTATATTTTGGATTTATGAAACAGAATTATATATTTTTTTTTCACCAGAAATGTTAAAATGTCATTAGCATACAATATGGTAATTTTACCAGAATTCCGCTCCGTGAACATACATATATAAGCAACATTATGCTTTACTCATATAAATTAGTTCTCTTTTTTTCAAAGTTTTATTAATCTGTTTATGTTAGATCTCTAAAGCAAATTTAAAAAAAAAATCTAAGAAAATTTTTTTTAAAGAATAAAAAGCAATTTTTTCAAAAGCAATTTTTCGGGTTATGTACTTGCATATTAACACAAAAAATTGCCCTTATAATAAACTGTTTCACAGTATGAGCATACTTTAGACATAATTTAATAGTGTGGTGTTATTAAAAAATATTATAAAGGCTTCATTTTTAACTAAGTGATTTACAAACGGTCAATTTCTTGAAAGCGAGCGTTAATGATTGCTAAAGCAAAACCCGTAATTGTGTAAGAGCAACAGCAGCTACATTACTGATTACAGTGCGCAAAATAAGAAAACGAAATATCTTAAATATCTTTTGACATATTAATTTGATGCAATCTTAAGGTCACGAGTTTATTTTATATTGATTATAATTAGTTATTGGAGACGAATATTTAAAATTATAAAATCAGAAATGAAAATTTAATTATCGTGAAATTAATTGGGTATAATATGAAAAAAGCACAACTACTTCCACTTACTAGGAATAACATTTACCTTTTAGTTTAATTAATAAACTGAGTTTTAAATATGCTTACTAAATTCATAAACTTAGGTAAAACAACAATATAAATTATTTCCAAAGGAACTAGACTAATACAATTCCAACCTGGCGAGTAGCGACTTATAACAAGACACTTCGTTTGATGCTTTTACTTGTTGCTAGAAATCAGGTTCAGTTAAATTTAGTAGGAATAACACGATCTGTGACGTAGGCTATAGTATACCCAATTAAGTACAGTGCCGTATGGCCCATCGAATTCGTTGAAATATAATTCTTCCTCGCCAACTTCTTTTACTTATTTATTTATTATTATTTATTATTTCTTTCTGTATTTTATCGTAACTGTGATATATTTTTGTTTTGTGTACCTGTTACCTTCAATGCATAATTAGTTTGTTTATGTTCTGCATGGCTTCGAACCTGTCTTTTTGTTAAATACGAAATATATAGTGAAAGAATTGAAATTTTGTTAAAGAATCTTTGTGAAAGAATATTTTTGAAATAATATAGAATGTGTCAGTTGAGAGAATTGATACTTGGTGGGCTTGGTTTACTCGAAATACGATGGAAAGAACAGTTGCTAACGAAAACAAATGGCAAGTTTAACAACCAATCCGGATCGAGATACCTACACTTCCTTACTTGCAGGCATCACATTATAACTATTTAGTGCAGACGATATTTAAAATTACAGAATCAGAAATAAAAACGTACTATAGATTTTTTTTTTTAAATTTTAGATTATAAACAAATCAGGTAGGTGTATATTATTTGCTTCTATTATTGTTTTTGAACCATGTAATTGTGCAGCATTTTGCTTTCGCAATTGTTCACTGTCATACTTTCTAAGCACGGAGATAAAACTCGGAAAAAATGGGCGGAATTTAATAATTAGTTTAAGGAAGTGGACAGTAGTGGAGAAATAATGGTAAAAAAACTTTCTTTTATTTCTTGTGAAATCTTTAATAAAAAAATTTTTGGTTTGAGATAGTAATGTTATATTTCCTAATGAATCTTAATTGAAGGTATGAGCTACGTGATAATAAGTTTTTTTTTTTAATTTAAGATTATTAATTTTAATTTTTTTTTAGATAACCTTTGATACATTGAAATGTATGAGGTATTTTCAGTTTCCAGAATTTCCTTGTTTTATGAAAATATGATTCACGATTTCGTTGTTTGATTTTGTCTTTTTTCCCAACCCATATTTTTCTCACTTTTGATTCTCAGTTAGATCATATGTTAGGGTTTTGTCATTTTTGCGTTGTCATTGTATTAGCTATATTGTCTTATTCGCAAAAATTAGTTGCTGTTTTATCCAACTTATGAATGTGCATGTCGCATTCTCATCAATTCATGGAAATTCCATTCATAATTTTCAGGTTTCGCGAATTAATCCAGACTATAAATACTATTTATTTCATGACCACCATAATCACAAGAACATTTTCGCACAACGGAAAAAAAACCCAATTAATCCATTAAGAGAATGATAATGTATAATCTACTTAATGATCTATGAAGTAATCAAATATTTATTTACATACCATTGAAAAAATAATAATACTCTCATTGTATTATGTCATATACAATAAATCATTACTCAATATTTAAGGCGTCACTTATACTAATCTTATCAATCAATATTAAGGAGGATGACGTAAGTAATTTAACACGTCGACATTTTTATAGAAGGATAAGGAAATGGAGATCAATTGAGTGAAACAATGCGTCTAACACTTAACGTTTTGAGCAAAAATTGTTCATTACATAATTTTTAAAATCAATTTTTAAATTATTATTATTATTACTTAAGATGAAATATACTTTACTTTTGCATCGATTATACGATAATTAATGGTTTAAATATATAAACTAATTAACTGAAACTATTACATTGGGAAAAAATACATACGATCATTTTACTTGAAACTGAAAAAGAGAATACAGTAGAACCTCAATTATCCGAACTTTTTCCATCCGAATACCTCTAAGGTTCAATATTTTCTATCACTAACGCATTTTTTACAAGCACTTTTTTTTTTGCACTATTAATAATATATCCGTTGTATAAGAAGCCTTCAAAAACTATAAAATAATTTAAAAAATGTAAAAACACAACTTTTTTATGGGTCTGTACGAAAAAATAATAAATAAAATACAGCGAGTAATTTATGAAAGTTGAGTTCATATATTCTTGACTAATTTTCAAGGCTTTATGAACATATTATATAAGGTTCGTCTTAAAATGAGATGCAAAAATTTCTCATAACATTTTTAAAGAAAGCCTATAAAAATTCGTTGTATAATGTCAAATCCAAATGAACTAACGACTTTTCATCAGCTTTTCGTAAAAATGTTGGAAGAAATTCTTACAACGTATTTTGAGATAAATTTTATACAAAAACTAGCCGAGATTATATAAACAAGATTTTGTGAAGTTACAGAAATATTTTATTTATTACGTTTTCGTACAGACACATTAAAAAGTTGTAGTTTTTTTAAAAAAAATTTAAATTATTTTATTTGAGGATATCTACATCGTCTTAGAATTAAGTCTTTGAAAAAAAATTGCACCTTAATTTTTTTTTCTCAGAATCACGCTTTAAAAGTACACTTTTAAACAAAATAACTCGTACGCTAACTTTACCAACTACCAATTCAGTGACGTAGCTCTGATCTATAAGTCATTAGAGTAAAAGTTACTTTTAGGGCATGAAAACTTGTTTTTTAATTTGTTACTTAGCAATCAAGTATATTGGCATACAACTGCAAATAAAAATATAACACTGTCAAATTTCCAGATAAACTTTCAGTGACAATAACAAAAGAATTCCAGATTTTCATGCTAAACCTCTATCCATACTAACCCTTTCTTCCCAAATCCCATATTCAAATAGAGCTTTGAAATTGCATGTCAGGATAAAATAATTTATCTGAAAGTTTTATATAACTTTTCCACAAATTTCATATGCATAAAACATTTAATAACGTGCAGATTTCTAATAAAACCAATCCAGTTGCAATTAAAATATACAACACAAATAATTCAGTCACATTTTGTAAACCTTAATCCCAAGAACTGGACTTCAGAAATGTTTGCAATTTTTAAGGCCCCTTATTTAGAATTTGCTGTTCTTGGGGGCCCTAGAAAATTCAAGGGATATGAATCAAGGACAAAGAAGTTAGAAACTGGTTTCTAATAAATGGGGTCGGCACTTTCACTTACTTTTTTAGAATTCTTTCCTTATCTTGATCTTAGATATTTAGCTAAAAACAGATTAGAATTTAATTGCGAACAGATTTGCTAGAAATTAAAAAGAAAAAAATAGATAAATCCGTTTTATAACTATTCTTTCAACAGTTTTTTTTTTGGAAAAATGGGCTCTTACGAAATTTGTTATTTGAATATATGTCGTATAACATGGGAAAAATTCAACAGCGAAAAAATGACAATGAGAAATTAACACGTGATAAATATCGCAATTTTTAAAATTTTATAAATTCAAACAATTTTTACAACTAAAGAAAATGATGTTAAAAAAATCAGTCACATTTGTCTGAAATGGAGAGAAAATAGTTCTTTGAAAAAAAAAATTTTTTAGAAACAATTGAAAGGTATTGAAAAAAATTTTTAGTCCTATTATTAAATATTCCATCTTTTATACGATTAACCTTATTTTAAAAGGATCTAAATTTGTTTGATTAATTTTTAAACTTCTTGATATTTTACATTTAGTTTTAGTTCTTGAAAAAAATTATTTAAGTTTTGCCAATTTGTCTTTTGAATTTGATAAGGGAAAGAAGCTCTTATAATTTAAGATTTTAATCTAAAAGCAAATTCTTTAAGAATTTGCACGGCTACCATTTAATGGTAGCCGTGCTGTGACGAAGGACTTTTTTCTAAAATAGATTTTTTTAATGGTCAGTTCGTATTAGATATTAACCGGTTCTAAACTTCGAAATTACCAGATTTGGTTAAGCCATGGCACTTGCCTACGCGACATAATTTTCTAAAGACATGCTTATCTTTCAGAATAACTGACGATTCTAGATGCATTTCCAACAAGAAAATGCACACAAATTTGATTTTCTATCGAAAATTCTTATAATCTTCAAAAATACACTAAACACTCGTTTGGTTTAGAAAAAAATATGAAAAAATGGAATTTTATTAGAAGCAGGCCAAGTTGGATGATTTACTTAAAGGTGTGAACAAGAGAAAAAAAAATTTCTAATAAAACATACTTCAACTCTAGAATATTAAAAAAGAATTGCAAGAATTCTGTACTGTAATCTACATTTTTCAAGCATAACTGATGGATTATTGCAAAAGTAATAAAACAGGTAGACCAGAGTTGCGTCCCCCCGTTTCGTGACAGAACTTTTTTGCCTTGAAAATCTACTTGTTCCTGTTTGTTTATTAAGTAGCATAAAATGATGCTATAATGGTACTTTTCATCTACTATAACGCTGTATACTATAGTATTTTTTTCATAGATTACAGCATTTTATTAATTTTGCCTTTCAAAAATGAAAGATTATCAGAAATTTAAAGCCTATTTAAATTAAAGCTGCTAAATTCAACAAAAAAAATATTTATAAAAAAGTCTTAAATATATTATTTAAAAAAATCAAAATGTTTAACATAGTATTTTCTCACTAACACTTATTATCTGGGACAGTAGATCCCAATTTTTTTACGGCTATGGAACCCTAAATTATCTTTCTTCTTTTGGTGTAACCCTCTGAAACTCCTTAACAATAATACTGAAACCTTTTTTTTTTTTCAATAATAGTCTTAAGATTAGGTTTTATGACAGAGAGTCGAATTTGCACTCAAGGAGCGGCATCTAGATTAGTTCAGAGTTAGATTTTGGAGCTCTTATTAACTTAAAATAAGTTGAATTATTTGTTTTTTGTTGGTGTGAAAACGAGAAACTGATATAATGCTGACACTGGTATAAAAGAAATATATACATATTATAGCTGAATATAATTATTTTATTGTGAATTAAAAAGTTCAATTGAAGTACTAATACAATTTTTATACAAATACATGTACTTTTCACAATTTATTTTGAAAACTAGAATTATTTTAAAATTGATACTTATTTTTTCATTGGTATTTTACTGTTATTCTATGAAAATAGCTTAATTATTATGTTATTAATCGGTTATTAATTGGATCGAAATGTAATTACAGTTTTCAATACTCATTACAAGTTTTTTAAAAAAAGTCTCAAAAGTTCGGAATCTTGATGATACTTCTGCGAGACACGAAGGTTTCGCGGAATTTTTTCGGTTTAAGTCATATAAGGAGTTATTATTCATTGTTATTTTTTAAACAAACTGAACTTAAATGATAAAATAATTTATCAACATACCCTTTTCTTCTTCATTTTTTACAACCATATTTCCACTCTCGATCTTCTTTGATTTTGTTGGCTCCTTTAACAAATTATCTACGGTTTTTCAATAATATCCACAAGTTTCATATAATTATGATAATCAAAATCTGAAAACTTTTCTTCATAATTTTTCTTAACAGTTTGCTTCCTTGGTCCTTTTTTAGCAGAAACTTCGTCAAAATCTGATTCTGATAAGGTAGGATTTGAATCTGAACTTATGGAGCTAATAGAAGATTCCTTTATTGCACAACTCTTTGATAGAGCTATATGAGATTTATCTACAGAGGGATTCGAAGACTTAATTTCGAACTTTATCTCAAAATGAACCTCCGCAGTGACCATTAGATTATGAGATTGCAAATTAGATTTTGATTTGTTAGAATTGAAATTAAAACTCCCTTTCGAAAAAGTTTAAGTTCAACTTTAATTTTTGCATCACTTTTTAAAACCTCACCAACCGCAGTTTCCTAAGCAAGCGTATATACTTGCGGATCAAGTTTACTATCACTAACTTTACTGTAAATTACTGATTTACTATGTACTCACTAAGCAGCTCATGACATTCATCACCATTTAATTAAGCATGGGAGTCAACTTTAACAGCTTCATCGTAAGATGTAAGAGAAATTAGAGGTGGCACTAAATCGCTAGTTTTTAATTCTGATTTCATGATTTTTTGAACTTTTTTTTACTTTTTTCAGATTGTTTCAATAAATAATATTCCTGCTGACGCAAAGCACTCATCACATGATTTAATTCACTTTTAACTTCTCTCCTCACTTTTTCCTTTTTTCTTTTTAGTTGTATATTTCAGATTTCTTGACCATGGCACTTCAATTTGCACATTTGTGAGCTTTCAGCTCACTTGGATTACACTCGTCACATTCATTTTTTCCTTCAAAGCGGCCAAGATTAAGACCCAAGCAATTCAAATGAAAAACTTTGGGGCAAAAGTACCATAAAAAAGTGTTCCACCATTTACACACCAAGCACAATAAATGTAGACATCCACTTCCTTACAAGTAAACTATTGCATAAAACTCAGAGCGTTCCTAAAAAAGAATATAGTTTGACTAATAAGTTAATAAAGAGGCTTATATGAGACAAAAGATTAAACTATTATTTTACTGGAGTTTAGTGATTTGTTTTTCCAACTTTTTTCCCCTGAGGAATTTAAAAGACGCTTTAAAAAAATCTAGTATTAGAAATTATTCAAAATTAAGTATACAACTCTAAATTAAGTTGATGCTTTTAAATACTTAAGTTCTTCCATTATTTCGATCTTCTTCCAAACATAAAGTTTAAAAGGCTTTTAATTTAAAATAAATTATCCTTCAAAGCAAGAAAATGTGCTAGAGTTACACAATAGATCAGCTAAATTATCGCCTTTCTTTTAGAAAAACCTTGTCTTCATAAAGTTTGTACTTTATTTACGTCGTACTGGAGATGCGCAATGGACTATCGACCATTGGGAATTGTAAAGAAAATTTTTCCTCAAAGAGAGACTACTCATCATTTAAAATATTTAACGTGAAGAATAAAATTTTTCATCATCAATAAGTGCTTTAAAATTAGATTTCAAATCAGACGATTGAATTCGCCAGACTGGAGGACCATCTTTTCTACGTTTGAATCAGTTTTTCGATGTGTGAAAAAGCTTGAAAGGAAACTGAATTATGATTTTCGTTGAAATGAAAGCAAAAAAGAACGGGCATAAACGTAGAGAATCAGGAAAGTTTGAATTCGTCAAAAAAAATTTTGAATTGAAAAGTTTGATGGGAAATACTAACGCGATTATTTATAAATTCATATTTTTTCATAACAAATTTAATGCATTTTTATTAAAATATATTAGGGGCTAAACCCCTGTTCGTTGATGCTCGCCAACCCTGATGATTGCTTCGCAATAATTTCTGTTTCTTGGCATAAAACAATTAAAATTATTCAACTAAAAGTATATATACTAAAAAGAACAGTTGTTGCTCCACTTCCCACGTCCAAATATTTCCCTTATGATACTATTAAGTTGAACATAAATCATTTTTATATGTAATAATTTTTTGAAATGATATTTAAAATTAAAAGTATATTGTTATAATAAACTTGGTGAGTTCACAACTGTAATTTAATATTTTTGCTTACCATATGGAGGTATGTATTTTAAACACAATTTTTGCTTTTATCACTTTTTGTATGAAGCTGAAAGTTATGGGGTAGACTATATTTGAGGGTGCCCCTTGATTCTCGCCAAGTTGTGATCGCGGTAGATAGCCAAGCTGGGCGATGTTGAAACCCAATCGTGGTTCCGATTTGTTTAGATTTTAGCGTTATTTTTAAATGCTCAATGGTATATGTAATTTCAGAGGTCCGTTAGTTCTACTTTGGATACCCGCTGGTAAGGTTACTTTTGAATCTGGTCAATAAGATCGAAGGTATGTGGGCAGTCATAAAAAGGGATTTAAGAAAAAAATTTCACCGCTGGTCCGGTATTACAGACGCCATTTTCGATTCGTATTTCGTCGAATTTATGTGGCGATGGAGGTACACAGATTCTATTCATGATAAATTTAAACAGTATCTAACTGTTATTAGATAATTCTGTGCACCTGAATCTGAGAATATTCAAGGTTAATGAAGAAGAGAGTTGTTTTTTTCCTTTTCTTTCTGCTCCTACTCCATTAATTTTTGCTTCGATTCAAAATCCAATTATTGGGTCATAAATTTTGTTTATATTGGGTTCATTGCAAGTTTTGGCCGATGTTTCGTTGAAATTTTCCAATGTTTTATTGAAATATCATTACGTTTTTGCCGCCATTCCTGTTAACACGTTGTTCCGCGCAAACAGGAATAGCGCCAAACATAAGTCGCTAATTTCGCCAAGGGACACCTTCAAGTATATTTTTCCCAAGTTATGTTCTTAAATCATTTAACGAATCTCTTCAAGTATATTGCACCAAAAAATAATAATTTTAAAAACAGTTAATAAGATCAGGCCCCGATTTAAATAACTTTGTCTTAAAATGTAACATAGAATTATATTCTAATAATAATAATAATAATATTAAAAACAATCCTCTTAAACTCTTAATTTAGAAATCAAACAAAATCAAAAACATAATAATAACAGTACAGGTATTTTTAACCTTTAAATTAGAGAAACAAAAATATTTATCGGAAAACAATAACCTTATGACTTATATCAATTTTATGCTGATGACAACCAAACCAATATAAAAATTAATGTGGGAAAACTGCATCCTACCATATGATTTTCCAGCCAATAATCAATTTAGTCAATAGTCAATTTAACAACAATGGAAAACTGCGACACCATCATTAGATTTTTATATATAGTAAGAAATATTTTTTTTTAAAAATTTTTATGTCCACTGAAATTTTACTTTAAGAATTTCTTCAAAATAATCGAAATGAAAAATAAAGGATGGATTATTGATTACATATAAATTTTAATAGGTTTCAAAAATCACATCAGGTAAATAAAAAGTTCTAACACTCGGAACCTCTGTGACCCTTCCGCGGAACCCTCTGGAACATCCTTTGAGAACCATTAATTTAAGGCAAGTTAAAAGTATTATGGCATATTCACCATTTAGATTGCACAATAAAGTTCTTAAATATCTTATAAAAGTTTTAATTCACTTTCTAACACTTGTAAATTTTTTCCATACATTATTAAAAAGTCGTCATTTACTATTCAAGAGTATTTCAAAAACAACACAAAATGTTTCAAACTTTTTTATCGGTACTATGCTATCTATCTATTAGAGAAAAAACTAATAAATCAGGGAGAAAAGACTAAAAGAGTTAAGCGGAATTATTTTAAAAAAACGGTGATTAAATGTAGCAAAAAAATTCATCTCAGGTAATGAATGTATTTTTTTTTGTAACATACACATTATATTGTCTTTTAGCCACAGAAACTGAATATATTCTAACCAGTTTCATGAAGCGAAAAAAGACAATATTTAATGCTTTATCATAAAAAAAATTTTTTTGCTCTGAATCATTTAATAGCGACTTCTAATTAATTCACATTTTCCAACGAAGTAAAGAAAAAAACAATTGTGTTCTTAAAATTAAATCATAAACGCAAAGATATTATAAAAAGATAATTTATCAATACTTTAACTTAATAATTCATTATATTGTCAATTCGGGACACTGCTCTTCTCTTTCTTAGATTTAATTTCTTGGAAGCAAGAGGTTGTCTTCGATAAACCGTTTCTAGAAAATTTCATCTTAAAACTTTTCATTTTTTGCAATGAATTACTGTTGTCCTTTTTAGAACATCTCTGAATCTTTCAACCTGCGCAATGAATTAAAGAAAAATCTCTCGAAGATAATGAATGCGATAATATCTGTTGATACTCTTATACAGTAATAGGTAGAAGAAAAAGAGAAAGAAGGAAAAGGAAAGAAACAGAAAACTGTACAGGCACTAAGATTTATTTACTTTAATATTCAGTTTCATCATTCCATGCTGCAATACGAACTTTTTATTCTTTCTGGAACAGATTTTGCAAGTGTAATATAATAAAAGGTTCAGTTATCGATAATTCTAGAACAACTTTTTTTAAAAAAATTTTTTTTTCGTTCTTAAGCGCCAAAATTTCATATTTATTTCATACTCTACTTGATATCAAATATTCTTATTTGATTTAAATTCAGAAATTTAATTCCTTATTTTCAAATATTCATCATCGTTTTGTAAGGAAAAAGTAGGGATACATTAAAATAGGATATTAAGTTATTTAAAAAAAAATTATCTACGCCATTAACTACAATCTAATGTGTTATTGCAAAGTTTGAAATTATTTTAATATTTTCTTCACACACATTGTGACATTCTTCTGTGTGAAAATTAAAGTAACTGCTACTGATATTTTTAACACAGAAGTTTTTCATTTTAATTTTCACTCATCTTCTTCAGATTCTAAAAAATGAAATACAAATGTTTAAACTGATTAAATTTCTTTATATAACATGAAAACATATTTTCCATTGTTGTCAGTGCTTTTTTATTGGCTGGAAAGTCACATGGTAGGATCCAGTTTTTCCACATTAATTTCCATATTTTTTTTGGTTATCATCAGCATAAAAATAATTGTCATAAGTCATAAATTTTATTATTTTCCTATAAAATATTTTTGTATCCATTGTTAAAAAGTATTTATTTCTAAGTTATTTACCTGTTTCTAACTTAAGAGTTTAAAAATAATAGAGTTGTTTCCTTATTAAAATGTAATGCTACATTACCTTATTACGCTACATTTTAAGATAAACTAATTAAAATCGGTGCCTAAACTTATTAACCCTTTTAAAATTATTATTTTTCAGTGAAAATTACATTGGTTGACTAGTTGGTTGTCGTATTATGGGCATGGAAAATTAATCATTAAAATACCATTTGGGACCGAAAATTACATCAATATACTATCATAAATCACATTAGGTAAAGAGATTCCTTAAATGTTTCAGAGCTTAACAAAAATGAGTGAATTGCATTTCATATTTCAGCCTGTTTGGGAAGCAAAATTGAAATTACTGTTGTAAACTCATCAAATTTTGAATAGCAATATATCCTTAATTTTGAATGTTATTTTAAGCAATGATTGCTACGCAAAATTATTTATTACCACAAATAGATCTAAGAGAATCAAAAAGTAAATACTTGAACGTGATAGCAAAAGCTTAATCAAGACGAATTTGTGTTAGTACATATATTTTAAGTGAATAATTTCAAATTTCGTAGAAAAAAAAATTTTCTATGCCAAGAAACAACAATTACAACAATAACAACAATTGAGGCAAACATCGGAGTTGATGAGCGGAAGGGAGTAGAGGACTTAGCCCCCCAGTAAAAAATACTATTGAAGACGATTGCACTTTTTTTCAGATATTGCAAAAATAACTAGACTTAAACGTATAACTTTATACGTTTCAATTATATAAGCATTTTTTTAAAAAAATTTTAAAGCCTATAAGAATTCCTAAATCAAGATCAGTTTAAAAGATTTATCTATTTTTAACAGCATTTTTTAATAATTTTTTTCTTCTACTTTTGGAGATTTTTATATCTTTTTCCTTGCTTTCTTTATATGTTTAATTTATTTCGTGAGTTCTATGTAATTGCAGCTTGTGCGCAGTAAATAAAATTTATTATTTCTCTTAATCTTCTTCGGTAATCTCTCTTTTCATTTATACTTTTTATCTTTATTATATTATAAATACATATTTAAAATTTTATTCGTTTTCGATAAGAAACATTGCTACTCCATAATGATATTTCTTTGAGAGGAGTGATAGGTTGACGTAAGCACTTTCTAAATCTCTCAGGCACGCATACTCAGTGCACTGCAAAATAAGCATCCTATTATCTGTCTTCTCCCTTATATTGAAAAAATCGAACCAGATCCCAATCATGCGTAAATGTTCGGTAGGTTTTCGGATGTGAAAATATTTAGTACTCAATGATAATTCTAAAATATTGCGACTCATGCATGCTTTCTCGCTTTGCGTTTCAATTTTATATTCATTTTCTGAAACAATTGGAGCAGACTTTTTTTTTGTGAATTTGTCGGTATTTTCTGAAAATTAAAATATTCTTAAATATAGTTGGTTATAGTTGGACATCATGAGAAAAGACACAAGATTATAAATAAATATATATATATAATGGTTCATTTCTTTTTTTTTTTCATTTGTTAAAAATATTTTAAAAACAATGTAAATATAAATTTTTTAGGTAATTAAAATTGCTATTTTAATTTTTTTTAAATTTGAAAAAAAAAAATTTATGTTTTTCATTTAAAATTAATCTCAAAATAAAACAGATATTTAATTAATCCCAAAATAAAGTAGATACGGTTAATTTGTTTTCTTCATAGGGTCTGCACTCGAGCTTTGGTTCCTAGTCCTGCCCCATCTGTTGCAATTATTAACAGCATAATAGTATTGATATTCTAGCGTTATTAGTATAATACTCGGATGTTATTAATTGATTTTTAAAATTTGTTTAAATTAGTTAGTTTAGCATATAAATTATTACAATTTAAAACAAAATTATTTCGTTTCTATGAGAACAAACTTTACTACATTTGGATAATATGTTTAAATTCTAAGTAAATATTTTTGTGCTAGACTTGTATTATTCAAGCAATAATAGAGAGAATTCAGACCATCTATTCATCAAACCACTTAGAATTCACCACAAACACGGGGGGGGGGGGAAATCATGGTAAAATGATAATTTATTAATGTATGGTAATGATATATCTGGAGGAAAAAAACATAATTCGCGATCGCAACGAACTATAGGGGGCGTTGTTGTATGAGACGCATACCTGCGATTTCTACATGAACCGTCATTCAGTTACTCTAGAGACGTCGTTAATGTAGCACGTAGCATTGCAACGTTCCTTCTTTATTGTGGCTAATTAAATTTAAAAAAGAAAAATGCTTAATATTCTTTCTTATGCAAACGAAAACAAAATGGTATCTCTTTTTATTAGAGAAGGAATATCCAAAACACATCGGAAAAATAGTTGTACATTAACAGAAAAAAATATGTATATTCTTATAAGAGTTAAAACCTAATGCCCGAGAAATAGTATTACTAAATTTAATGATATAACATGAAAGGCCCATTTAAACTTTACATTCTATAGTTTTAAGAATCATATTACTTCAAAAATTAAAATGAACAAAAAGTATACATAAGCCTCATAATTTTATGAAATTTAATTTTGTAAACAAAGTTTTTTGACAACAATTTTTATCAAAAAATTTCAAGTTTCAATAAAAATCATTATTTAGAAACTAAGAAACGTAAAATAAAGAATGCTGACGAAACAAAAACAAAAAAACAATTCTTTTTTGTCGCCATTTTTAGTGCTACGAAAATTCGTCTTTGGGATTTGCCAAAAACAAAACAAGATGCAATTTTATTTTTTCAGGAGGGAAATATTTTACCGAAAAAACGAAAATGTACCAATTCCCACAACATAAAACTTTATCTTGGTAAACGTACGTTTTGGAAATGTTATTTCATTTGGAATCTTATTTATCAGAGTTCATATGGCGATATGATTGTTTTGAATCTATGCTAAACTCTATATCGGCTCATTTTCCACCGAAATCCGATTGACTATTTTGATTTTAAATAAAGTGTTTTATTTTATGAATTGTCGCAAAAATTTTAAGTGTAGATTGGCGGCACTTAAAAACCGCCAAATCTGTAGCGGCGGTGGCGTTAATACGTAAGTACCGAATTTTTATTCCATACTTTTCTGAATCATATTACTTCAAACATTGGAATATACAAGAAGTATACATAAACACATAATGTTATACCATTTAATTTTTCAAAAAAAGTATTTTGAGAACAATTTTTATCAAAAAATTATAAACTAAAAAACGGAAAATAAAGAATTCTTAGGATAAAAAAAAGATTTTAAGAATTCTTTACATTGAAATAAAAACTTTCATATTGTTTCTTTTTTTATTATTCTTATAGTTCTTAATCAGACGTAAAAAACCATTCTGTAGAGAACCATCATCAAATGAAAAAAAAATATTTACAAGCAAATTTTTTATTGTAAAAATCATTGCACTTACCTGATTTATGATTCCCGGAGAATTCCAAAATGATAAGTTCCTTGTTTGAAAACTTTATTCTCAAATAATAGATACATAGTTTATACCTTCATTACTTTTAGATAACATACTACACAGCAAAATTTTATAATTGATATGAATTTGAATATGTAGCTAAAAACAGAATAGCTGAATTCTAGTTGAACTTATTCTTTCAAAATTAAAAAAAACTTACCAAGAAAACGATTTAAATTAATTAAGAATCAGCACAAATGGCACTATTTCAAGTAACTTGGATAATTTTTTATTGTTGTTTTCCGAATTATATGGATACAGAAATATATACTATTCTATAACGAAGAAGAATATGCTATAACTATTACAATTCTGTATGTTCTGAATTCATATTTATTCACTGGAATGACGAAAGCAATGTTGACTTCACTTTAATTCGTAATGAATTGAAGACAGAAGAAATGCATTTTACCTTAATACACACATCTGTAACAGTATCCGAAATCGGAAGTCATCAGTTGCAAGTTTGTTGATAATAGAAATTAAAAATTATTGAGGAATTTTTCTTCAAATGTTTGGCGTGTTCTGTTCCTGAAAGATTTACTAATATTCTGGAGATTTTTTTCAAGTTCTTCGGCCTTTTCCTTAGGGAAATTTTGTTTCTTATTTGCTGCTAAAAAATGGCGTCTGATTCAGTCAATGACTTTGATGGAACTAAATGAAAACGTGATAAATTAATGTCTGATATTTACAGGCTCCCGCTAGACGGCGTACTCGAGCGTTGCGATCGCGAATTTCGATAATAAAAACCAAATTATACGATATTCAAACCTTTAAATTGGTAAATGTTCCGTTCATATGGTAACGATTTACCGGAAATTTTGGTTTTTAATATTACAGTTCTTATTACCATATATTTGGTAAAAAAAACAAAGCTTAAAAGTGAATTTATCCGAATGAATGGTTTTTATACGATTTTTTAAGGTATGACGATAAATTTATGGTATTTTACCACATTTATCACATATTATAAAACCTTATTTCATAGTTAATTTAAGGAAAGTCATTACTAAAGTGCTTCGGTAAAATTTACCGAAACTTTTATTGTTCCCATAAAGCCAGAAACACGGTAAATTTTATCATATTCTGGTAATTTTGACCATACTTTTTTTTCTCAGAGTACGTTGGCTAATTTTTGAAAGCATACGCTGATATATATAGCGTTTTTTCTCCGAAATTGCTACAATCGCGTATATCTTCACGCAAAATATATTTCATAATATATTACTAAGCAAAATTTTCTATTGCTTTACGTTAAAATTGTTCATATTCAATATTTTTAAAGAAAAAAAAGAAATGAGAAAAAACTACATAAAAAACTACAAGAAATGAGAAATGCAGGAAAAAAAATTAAAACAATATAAGTCAGATCATACTTCTCTTACATATAACCAATTTTAAATAATGAAAACTATAATATCGTGCAAATTACATCATATATACGATTTAGATAGATTTTTGAAATAATAAATAGATTTTAGTAGCGAACTTTCAAATGTAATTATAAAAACGTCACGTATTTTAGTATATATATTAAATTTAAACTGAATGATTATTTTCTCTGCAGTTGATTTGACACTTAATTGAGGCCAATTTTTTATTTTCAGAAGAAATCTATTTCTTCGAGTTGAGATCATTAGCAAAGACTGAAAACTGAAAGGAGAAGACTGGGAAAAAAACTAGACGAAATGGTAGAAACTAAAAGTGATCAATACAATTTTTTAGTAGTAAGTATTGCAAAAATAGCTTCAATTTCAACAAATAAAGTTAACATAAAGCAAAAAATTAATACTTTTCATACAGATTTTTACAAACTAAATAAATTATTATAATTTATTTTTAATTAGGATTAATGTTAAGCGTGCTTTCTAAATAATTGTACACTTGTGTCTAGGTATGTAAAATGTACTTATTTTTAGTTTACAGTATATCCTACGATGTTAAAAAAAATTAATGTATGATTGATAATTACGCATCAATAGAATTATTCGTATATACATGTTTGTTTTTATTACTACTACGAATGTTTTCCTTCAAAAAATGCTACTTTTTTTTAAAAAAATTCTTGATTAAATTTTTATCAACATTTTTTAAATCAATGTAGATTTAACTAATTTAAATTATTACAAGTTTTATTTTCTAAAAGAAATTTCCTATAATTATAAGTAAACAATGAAACTAACAATTATTCTCATAATTTTTAATTGAGAATATTAAAAAACTCCGCCTATTAATTTATCTGTAATTAAAATAAAATAAACATAATTGAAAAAGTCGCCTATTAATTTATCATCCTTTTAAATTAAATTAAATTATAATTATTACAATTATTCAATAATTATTATTGAAAATTCCCTCAAATGCAGATGAAAATTTGTAATTTTAAATCCTATCCGTAGGTTTATTTTTATAGTTATAACGCAATTATTTCATGATTTCGCAAAACTAAAATTAGATTTAAAAATATTTTTAATATATTCTCTTTATGTTTTGAATGTTGACTATAAAATCAGTAAGCAATTGCTATTTACCAATATATAGTTTTTTTGAGACTTCTAATTTAATAATATTTATATTTGATTACCATATTTTAACACTTCTTCACACATTTCTAAAAATTACGTTTTACTATAGTCTTTTAAATATAATATTGAAAGAAACAACAGCTATTTCAATTTCTTAAGAAATTTATATTTTTTTAACAATTGTTACATTTTCGTTTTTATTCATTCAAAAACTATCGCTCAAATATCTTAGAAATCAAATATCTTCTGTTTCTAAAACAGAATGCAAGCATACACTGTTTAAAAACAGTTCTAATATTTGGTATCTCCTTTTTAAAAATAGATTTTTTTAAAATATTTCTTCCACTTGGGTTTGTAAAAATCTATTTCACCCAAGACTATAAAATCGTACCCTTTTTACGCTTTGGTAAAAACCTCATTCCCTGGCTTTTAAGAATGAATGATAGATAGGTGACATCTCTTCCTAGAGGTTGTCATAATTTATGAATTTATCTTGATTTTTTTTTGTTGATAAAAAATTAAAAAATTTATTTATTTATTTAAATCGTAATTTAGAATGCTCAACCACCAGACAAAAACATTTTTTAACTTTGTTTTAATCCGGGTTCTATTAAGCGTGCTTCGGAAATAAAGTGAACTTCTGAATTTATACATTAAAATTACATGAAAAGCACTGTTGATTACATGAAAAGATTACTGAACATGATAAGAATTTACAGTAAGTAACGTTATTGTGTAAATTAAATAAATTGCGTAAATTAATTAGATATTTTTTACGACCTACATTTAAAAAGCCATCACAATTTCAAGATAACAAATTCAAATTGGAAGCATTATATTACAAATTTACCTAATTATAAGTTTTGTTTTCCCAAGGTAAAAACTTGTAACTAATGTACTGCTTTCCCCCCTCGAACAAGGGGGCTAACGAATTATTTTCCACCTAATGCTATTTAACTTTCCACAATTATTAAGGGTTAACTTAACATTAGGACGTTTAGAATCTAGTAAAGTTGTACTTGGAATTTTTTTACTTTATTAATTAGTGAAATGTCATATCATCGCAATCAAGACAATGCAGAGGAGGCCAGAAGCGTTTGAAAGGGTTAACAAAACTAAAACTTAGTATCAATTTTTTTTCAAAAAAAGGAGCATATCTCTGGTTCTCTAAAAAAAATCTATTTTTTAGAAATAATTCCTTTTTACAGAATTCCACATTTTTCAACTAATTTAATAAAGTAAATGATCAAGTTGAAATTGTTCGATAATATTAAGTATATCAACAGTAATAGTATCTAAAAAATTACTAAAAATTTTTACATAAAATTTTTTGTTATAGATATTAAAAAAGATGACAAATCCGAAAAATTTAGAAACGCAATTCAAATTGTCAATAATCTATCAAAATATAAATTCAACTCTAGCATTTAAATAAAAACAAATATTATTAGAGTTTACAGTTATATTTACTGAAATCTATTTTGAGTGCAAGCAAATATAATTAATAAACATTCAATCGAATTAAAACTTAATTTCTTTCGTATATCTAGGAGCTGCTTACGAATCAGTTATTAATTTTATTAAATTTATATGAAGGAAGAAAAAAAAACTCGGGCAAGTTTATAATAATTTTTAAAATCATCCCTAAAAAGAAAGTAGGGGCACTAATGAATGGATAAATTATACTATACGTATTGTCAATAATGTAAAACCTCCTTTTGGTTTCTCGATAGCTTTTTAATTTTCTATTCTATTTATTGTAAATATTAGCAGCTTATACATCATTGATGTAGATTTTGTTGCACGCAGAAGAAGTTTTTTATTATTATATATTTCTACTAAACTTTTCAATAAAATGATGCTATTTCAACAAAAATTTTCTTAAGAAAAACAATTAAAATGCATAATCCATATAAAAACCTACATACAATTAAAACTTATATATTTAAATGCATGGTGTTAATTTTTTCGGTAGTTAAAGTAGAAATCAAAGGCAATCATGATTCAAATAGCAATCATGAAGTACTTTAGTACGTAAAAGTATTTTTTTTTTAAAAATACAGTTGAAGTTCCTAAAAGGGTCAAATCTTTGTTTTTCTATGAGCTTCTGCTTTTGCAATATAGCTTTTTAATGTATATTGTGTTGAATTATGTAAAACTGATAATGATGACATAATTGCAGCAAAATTGATTTTAATTTAAAAAAGCTTTGCAACAGTATTTTTTTAACGGAAAAACTGATTACATGTTTGCTATTGGAATGTGCTGAAATAATATTATGTAAATTTTCTGCAATATTAATACATTACCAATAAGATTCATTTTATGGTGCAAATTTAACTATCCCAAACTAAAAAAAAATTCAACTTAAACAGAACGGAATTATTGTTTAATATAACCTTGTTACCTTTGTATTTAACCTTCACTGTATAATGTCTTAGGTACCGATATTGTGGTATTTACTAATAGTATTGATATTACTACATCAACTTTTAAGGGAATGCACGAAACTTGTTTTAATAAAATAGTATCTTCAATTCTGAAAAATTTAAAATTGATATCATTTGAAAGAAAAAAAAATTGTGATATGAATGATGAGGATTGAAAGAAAAATTGATGAAGGAAATCTTTCTCAATAATTTGTTTAAGAAAATTAAATTTTGGTTATGATTGTAAAACTTGGTTAAAAGCCGTATAAAATTATCCCCGATAAGCGATTGTTGTTGATTATTAATGGATGACGGATGTCCCTAGGAAAGGACATCCAACATAAACACAGTCGGAACTGGCTTTGTGCAACGATCGTGAACATATCCTTCCTAGAGTTTCCCGCACGTGGAAAAAAGTGAAACAAATAACGAAAACAAAAAAAAGTAAGCGATATACGCATTAAAAAAAAAAGAGAGAGAAAGAAACATCTATAAAACCGTCCACTCTACTAAGGCATGGCAGGCGCGCACGCGGGGGATTTCCCAAATAATCCTTTGTGCACTTTTTCATACTATAACGGGCCAGAGAGAGGTGTGTCTCACTTGGGGGAGAGAAAAAGGATTGAAATTTTTTGGTGCTTCTTTTTTATATGCAGGGTACCATCTGGTAGTAGCCCAAAAAACCCGTACCGCTGATTAATAGAGCAGCAGCACACGCTGGTAATCTTCCTAGTGAGTACTTTCCTCGGTGTGGGAAATACGGAATGAGCAAACAACCCTTTCGTTTAGGTTTGAAAGCTATGTCTGGAAAGAAATCTGGGCGTCAACCATCATCATCATCATCATTGGCAGCTGTAGCCCCCTCCCCCTTCCACCATACAAACCCCTTTGCTTACTTCCGTGCACAGCAACCCTCATCAACTCTTCACGTCACAAATCACTCTTTGGCAGAGGTACCTAAAGGGTTAAAGCAAGGGATGGGCGATTCTCAGAGACGGATTCTTTTTTTTTCTTCCAAATTCTCTCCTCCTAATAGTCTGGTGATTCGGAATTTTGGGACCTAAAGGGTTATCCCCCATGATGCAGTTGGTGAATGTTTTTTGAGTTGCAGAGGATGTGCATGACTTTCGCTTTGTGTTCCAAGAACGTCTCGTTTTGTACCTTCTGTTCGAGAAAATCGAGGGTGGAACTCTTGTATTTTCACTTTCCGTATCCCTGAAAGAGAAATGCTTTCGACTCGGAAAAATTACCAGAGGAAAGAAGAGGCCGTGTTTTAACATTTCATGCTCTTCTAATTTCCCTAATTTCTTTCCTAAAGAAAAAAAATTACCGGTGGAAAGAAGAGCCCAAATTTTTGTTTTTAATGCTCCTCTCATTTCCCTATTTTTTTTAAAAAAATGAATAAAGAATAATGAAGGTTGCAAGTTGAAAAAAGAGTTTTTGTTTTTGTTTCTTACGTTCTTTTGAATTCACCCGTTTAATTTATTTATTCTTTTTTTTAATTACCAATGGAAAGATGAGTCTTTGTTATTGCTTTTCATGTTCCTCTGATTTCCCTAATTCTCTCTTCAAACAAATCTGAATAAATGCTACCAGAGTGAGAAAGAGTCCTTGTTTTTGTTTTTCATGTTTTTAAGATTTCCCTACTTCTTAAAGAAAAAATTCCAGTAGAAAAAAGAATTCTTGTTTTGCAAGTTCTTCAGATTTCCTAATTCTTTTCCTTTTTTTTAAAATTAAAAATAGGAGAAAAGTCCTTGTTTTTGATTTTTATGTTCCTTCGCTTTATATATTTCCTTTTTTTTTCTTTAAAATTACCGATGGAAAGAAGTCTGTTTTTGCTTTGTAAGTTATTTCCCAGATTCTTTTTATTTAAAATGTTACCAGTGGTAAGAAGAGTCCTTGTATCTTATTTTCCATGTATTTGTTTTCCCTTAATTTTTTTTATCTTTTAATTGTCAGTATAAAGGGGGGTCCTTTTTTTATTTCACACTCTTTTATTTAAAATTGCCAGTAAAAAAACGAGCCAATCTTTTTGTTTCTTACATTCTTCTAATTTCCCAGATTTTTAGATTTTTTTTAAAAAAATACCAGTAAAAAGAAAAGTTCTTTTTTTTATTTCATTCAGGATTATTTCATTGGGTATGTATTTAAAACCAAATGAAGAGCATTGAGAGATTACCTTAAACAATCCCTTACATGTAGGTGGACCAAATCCGAGTTTTATGATGCGGTAGTGTAGCTTTTCCCATAAAGCTAAAATTTAAAAAAAAAAATATTTCGTTTATTTCTTTTAAAGCTTTATATGCATGTACTTTTATGTAAGCTTTTATGTTTCTATGTACTTTTATGTAAGCTTTTATGTTTCTATGTACTTTTATGTAAGCATGTAAGCTTTTATGTTTAATTTTTTGACGGCTAGAATAAGAGTTTGTAATTTGCTCAAGGATCTCAACATTGTATTTCCATACTGGTAAAAATTTATTCTTAATCTTATCTCATGCAGCTTTAATTTTTTGATATTATTAGCAAGTATTATAAAAATGATTTATCATACAACTCATGCAGGGGCAGATCCAGAAATTTTTCCTGGGGGGTTCATAGACACAGATTCATACCCCCCCCCCCNCTGTTGGGGTCATAGAATCCCCCCCCCCCCCACACACACAATTAATTTTTTTTATAAAAAAATTTTTTTTGAAAAAGAAAACTGGGATTTTTAATGCTAGTCTTCTCATTTCCTTTTTTCACAATAAACAATAGAACAATGCATAAATAATTCAAGTATTCAAAATAATAAAAAATGAAATTATGACGAAATTCGTTGTAATCTTTTGGATTATGATTCTTGAAACATTGAAGTACATAATAAGATGGAAAAAATCGATTTTTCCGACCTACCTAGGTGTATATGCCGCCTTAAATAATTTTTAAAATATTTTATTTCTTTTGTAAACTATAAAAAAATTATTATTATTATTTTATTTTTTTCAATTTTGGGGGGCTGGATCCGCCACTGAACTCATGTATGATGTATGATAAATAATAAGACAAAGAGAAATCCTTTAAAAAAAATTCGTTAATTTATGCGACTAAATTTTGTCATAAAAAACATAAAAACGTACCTAATATATTATCATAAAAATATATCTATTAACACAAAACCCCTTTTTCTATTGAAAGCAACACTTTCATTTAAAATTGTATGCAGATAAATAGAAAAAACGAAATGTGAAGCAAATGGTTATAAAAGGTCGAAAGTGAAAGAAAAATTTATTAGAATGAAATTAGAATATTACGTCATCTAAATAAATTGCACTTCATCCTTATAAGATTTTATTTACTTTTACCGATGAATACAACATTTATTTTATAGTATAAAAGCATACATTAACTTTTTTTATATAAACCAAGGATTTTATTTTCCATGGCAAAAACAAGGAAACGAACCATCCTGAAAGAGATAGGTTTCTTCCCACCCAAGTGGAAGAAACGCATTTTAAAAACGAAATATCAAATATTAAAGCAATACTTTTATATAGTTTATAGTTGCTATTTATCTTAAAGAATAGTATATATTTCCAAGAGTGTTTTTCTCTCCAGCTAGCTCTACAGCCCTTGTTGGGTCCTGCTTTCTCTATCAGCAGAACTTTTTAACCTGCACTTTTTTTTTCTTTTAAGTTCTAGATTTTCAGAACCTCAAGTTCTTCCTCAATCTGATCGAGCCGTCTTACTTTCAATCGAACTCTTTTTCCTCTTGTTGTTAACTTAGCATACGCGCTTCTTTCATTTTTTCTATAAGTCCTAGGCCATTCTATTTTTTTTCTTTCTGTAAGCTCTTTATTACACTGTTTTCAAATATTCAATTCAAAATTACAAATAGTGCACCTTGATATAAACCAATAATTTTACGTACAAATTAATAATATATTAATCAGAGATTCACTTCGTTTTTCATATTTTTAATTACTATGAAAATATATTTTACTTAAAATGTTACAGTAAAAATGCTTTTTTTTTAAATGTCTAATTTTTTTATTTTTTACCTTCAATCATATTGAATAAACTATGGAATGTTATTTTCCTTCATATTCCTTCAATATTTTACTAGAGATCTATCATGATTTTAGAAAAATTACATTGTACTTTCTTCCTTTTTTGGGGGGGATCTTCTTTCTCGGTACATAACAATTTCGGTTCTACTGCGCTACTGTTTGTTTCCTTGCAAACTCCGGTTGTTCTTCGACAGAATAAAACTAAGTGTTTTCGGGGGCTGTGAGTTGATAAACTGTAAAAACACTATGGTGTAATATCTTTCCGCATATGATGTTGAACAACATGAAAAATTGTGTGAAAAAACATTTTATTCCAGGCTAACAGCAAAGGATTTAATATAGGGTTTAAATGTGATTTAAATTTAAACACTTAAAATTGAATAATATTTACACCAAACCATACAAGAATTTTTTTCACTTCCGAAAGCATCAATGCTGGCGCTCTATGAATATCAAGGAACATCTCGTAGAATATCGTGAGTACTTGTTTACAATATGGAATGAGCTGGCGAGAGTTTGATGTAATTTACAACGCTGATATTCGCCAATAAAAGCAAAAATTCGCCAAAATATGCAAGCATGTTTTTAATTGTGCAATAAAGATAAAGAATTAGAGCCGATGTGGGTCCGGGGATAGAGTGTTCGATGTGTTCGGGAATAACGTTAGAGAGTTCGGGGAAGAGATCCTTTCAATGAGGTGAACTTGGCTCGAATCCCAGCAATGGCTAGTCTATACGAATTCCGCACTCGGCTCGCATCTACCACAGTACTGACGTAAAATATCCTCAGTGGTGGACGGATCATGGGTGCCCTTGTTGTCAGGCTAACCGTGGCAGTTTTTCGTGGATTTCATCACCATGTAACGCAATTGCGGATTAGTTCTATCCAAAAGTCCTCCAAGAAGGCAAAAAATAATAAGGTTTCAATTTCATTGTAACATTATTTTTTCAGTTACTATTAAACTCAAGGATGAACATATTTGAAATTTATGAATGTTCATTTAAAATCACATGAGTTACATACAAGCAACTTTTGTTTAAAATTAAAATTTGAGTTTGTATAAAATATCAAAAATGTGAATTGTGAAGAAGTAAAATGGTGGAGGAGAAAGAAAAAAGAAGTTAAGAAATAAAATTATGTAAGAGAATGAGAAATGGTGTAAAGAAATAAAATTGTTGCAGAGAAATTTCCAAAGGGTAAAAATTTTAATTTACACTCTTACTCAAGATATATTTAAGAAGAAAGTTAATGTTATAGAAATCAAAGCACATTAAGTTTAAGCAAAAAAAATTTAAATCTGACCCAAACAAATTAACAAAACAACTCATTTGTACGAAAAAATCATATTAAATTTCTATTTTATCGGAGTAATTATTTTTTGTACGCAATATCGCTTAGTAAATTTTTGCACTTAGATTCCGCTGGCTATTAAAGTGAATCAGAAAAGCTTTTATAATCTACGTATATATTTCTCTTATAACATAATTACTCGTATTTCTCCCCCATAAACTTGGGTACTTCTAAATTTATTGGCAACACTATAATTATTATTCATTTTGTTAGGTTGTCTTAATAATTAAATAGTGTTAAAAAATTAGTTATATTTCGAGTTTTTTTTTTTTTTTTTTTTTTTTTTTTTTAGTTTCATTTTGTTAAGTAGTCATAAAGTTTTGTTAAGTAGTCATAGTTTAAGTAGTGTTGAATGATAACCTATACGTTAAGTATCTATTTAGAATAATGTTGTATTTTTATAGCAATAGCAACTTAGTTATCATGTAAATTATACGATACTCAAGGTATGGCTATCGAGGTGCGTGAGGAAATAGTACAGCACGTAATGGAGCATTTTGATATTATTATTATTATTATAATTTTGATCTCATGACAGAGATGGAAATAATTTTAATACTTCTGCTGCCAATTATGCTAAAATGTCCCAAACTCCTACTTATAGTAATTTAATGGCTACCGCACAGATTTTAAATTCTATAAAGTACTTTGACAATACAGTGGATAGTCCCTGAAAATAGTTAAAATAGAAGTCAGAAGTAAATCGCGGGTAATGCCGTAATGGAGCATTCGTAAGAATCGTTTTATATATCGTTTAAGAAATTAAGATGTTGGGATTGGATTTTGGGTTGAAGAATTAGGATATTTAAGCACAATTGTTCTGCGCATTCGGATTGGTCATCATTTAAAGTTTCAATGTCGTACAAGATCATTTTGAAAGGTGACCAAACTGGTCATCAAACTATATTGAGAGAGTTTTACACATATTTTAATATTCTACTTCAAATTTTAACATTGAAGAAAAAAAACAGCAATTACTTTTTCAACAATACCAATAATAGTTTAAGTCGTAATGATCAAGCCCAAGGTAAAATCATTTACATTTTCCGTAATAATTTTTGCGACTTACAGCAAATAATGGATTGTTGAAGGCCTCAATAATTTTGATTTCTCCCTGTAATGAAAAACCGCAAGCCGTCGCTGTTTTAATAGTTGAGTTTACCGTTATATATATTATATATTTTTTTGTTGAGCAAAAACTATAAGACTTATAATACTAAGGAGTATAGAAAAGTGAATAGGGATTACGATAGAATAAAAAAAAACATTAGTTAAATAGTTAGAGAATTATTTACAGTTAAATTTGATTAAGAAAATACCATACGAGCCGGTCTACAGGCCGTTGGAATGTAACTACTGAGCTGAAATTTTGCATGACGAAAGGGTCATAATTGTTTATAAACTAAAAACAGAATTATTTTTTTAAAATTCCAATTGATTTGAAAACTAATGAAATTTTAAATGCTTTTAGTGCAAATTTTCCTCATTTTTTTTTTCCTTTTCACTTTACGTTTACATCTTCTTTTGCTGAGCAAAATCTAAAAGACCTAGAAGCTTGAAACTATGAAGGCGCGTAGAAAAATGTACAAGGAGCTGAATAAAATAACGAAAAAATACGATTCGGTTTAATCGTTATAATTTCGTTCGAGAATTATTAACTGTTAAACGTCAGTTGTGGTGACTAAGGGGATAGAGCTTTCGCCTCCCAATGAGGTGAACCGGGTTCGAATCCCAGCGATGTCTGGTCGATATGAATTCTGCACCCAATTCGCACCGACCACAATACTGACGTAAAATATCCTCGGTGGTAGATGGATCATGGATTAGAGTCTCATTGCCGCAGGCTAACTGGGGGAGGTTTTCGTGATTTCCTCCCCATGTGACGCAAATGCGAGTTACTTCTATCAAAAAAGTTCTTTATCATTACTTGATCCAACAGTTCCCTTGCCTTCTGGATTGGGTTCAAAATTACAAGGCTACGGAGTTGAACATAAGTGGCCGTAAACTCAAACTTGGGTCGGCTATTCAATGACTGTTATGAAATAAAATAAAACTGTTAAACTTGCAGTAAAAAAAAACATGTTGGGCCTTCTACTGTATCACAAAGGTAAAAGTTGACGCGCTGGTAGGACCATTTAGGATCTTATATACTTAAAAAGAGCTTCTTTTATGAATAAAAGTATATTTTTTATCAACTTTTAAGATCAAGGGGGAAGAACGATTCATGTCCATGTAAACTGATTCTGAGAAAAAACGAATTTGCGAAATGACAGGAGCTATTTTTCCAGAGAAAGGCCTATCTATACTGTATAATAATTCTCTAGGAGGACTGATTTTCCATGTTATTGATTTGCCAAAATTTATTTACCCTCGAAATGTAACAAATGGCAATCCAATCATAATTTTTGTAAAAAACGAACAAAAGTTCTCAAAAGGAACACAAACCGTTCTTCCCTCTTGATCTTCAATGATAAATGAGAGGAGAGGCAACTATGAGGGTTGGTGAGCGAAGCAAAAATTAGGTCTCCTAGTTAAAATTAGAAAATTTTAATATTTAACTGTAAGAGAAGCATCGTTCAACACTACTTCACAATTTTATAAGAACACATAAAAATATTTTTTCGGTCGCATTTTTATCAAAGCTTAAATTTAGTACTTGCTTTAACTATTTTCATTCGTTTAATTGATGAATTCGTTTCGCTGATCAATTATTTTAATTCATTTAAACATTTAATGCTTTTAATCCACTTATGTAGGTTAAATTAATATATACAGTGAAAAAAATATTATAATGATAAATTTTCATTTTCCACCCTGTATTTAGAAAACCATTTAATATTACTTATTACTAGTTTTGAAACAAAAATAACGAATCACTATCAAAATAACTAATTAAAGAGTGTACGGATTTTCGCATTTTTACTACATTAATATTGCATATAAGTTGTCTTTTTTGACAATATTAAGTGTCTACACAAAAGCTTACTAGGATTTATATTTAATTTTTAATATTAGCTTATTATAGACTAATAGAAAAAATTGATGATGGAAATGAAAGAAATACTTAATCTACTTTCAATACTTTCCGCGTTAACTTTGCTGGTTAATGTATTATAATATATTCTTTTTTCATAATATTTTTTTTTAATTGGTCATCAAAGACAGAGAAATATAATCATTTAAAAACATTTTTAACTGCGTTTAAACTTCGATTTATTGCATTCAAACTAAGTGTATTTATACAAATTTTGAGCTTTGCACTAATATAAACTACCTTACACTGAAAAAAGGTATAGTGAAAACTACCGGAATATGGTAAAATTTATCATATTTCTGGCTCTTTAGAAGCACCGAAAAGCTCGGTAATTTTTGCAGATGAGCTTTGGTAATAAACTTAATAAATTTACTAGTAAAATATAATTTTATAACAAATTAAATTTGATAAATGTGGTAATTTTATCGTAATTTCTTAGATAACGGCATTAAAACTATTTATTCGATTAAATTTACTTTTCAATTTCGTATTTTTAACTAAATGTGTGGTAATAAGAAATATAATTTTGAGAACTAGAATTTACGGTAAACCGTAACAATATGAATGGAAAAATTACCAAATGAATAGTTTAAATACCGTATATTTTGGTTTTATTAATTAGAATTATGGTTTTTTAACCAGGTATGTCACTACCAAACTGTACTGCAAGATTTTTTTTCTCTCTGTAGTTAATGTTAGAGCAAAGTAAAATTACATAACGATAAAACTATTCTTCAATAAAGATTTCTTCCATTTTATTTTGATTTTGTTACAATTTTAAGTACATTTTTTAGGGAAAGGGAAAATTTCATAATAATTTATTTCATACGAATTTTTGTCAGATTTCCAACCCGTGGTCTACTTTTTATTCGTCTTTTTTAACCGCTTTAGTAGATTTTATCTTTAACTTCCTTTCACTACTTGTCAAAAAATCTAAAGCGGTAAGCTTTCAAGTTCAAACAATGTCAACTATATTGCAACTTTCAAAGTCATTGTAATTTTTTATAACGTTTGAATATACTTAAAATATATGGGTAAGTAAAACATTTCAACAGATGTTTAAATCAAATAGATTAAGTTTTGTTTAGTTATTGATTTTTTAAACACATGTATTAAATTTTACACAATTATTTAGTTGGAGTATTTATTTTTAATTTTGCTTCTTGTTAAAAGTGAAAAGTTTACAAGTTCAGGCAATATGAACTATTCTGTAATTAATTTAAAGTTTGAGCATTTTTAAAAATATGTAGAAAAGCGAAACCTTGCAGCGGATGTTCAAATATGCATTAGTTTTTAAGTAACATATGTTTAGCATAGTTTTTTTTTTAAATATGTAGGAAACGTCTGGAAAATATAGGACGTTTGATGCGATTTTAAATATTTTTTTTAATTTTTGTACATTTTGTACATTTATAGTTATGAAGCATTTCAAAATTAATTACAGCTTTTTAAATAATTAACGCAATCATAGTTTTTTAAATTATAGTTATTTAAGTTTAAACTAACTCATAATTTCTTTAATTATTTTTGAATGAATTGTTAGGCTTCGTAATTGGAATGAATTGTTAGGTTTCGTAGAAAATTTTATAATTTTAGAAGATATTCCAAAAATATTCAAAAATGTAATATTGATAATAATTGTAATAAAATAATTCTGTCTTTGAATCATTATAATTCTTTTTAAAAATTAAGATATTTTTCATTAACTTTATTTAATTAAATAATTTATCTTTGAATTAAATTTAAAATTTCAAACTCTTAGGTATGTATATAAAAATAGTTAGTGTTTACAATTATATAGGGATGTTTATAAGAATAATTAGTGTATAGCATATTAGTAATATGTTACGGAATAAAAAACATTGACGCGGTATTTATTTTATAAATTACGGACATTGCCAAAAATCCAGGATCGAATAACGGTATAATGGACCGGCATTTTGGATGTATCACCCGTAAAATGCTTTTAACCGTAAAATTATCGTAAATTTAACCTTTAACGGTAATTATTGCTGAAACAATTACGGTTTATCAAGTTTTTTTTTGTTCCGTAGTATGCTCCGGTAAGAATGGATTTTGCGGAAAAAAGTACCGGTACCCTGAGTGCCGGTTCTTTTTACCGTAATTTGATCCCGAATTTCTTACAATGTATAAAAAGCTTTATATACTTTTGCTTATTTTGTATCCAAGAATACCATTTTTGTAAAATAGTTCGGCAAAGCACTTTTTATTAAAGTTTAGCACTTAAAAAATTTGGAATGCGTTGAACTATAGCATCGTTAAAATTCGTCGAGATCATGAATAACGTACCAAGTTGAACCATATTATCATGGAAATTAAACATTTCTTAATTTAATTGGGTATAATATGAAAAAAACACAACTACTTCGATTTAGTAGGAACAACATATGACGCAATGCTAAACAAATGGAATTTAGTTGTTGTTTATTTAGTTACTGTTATTAGTAGTTGTTGTTATTTGTTTTACTTGTTGTTGTTTATTTAGTTGTATTTAGTTTCAATAACTTTTCTTTATAATGCAATAAAGTCTGGCGAGCAGCTATTTAAACGATCGAACACTTCGTTTGTTTATTTGTGGCTTGAAGTTAGGCTCGCAGAAAATGCCGTTCATGGGTTAAATTTAGTAGGAACAACACAACCTGTGACGTAGGCTATATTATACCCAATTGCAAGATGCAATGTTTCAGCTTCAACAGAAACATGCTTCAACTTAATGCCTTATTATAGTTGCAGCGAATTCACTCCACATTATGATTCAATATTGAAACGATTTTTGTGAGAGTGTCTTATAATTAATTAGAACTGCAAAATTTAAATATAAATTTTTATATCATTTCGACAAAAATATTGCTGCTAAACCTTTATTATTTATAAAATTACAGAAATGGAAAAAAAAGGCGTATATTTTTTTTATTTATTAAGTGTTATGTTGAGTTTGGCGACTTTTGGCCTCAAAAATATCAATTGAAGAAACAAGTTTCGTTTTTTTTTCTAAGAGGGATCCATCTATCGACCTCTTCACTCCTCCTACTTGAATTTTTACTTTTAATCCTGGGGTCTCAGGTTCCCTCAACAGGTGCCACTGTCCCTTTTCTTCCTTTGACACAATTCGAGTTTCGTCCCTCTCCGACCTTGAAAAGGATGCCCTATTTATTCCGAGGTTTTTTAAGAATAGTTCAATAGTAACCATAGAACATTCTGTTTCTAGTCTGCCTCTTTTTTTTTTTTGGTTGTTTATTTTGCATATGAATGAAGTGATATACTATTTTGATGTTCTTTTAATTAATGTTTAGAAATAATTCGAGTATTGCTCTTGAATGTTATATTGCAAAAAAAATACAAATGCAAATATAATACAGAGAACAAAACTAATGTGATGTCAAATATTTGTGTTTGAAAATCTATTGTATAAAGGCAGATATTAAAAATTGCAATTCCGTTCAATATATGTGTGTGTGTTCGTAATTAAAATATATATAATCCTTAAGCAGTTATAAACTTTTGAACAAATCAATATCGTTTGATCGCTCGATGAACAATATCGTTTAAATTTGTCGCAACCTAAATACGGTGACAAAGTGAACCATATTATAGAGCAAGTTAAACTTCTTAAACTGGGTTAATTATGATTAAACAAGATACAGTTTAATTAAATATTATTATAGTTTTGTCAACTTCGCATGAAATTATGTTTTAAGATTAAATCAATGGTCTAACGTTAAACCAATTTTTCATACTGAGAAAAAAATTATGTTCAGAATGTGGTAAAATTTATCATGCTTCTGTTTCTATAGGAACACCAAAAATTTCGATATTTTTTACCGAAGCTCTTAGGTTATGATTTTGGTAATAAGGTTATAAATTTGACAATGAAATAGGGTTTTATAACAGGTGATAAAATTTGATAAATGTGGTAAAATTTAATCATTTTTTCATAGTTTTTTAGAGCTTGGCACAAAAACCATTTATTCGGTCAAATTTACTTTTCAGTTTTGTATTATTTACTAAATCTGTGGTAATAAGAGCTATAATTTTGAAAACCAGAATATCCTGTAAAACGTTACCATCGGAATGGAAAATTACGAAATGAACTGTTCAAATACCATATATTTTTGCTTTATTAACCAGAATTATGTTGTTGTTTCCTTTTTTTCTCACAGAAATGACATTACCATACAGTATGGTAATTTTAACAGAATTTTTTTTTCTACCTGCGAAGAATATAAAAACTTAATTTCACAATTTTTTGCAATTTTACCCAGTCAACGTTTTTTATATGCCTTTATTACGTAATTAAGTTTTTTATATTCTTGATCTTATATATCATTAATCATATTGTCTGCAAAATTTTCGGATTTTACCCCTTGAAATTACATTATGGGATCTGACCTCTAACAAGAATTTTGTCAAAATTGTATCCTATTCTATCACTATTGTTTTAAATTGTAATTCAAGCAAAAAATTGTATCTGATTATATCACTATTGTAAGAAAACTTCAAATTGTTAAAAAATAAAATACGGAAAATTATGGATAAGAAAGGAGTTTTAGAGCAAGAAATGTTATTTTAAAGCTGAAAAAATAGTACAAAAAACATCATTCTGCGCTAAAAGAAATGAAAATAATCGAAGACACATAGCTGTTTTAATTCTTTTTTAATAATCATTATTATAAATAAAGAGTAGAGCGGTGAGAAATAGACCGAAAACACCTCTTCCGGCTAAGTCTTGGCACTGATGGTTATAATTCTTTACAGTACCGCGACAACCAAATATTTTCAATTATTTACATTTGTTCACATTATGTTGTTTTCCGCAGTATAAAATAGATGCTTGTCGCGTTGAAGACAATTTGTAAAATTGGAAATTAAAATAATTTAAAAAAAAAAAATATATGTTTTTTTTTTATTATTATTTTTTTTTAAACATTACTGGTTATAATATTACCACATCACTTTTGAAAACACGAATTTAAGAAATACATTCCTTTATTTATGCTAATGTCTTTTTCAAAATAACATATTACTGGTTAAAAAGCTCATGTTGTGATGTTAGTGCCATCGAAAAACAGCCTTAACTGATTTTCATCAGCTTCTTCTGGTCCCCGCTTTATAAAAGAATCTTTTTCTCTTTCCTCTAGACACTTAGAGGATCGTGAATACGAAATATTAGTTGATATACTACAAACAATTACAAATCATTGGGAAGACGCTTACTGTGTTGTGTTTCAAATTACAAGCATAAAATTACAAATGTTTGTTTTAACTTAAATCCACAGCGCTATTTACTTACTTATTTATTCTACGTCTTGCCCGAATTCTTCTTGCCTCGATCTCGCCTTGGACAAGCTTGTCCATCCCGCCCGCCTTCTTTCCTTTTCCACCTTTCTTCTCCATGTAGTGACAGGCCCATAACATGGGTCTGCCTCTTTTTCGCTTGCCATCTGGTACCCACGTTAAGGTTACTGATGGTATTCTTGTAGGAGGCATTCTCAATACGTGGCCTATCCTTTTCCATCTTTTTGTTTTCATACTGATGGTTATTCGTCCTTGCCTGGTTTTACTGTTGAGTTTTGAATTTGATAAGATCTGAGGCCAGAATACTTTTAGAATATTTCTCAGATATCTGTCTTGCCAACTATATAGTTTTGTACTCTGAAGTTTTGCTAATTTCCATGTTTCTGTTTCATACAACAGTACAGTCTTTACCATTGAATTAAAAATGTTAGTTTTAGTCTCCAGCATTAAGCTATTTGATCTCCAAAATTTTAAAAAAATTTTGAAGCAAAAATGTGCTTTTTAAATTCTTGCTACTACTTCTGCACCTGTTGCTATCAACAATTGCACCAATGTAAAGGAATTTTTCAACATCCTCGATTTCGCCACTTTCAATATTAAGTACACATTTAATCTTGCTATTTATTCTCATAGTCTTGGTTTTATTTTTATTTAATTTCAATCCAAAATACCTGCATATTTTTTCAAAAATAATTATTTTGGATTGCAGATCATCAAATTTGCTGGCAAATAAAACAATATCATCTAAAAATAAGGTCTTCTAAAGTTGTAAAGTTCCATCGAATCTCCTTTTTTTTTCATCTTGGATTGCACTTTTTATTATCTAATCAATTATGATTACGAACAATAACCCTGACATCACACATCCCCGTTTGACCACAATCTCAATGATAATAGGCCATTTCAGGCTTCCATTCACCTCAACACAACATTTTAAATATCCGTAGAGTTCTCTAATGATATTTAAAACCTTTTCCTTAATTCTATATAACTCTAGAGTTTTCCACAACATGTCTTTACTAATAAAATAGAAGGCTTTCTGAAAGTCCAGTAACATCACTATTTAGGTATTTATTAAGGATCATAAAAGGAAATTAACATGACCTTATTTGTCCACACGTTAAAAAATTCAAGAGATTTAATAAAAGTAACTACAATAAATCCAGATGTTGTCATGTTAGAATAGAGTACTAAATCTCTGTCGTGCCGTATAATAAATGCACACTCTTACCAAAAACGAGTATTTTAGGGTCATTATTGAAATAGCATTGATGAAATACTTTTTAATAATGCAAGTTAACACGAGTTTAAAGGAAAGGTCAAATATTTAAAAGTTTTATTTGATTCACGTAAGCCTTAGTTAAAAACTAAAAGTATTTTTTATTAATTTTTTCTCTTTCGAGAAGATACATTGTATATATAGATATTTTATAGGAATCTCATTCAACTTAAAATTCTTATTTCTTACTAAAATACTAACTAACTAAATTAACTTTTAAAAACTAAAGCAAGTGTCGTATTTGTTTTTACATTATGTGTCGGAAATTTTTTCATGCTAATACTAAATTAATTCGCACTAAATTAATATAGAGCTGCAAAAATAACTTGGAAATAAACTAACAAAATATTTTTATCGACATCAAAAGTTTAAAAAAGAATTATGCTAAGCATTAATCAATGAATTCAAACTGGTGTGTAGAAGTTGGTTTTGATATATATATTTAACAAAACTTCTATTATTCTTCTTCTACATATACACTGAAAAGTCTGGTCAAAATTTATAATAAAATTTTCTATGTTCTTGAATCTATGGGAACACAAAAAAGCTCGGCAATTTTTAATGAAGTGGCAATGATTTTGGAAAAATTAACTATAAAATAATGTTTTATAATGTGCCATAAAATTTGGTAAACGCGGTTAATTTTATCATAATACCTTAGAACAAGACAACAAAAAAAAAAATTTTTTTGGTAAAATTTACTTTTTTGGTTTTATATTTTTTAGTAACTGTGTGGTAATAATTACCACAATTTTTAAAACCAGAATTTCCAGCAAACCGTTACCATATAAATGAAAAAAAATACAAATTGAGTGTTTAAATACCGTTTAATTTGGTTTTTATAAGCAAAATTATAATTTTTTACCCGACATGCTTTTACAATACAATACAGTAATTTTACCAAAAAAAAATTTTTCTCTGCGTGCAAAGCAAAAAACAATGTGAAATCGTTCATCGAGAGTCCCCAACAATCAGTTTTTTTGCACAATAGAAGGTTATAAGACCGTCGCTATGATGGTGTGAAGCCAGGAAGAGGAAGAAAGTAGGAAACGAGGAACCAGTGGACATTCCAAGAAACCGACTAAGAAATGGACGAAATCCTAGGCATTCAAAGAAGGAAAGATGACTGAGAAACCGATTGTTTGGTTACAAGAAACTTGCACTTTATCTTTACAAAAGGAAGCCAACTCAAACGTTAGCAGCTGAAAACAAACTCAGGGGATACTGAAGTTAAGAACTCTTCATATGGGCCATGGGTGAGAGATGACAGAATTTTGTTTTCACAAACGATACATTTTTTTTCTTCGAGTGAACAAAATAACAGTAGCCAAAAATATAGAGTATAGTTAACAGATGTCCCTGAACCATCTTGTATTGATTTACAGTATCAATGACTCCAATACGAAAAGTTTAGGGTGAGATATGTAGCAGTGATAAAGCACTACTTGTTTTTTCTAATTAGGATAAGCTGACCAGCGTCTTCAAGAAACTAAAAATAAAAATGGTAGTAAAATTTCCATACGAATATTTGAAAACTAACTGTTTCATCTTTCCGAATTAATATTCTTACAACAGAGATTCCTCACAGGGATTTTCTAATATAAATAATTTTTGAATAAGGTAAACAGGTGAGTTCTCAAATGCTGTTTTGGAAATTTCACTACCAGTTTATTAGGTTTTTTTGGTGCAAGCTGGTCATCTTAATTAGGAGGAAATTAATCAAAAATCATATGACTAATTCATACCTTGGGCGCAAAAGTTGTTTGAAACAAAAACTGGACTAACAAAAGGATTTCGCTCCAGCACTAGAGCTTTAGAAACTCAAAAATTATGTAAGGCATATTTTCCCGATATGGTGCAAAACTTGCCATCTTATTCTTCGGTCTTGAATCCAATGAATTTTGCTTAATCTTGGACACAAGGATTTGTGATAAAGCTCATAAGACTTTAAAATTAATAAAAAATATCTTGCGATTGGGAATGAAATAAATTACCAAAAGGAGTTGCAGCTCATAGCAGAAAAATTTCGCGGCTAGTTTGTTCATCTTTATATAAAGTACAAAGGCGGTCACTTAGAAAATGTGTTACTTCTAAATTTGTTTGGTAGGGATGTTTTATTGTTAATTTGAAAATTCGGTTTCGATATGTTAATAGAATTAATATCATAGTGTATTTTGCACGTCTCATATTATTTCTTGTCACATTGGTCTGTCATTTATGTAATGTAGCTTTTCAATATAATATTTACATAAATCAAAATGATAATGCAAGTTAAGAGTTTTAACAACAACTTAGTGTTACTGAAACCTTTTAGTTAACTTTCTTATGCATAAATCAATCAATACAATTTACTTTTTATCAATTTCTCCTCTCACGAGAAGTAAATGCTTCTGTTTATAGCAGTAATACCATTAATATTATCTGAAAAAATTCTAATTTTTTTCTATAAATACTCTGTACGAAATAAAACTTCTTGCTAACATTAACTTAATCTGTACTAAACAAATATTAATTTACAAGTGGTTTAATTCATATATCCAAAAAACGAAACAACTTTATTTCTTGCATTTCTAAGTAAAACTTGCCGTTTTTGTGAAGAAAAAGCCAGCATATCGAAACATTGTTCCATACTATGGAGGATAAGTTATACCAACACTGCTGTCGGCGTAGATCTAGTACAGAATATAAGGTCATCAACGATCCAAACAAATTCTATAAAACCATTTTTTCGCGTTGGCAAAAAGAGCTGAAACAGACTGAGCTATCAGTTGTGTAAAAATAATAAATAAATGTTCATATCAACAAAAAAATTTTTTACATTTTTATTTTAAATTTACTTGTTAATTTAAATACCAATACCAATTCAAATACCAAAAATATATACCAATAGGAATATGTTTCTATTGGGACCGGAGTATGCATCGTTCAATAGGAATAGTGTAACTATATAGTTGCCCTTCACAAGCAAAATTACGACAATTGATAAATTTATTCCACACAAAAATATATTTAAGCCTTTGGCTATGATATCTGCATGGAGAAAATCACATTAATATAACAAATATTAACACAAAAAGTAAGTGACTTTTTTATTTTACTTCTTATGACACTATATTTGAAAACGTTATTCTAATAAAAGTTCCTGTAATAAAGCGGAATAATAGTTTTTCTTCTAGATTTGCATATACTTTTAGATAAAATAAGGTTTTACAGCGTGTATTGTATGTGGATATTTTTGTTTTTGACCAATTACAAATAAACATTATGAACGAAAAATCTTTTTATTTTCAATCAAAAATCTATTATTATTTAATTGACTCAAAGCTATTAAACAAATTGTGAGAATATGCATTAGTACAAGCCAAGGAAAGTTTAATTGAATTGGTATAATATAGCTGGACGGCTGAAAAGCGCTATTTTAAGTTAATTTCATCCGTACATGTATCGCAGTATTTTTCTCACGGAATAAATTATAACTACATTTTAAAGACAATCCTCTGCAAAAGGGAAGAAAAATCGAGTTAAAAATGAAAAATAACGAGATTTAGAAAATTCAGTGGTTATTCTCTTTTTTAGTTACGATGCTTAAAAATGTATTCATTCAATAAAAAGTTCATTCGCTTTCTTTCTATTCACGTTTCAATTAAAACTTAATTTTTAAAACTTATAAGAAGTAAAATTTGAGATTGTGAATTAAATACGTGTATGATTTGCAGGTTGCTGAAATTCTTTCGCAAAGGGCAAAAATAAATACTAAAAGCACACTTATTTGTATTTTTTATATTATAATAAAAATGAACTTCATATATTGAAGGAAAGACGATAATTGCTTTTATTTTGGAAAATATATTATTACTTTAAAAAGACTCGCAAATGAAGTTTTGTATTGAAATTAAAAAGAATCGTTTATTTGTATAAATTGTATTTTTTACAATGTTTAAGTATTTTCTTTAAATATTTTGTCCTTATAATGATAATTTGTCCTAAATAATATTTTGCCCTAAGTGATATTTTGTCCTTATAATGATATTTTATCCTTGCGTTTAAAATTAAAATGTAATCTTATTTTTATGTAAAGGTATTAAATGTTTTGGCAATGATATTTTGAATACATTTAAGCGTCATTAGTTCAAAAGAAAACAATTTTAAGGAAAAAAGGAATCTCGGACATTACTATGTATTGCTTGAAATCGTATTTTTAGTGCCTTTCAAGTAGTATTTTTTTTTAACTTTACATGTATTTTAATTCTGATTATTGATAATATGAATTTATTTACTATAAAATTAAAAAAAAAAAAAAGAAAATAGATAGATCCCTTAGAAAGACTTGCAGCTTAAAAAACTACTGCTTTGATATATTCAACAAATCCATATTTATGCATTACTTAGAATCCCGAAATGGTAGCTCCCCGTTTTAATTCTTATTTAACGTTTTTAAAATTTTTTTGAAAAGATTTACGTTATCTGGTATGCTATAAATAAGAACTTAGCACATGGCAAATTAAAATATACTTGCAATGCTTTCATTGGTAGACCAATAAAAATCTGAATAAAAAAGTTGTTTCTGTATGTTTTGTGTATTGTGAAGAGTATTTTTGAAAAATTGAACTATTTGCTGAATTAAAAATAAATTTATTGATAAATAATTTCGGAATTCAATAAATAACTATTGAAAGAAACAATATTAATCTCGGACAACTTTTTTTTAATTACAATTTCAATAATTGAAAATTTTAAATTTTCAAATTTCAATTTCCAACTTTAATTTCAGATTTTTCAATTTTGAACTTTTTAAATTTTATTCCAATTATGTTTCTAAAATTGTGAAGTGTATTTTCTTTAAAAAATCGAATAATTTACTGAATAAAAAATAAATGCATTCCTAAATAGCTTTGTAATTGAACTTATATTAATTTCATCTTTGACTCCTTTTGTTATAATTTTAAAAAAATTATATTTTTATATTTATATGGATATTTTTTATACATTTTAATTCTTTTAATTTCATTTTATAACATTTATTGCCAGTAAATTTAGCTTCAGTTTGCTAAATAATTGCATGGTAATGATATTCTATGTAATATTCACTTAAATGTTACTGAAAGGTGTTGAACAGCACCAAAAAAATGTCAAAATTGCATTTTGGTTGCCCCTTAGAATTATGAAATGCTGTTTAAACGATTAACTTGGCGCGTCAACTATGAAAAGGCTCCTTATCAAGTGCAAATAGGACGAGCTGGAATTGAAAAACCACAGTGAATTTTTTCTATCTGTATTTACTAAGTCTCGATGTTTTTCAAGTACGCGTACTTGGCCCAATATGCTGCAAAGAGCATGTATAGGTAGAGAATTGAGCCTTATGCTCCATCCAACGCATCCGGGGCATTTGATGGAGCGGAATACGGCATAGAGAGAGAGTTGGCAGCAATGGGTTAAGTGGGGAAAGAAAGGGTTACGTTATAGTCGACGTTTCCCAACCACGCCAGGAAGTGGGGGCTTTTAAAAAAATTATTTGAAAAAAATTTAAAGTCCGCGTAGCACAATGGCAGCTGATAACCCGTACAGGAACATCTGCGTCACGTGGGAACTGGGCCATAAAACTTAGTTATGGAGAAAGGATAGCAAAAACTTTCGAATGTCCACTAAGCTCTCTTTAACCCTTTCATATGCGGATGTCAAGGCGAAGGCTATGCATGTTTTGAAAGTAACAGTTTCGGTTACAATATGAAATGGAAAGACGATAGTTTATCCGTTTCGCCACCCTTCTTCCTTTCCTTACTCAGATATCTAACACATTTCGATGTGAATTGAGAGCACGATCTATCTTCCTTTTCTTATTGCTTATTCAAAATGTAGTTTTAAACGTGAGTTAAAAGCAATAAGCGTGACAAAGTTTTTTTTAAATTTCTTACTGATAAATAACACGTTATTTGAATGAAAAATTTCCTACTTGAATTGAAAGCAATGCGCTTCTCTAAAAAAAATCGCATTTTTAGATGTGAATTGAAAAAAACAAGTATACCTTCTTCATTTCCTTACTGATATCTTACACTACCCTTTTTTTTTAAGTTTAGTTTTATCTGAGAATTGAAAGCAATACGTATTACTATCAATCCTCCTTTTTCTTATTGATAGCTAATACTTATTCGAAATGTAGCTTTAAATGCGTATTGAAAGCAACACGTGTGGCAAATTTTTTTTCATTTCTAACTGATAATTGAACGTCATTTGAATGAAAAATTTCCTACTTGAATTGAAAGCAATGCGCTTCTCTAAAAAAAAAAATCGCATTTTTAGATGTGAATTGAAAAAAACAAGTATACCTTCTTCATTTCCTTACTGATATCTTACACTACACATTTTTTTAAAGTTTAGTTTTATCTGTGAATTGAAAGCAATACGTATTACTATCAATCCTCCTTTTCCTTATTGATAGCTAATACTTATTCGAAATGTAGCTTTAAATGCGTATTGAAAGCAACAAGTGTGGCAAAATTTTTTTCATTTCTAACTGATAATTGAACGTCATTTGAATGAAAAATTTCCTACTTGAATTGAAAGCAATGCACTTTAAAAAAAGAAATAGCATTTTTAGATGTGAATTGAAAAAAAAAAAACAAGTATACCTTCTTCCTTTCCTTACTGATATCTTACACTATACATTTTTATAAGTTTAGTTTTATCTGTGAATTGAAAGCAATACGTATAACTATCAATCCTCTTTTTTCTTATTGATAGCTAATACTTATTCGAAATGTAGTTTTAAATGTATATCAAAAGCAACACGCATGGCAAAATTTTCTTCATTTCTTACTGATAACTAACACGTCATTTGAATGAAAAATTTTCTACTCGTATTGAAAGCAATGCATGTTTGTTTGTTTTTAATGTAGATTTAGATGTGAATTGAAAACAAGTATTGCGAAACTTTTTTTTCTTTTCTTACTGATAACAAACTCATAATTTTAATACGAAATTTTAGGCATGAATTGAAAGTGTTGTAGTTTGCAACCATTTTTCTTTTCCTTATTGATAACTAAAACATCTTTTGTGAAGTTTTTATATATGACTAGAAAACATTTCCTACTCTTACTGATAACCAACTCGTCGTTTTAATGTGTAGTTTTCAACATGAATTTTAAGTAATACATATTGTGATTCTGTTTCACTGCTACTGATAATGCTTTTTTAAAGTTTGAGTTATGAATTGAACACATTATGCGTAGTTTTTTTCCTCCTCTCACTGATAATGTATAGTTTCCATGTATGAATGTGATATTAAACATAAAGCTACCATTTCCTATTTTCTTACTGATATCTTACATTTTTTAAGTCATATCAGGTATCAGTGTAATGTTTGGTATGAATGAAATGTGACTAAGGTATGAATTGAAATTTATTATCTACTTTTGAAACAATTATATTTATAGTAATAAAGAATACACAAAACCTAAAACTGGAAATAGCCTGGTGATCAATGCTCTAAATAAAACCCAACATAATACAGAATAGTTTTTAATATGAAATTTGGTGATAAAAATCTTAGATTGGCGAAACTCCACTTTGATCAGATCATGCATAAACAAAATCTCACAAGGAAATGCTAAAAAACATAAAAATTCTCGTTGGTAAGATTTCAAGTATCGCTATCATTTTGTATTCATAATGTTATTAGTATGTATCATTATTAGTACTTACAATAATATGTAAGCACTGAAAGTAATAATTATAAATTACATGTGACAGCAAATGAATGCGTGTGAGTATATACCATGTTTTAGTAGAAAATAATCTTTAAAATCCATTTTAGAGTTTAATTGAGGTATTAATATATATTTTTATAAGAAATTGGAAGTTATAAATAATTGTATATTCACATATATTTTCTGTAACTTTTTCCATGAATTAGTGATCTAACTACAGTAAATGGGGTCCTTTCTGATATACCATAACTACGTAAAGAGTTTTCCAAAAAGTTAAGAGATCGTAAAGAAAAAAATATATATAATAATGTTGAAAGAACGAAAACTTTGAAGCTAAATCTCATAAAAAAGGAAGAAATTTTTGCAATTAAGTAACCGATTGCTTTTCAACCCATTTTCATCAGAATGGAACAAAATTGCTTCTACACAAGACCAAAGCATCCAAAAGACGAGCATCACAAAAAATCTTATCAGTCATTATATGAAAATTATGAGAATTATGTTATTTTTTTTAACGAAAATGTTATAATTATGTCACTTTCTATTGAGAAATTTCTATCTAAATTGAACGGGCAGACAATTCCCGATCGAAGGTAATATAATCCCGTGCTCTTCGAGTGGTGTCATCAACAATTTAAAAATGATAATACCTAAATCTCAAATCCCTAAACTGCGATTTTCTTAAAAATTGTATTTGCAGAATAATAACTTTTAAAAAGGAATTATACATTTCAGGTAAGCACTTCTTAATAGAAGCAGTTTTCACGTCATAGCATTTAAGTTCATACTGTTAATGAAAGTCTAAATTAATTTTTCAAACTAATAATAGACTATATTACGTGACTAAAATAGAAAGAAAATTCCAGAAAATGAGCCGTCTCAAGTTTCTTTTAGTTCAATAAATATTTGTAGAGCAATAATTTTGTAAATAGTATCTTAAAATTTTCTAATGCTTTGTTTATAAGAAATACACAAAAATACACTATTAAAAAGAAATGATTTGATCGTTTAAAATGTCGACTAATACACAAAAAATCGTATAATTCCATCGATCTATTATTAGTCGTTAATATTAAAAGCTTATCGAAATATATATAGGATAAACCAACCAGTGAAGGAACACTACCCAGTGAAGGAACATTTCATATATATTGATTAAAAATAAGAATTTGAAAGTTTTTCTTTAGATTGATTGGTAATAATAGATTACTGCCAAGCAATAGGAAGTTATCTAGCAATGTTTCAAAAGTATGTTAAAAATTCGAAAAACAACTTCTAACCAGTGAGGAAACAGGCATGTTACTTTACTGGGCATAGATTTCCCAGTGAATGAACAGTATGTGTTAATATGTTGACACTTTAATTTTCAATTCATGATTACAAAAAAAAGTTAACATTTTCCAAGTATTCATATGTTATAATTTCAAGAATAGGCTTGTTTTTAAATATTTGTATGACTTATAAAATCATAAAGAGCATTAAAATATAACCAAAATTAAGTGTTCCTTTACTGGGTGTTTATTCACTGGTAAGAGCTGTTCCTTCACTTGGTCTTCTTACTACTTGTTATTTGAACCTCCAAAACTTTAAAACAATATTACGTAAGTTCTCTACAATTTTTTTTACATAATTTGCAATTAGTAACAAATATGTTGGCACTGTCATTTAACTAAAATTACGAATTTCGAAATTAATATGATTTTTTAAAAGGCAAGCGAAGCTTAAGTGCTCCTTCACTGGTTAGTTTACCCTATTTATCAACTAATATGTAAAAAAAAAAAAAAAAAAAAACGTTTTTAGCAAGCACGCAAATAGCCGAATCTTCTCAAGTCTACTGTAAATTGCAATTTACTCAATCGCATAAAGCAGCCATTAATTATCATTTTAAATAGTTATAAAATTATTTATAAACACCTTACAAAAGTAGCATTTATCTCTTAATTTCCAATACAGTAGAATATTCTACACTGTAAAAAATTTTAGTGTATTTATTTTAGTAATTTAGTAATTTAATTGTGGATGAAAAAATTCTGAATTATGAAGTATAAACATTTTTATACCATATTAATCTACGTATTTTTCTATGACAAAAACTACAGTTTCAACTGTTTTTATTAGGTAGAAGCCGAGAAAAATTAAAATAAATTTTTTTTAAAAAGTATTTTGGTGACAATGAAGAAATATTTAAATGGGGTGCTTAATATTTAAATGATAACTTGATTAAATGGTAACTTTCAAGAAATTTGACTTAGGCGCACGTAGTGTAAAATTTTATTCCTATTTTTTTCGCTAATAACCGATTGCTAATCCTTTTTTTTTAATTATAAAAGACGGTGTTTCTTTTTTAGTCGTCTAAAAATCTATTCGTAATTTAATTAAGAGACTTGAATAAAATATTTTATTGAATGAAAATCATTTTATTCAACGAATATCGAGTTTTATAAAAGCATGTTTCTGATAAAATGTGATTATACATAAGCTTTTTTTAAATTTTATTTTTAATTTGTTCTTTCCAATAATTGATACAATTTTAATAATATACAAACGTATGCATAGACTTGGAATAATATATTTGTCAATTTCTTCAATATATATTTTATAGTTATTATTACGAATACGTAGTCAACATTTTTAAGTATCTTAAAATATCTCAACATCTCAAAATAAATTTTAAGATTAACACGCGCGGACAGGTGATTAACCTGTCCGCGCGTGTTTCGCAGAATTATTTTACCAACTATTTAATTAAATTGCAACATTTCTCAAAATCTTATTCTTTACGCTGCCACGTGGATTACTTTTCCATTAATATACTAATCAATTGTTTTAGTACTTTAATTCAGGTTTTTCTTTTAAGTAAAATTCTTTTTTAAATTATTGTCAAGTTTTTATTAAAAGAAAACTTTGCCAGCTAGCTTAGAATTAAATCTTGTTAAGAAATTAAAAATAATTATTTATTCTGCTGATCAAAATTAGAAACAGCTGACTATTTATCAAGCATGCTATTTTTTAGAAAAATTAAGAGAAATTATTGATTGTCTTTCTTATTGTTTCTTATTTATTTGAGTAATGAAAAGTAAATGAGTATATGTGCATAGCAAAAAATACAGCAATTTGTTTTATTTTTTAAATGAACAAAAAAAATTTACACTTTTTTTGTTGACATTCAAACATATTCTAGCTCTCTACATTCAAACATATTCTAGAAACTCTAAGAAAATAGCCCTTTTACAAAGGATAATGTTGAAAAAATTTGCTTAAAAGGTTGTTAACATTATTTCTTAACTTTAGTACAATTAAAAAAAATATATTGTTACACCAGAAAAATGCTAAATAATGATTATTTTGCTCAACAGCAAATGCCAAAAATAGAAAATTATAAAAAAATTCCAAAACCATGTTATTTTCAGAATCATCATCTCTTTCTAACTTTTGAAATTTCCTTAATGCTAAAATAAGATATATTAAGAAATTTTGGGATAACCAATAATTTTATAGATGCAATTAATATGTTTAGCAAACAGTTTTAATATACTTTTTAGAAATTATAAGTAGAATATTTCGCCGTAAAAAGACAAGACTATTAATGTTCCTTTTATGCTCTATTGAAACGTGACAATGATCTAATTAACCCCAAAATTGAAATCTGTTTTGACGTAGCATTTAATTGCTTGAATCAGTTAGAATTAATTAAACTTATTAGAAATTAAACTTATTATTTTATTTTGTTAAGAGCGGCAGGAAAAATGAGGAAAAGTAGTGAAAAGCCCGATTTACCATCATGCTTACTATTCATACATTTAATCATATAACTTGAGTTACTTAAGCAAAAAAATAAAATAAAGAGTGAAATACAAATTTTATTAAAATATGTCCTTAAATATACGCTAAAACTTATCTAGAATAGATTTTGAACTGATGAATGAACACTATATTTTCCAAAAATTTTGGCATGCGAGCTTCGATAATGCCAAAATTCTAACCACCCCTGCCACATCAGCTCTTCTTAATATCTTCTTGTTATCTTGTATCGGGAGTCTTGTTTTGTTCATATGAATGCCAATTCTCTCGTTATGCGATATTAGTTTCACACCATCTCTCCATGGAACGAGGAAATGCCTTGATTTGCCTTTGCCGGCTAATGTGACTTTTCTAGTTTTGTGTTAGTTTTTATTTAAATTTTTATTTTCTATTTCACTCTTAGGGTACTACGGTTTTTCCAGTTTTTTTCCCACTTTTATTTATGCTTTCTTGTTGCAACTTCACAATTTCGTTTAATATCACTTTTTATCCATTCATTCACGTCATGCGAGTAGTAAGAATAGGCGTTTATTTTCTTCATATTTTTTTAAGCCAATGAAGTTCTTACCATCAAGTATAATGGATCTTTCTTGATCATTATTTTTATCAGAATCTTATGCTGAAAGAAGCAAATATCAATAAATTATTATTTCAACACGGTTCATGTTTTCGTTAAAACATTTAGAAAAGACATATGGGACCTGTATTGAAATAAAAAAAATTTTAGCTTTAACATTAAAATTTAGAAACTTAAGACTTTGTTACCAGATATTTGAAGTTATATATTGAAATTGATTATTTAATACTGTGGTAAATATAACCATAATACATTACAAATACATTTATCTTCTTAGTTTTCCTGCCACTATTACAGTTTCTTAAGGACCTTACGAATTTCGTTTAAAAGGAGACTATCGTATCTGATATATGTATATAATGATGATAAGAATCGTAAAATAAGTTGGCAAATAAAATGAATAAAGCAAAGAAATTATTATAGTAGCAATATTTAGTGATCGTTAATGTCAAACATGTTGAGCGACAATTTATGGTGAATTTAAGGATATCCGCTTCAGAATGTGTAAAAAGATCAGGGTGCTATTTGCAAATTATCTTTATCTAAAGAAAGCCACGCAACTCACATATTTGGTATAATGAAACGATTTTTTAAAAAAATGAATCATACAATATTCTTAACGTACATTTTAGAATCTTTTTAAAATATCACATAACATTCACTAATTTCTTCAATTAAAAAAGGAGAAATATTTCCGTAAAGAAATTAAAGAAATATCGTAAAAAAAGAAATAAAAGAAATATATATAAAACGTTGGGAATGTGCATTATAATTTCTTCAAGAAAGTTTACAATGCTTATGGGATCTTTTTCGTGATTTGCCCTACAACCATGTACATAATTAAAATAATGCAAATTTGGTTTTAGTATAAAATCTTCATAATTAAAGAAGTTTAAAATAACTTAAATAGAAATAATGCCTCTTCAATAGTTCGTGTGTTCAAATACTATTACCTTGGAAAATTACAAATAAAGTAATCAGCTAAAAATAAATCTGTAGCCTAGAAACTTCCAGATATTTTTCTATTAACTATTTTTTTTTTGAAGTCTTTCTGACCCGAGCTAACACAAAAACGAAAAATAACTTCAGTTTGTATTTTATTCTTTTTTACTCTCTAGCTTGGTTGCTTAGTAGTATTTCTAATAGCAACGGAGTATTTCTCTCTTTTTTATTACGCGGCTAGAGTATGGTTTGATGAAATTTCTAATCCTGCTATGGCGATAACTTTTGGCCTTTTTTTGGGACGACGCCAAATATATAAAACTTCCCAACGCCATAAATTTTGATGCAATTTTTTCAAACTTTTGAGGGTCAGGAATCCAAATATGCTTAAAAAATGTGCTTTTATTCAGAGAAAATGCCTTTTTGTGTCTGATTTCGCAACTTAATTATAGTTAGTACTAGTTAATTAGCATATTCGAAGTCAACCCCAGAAACCATTGAGATCGGCACTTAGTACGTGAAAATCGGATAATTAGAATGAAAGTCATTGAGGGTGATATTTATATACAAACCACTCGAGATAGTCAACTTGGCGTTTCTTGAACTTTTTAATATTCAACGCATGCCAACATTGGTGTTTTTGGAAGTGAAAATGATGCTCCTATGGTGTGAAAGCGTAAGATTTTTGGTGTGTAAGATTATTAAATTTCAGTTGTTTAGATTTAAGTTACACCCTTTAAATCGCATATGAAAGCTCGATATGGTGTTAACTCAGAATAAAGTGTCCATCCAGGCAATTTCGCACAATTGGGTTGCTCAGCATCATATTCGAAGAGATATTACATAACTGATTTTACAGTATATGAAACAAAATAAAATGACAAAAGAAAGTTCAATTCTTCATAGCCACGAGATATATATTGTAAAGTTTCATAATGATTAGCAGTTACTGAATAAAAAGACTCAAATGAAATAATGATGCGTCCTCACACTGTATTTGTGACGCGTTATCCTCATACTGCATCATATTGTACGCAATATGCTGCAACATTATGTGCCGCAACACATTGCATGTAGCAAGAGGATAATATTAAATTGAAATATTTCCCATTTTTTAGGAATACAACGCTTTGACTTCAAAAATCTGAATAAACTTCTTACAAAAGTTTACCACTCTTTTTATTCTAGCAAAATGCTAATTTTTTAAAAAAATGGATTTATTGATTTAATATGCATAGTTATGTAAACAAATACGTTCATTTCTATGTTTTTCTGCAGCATGCATATTGATTAACTGTATGTTATTAAGTTATTTAATTTGAATACAATTTTACGGTTGATTTAAAATTTGGTTTCATGAAATTAAAAATTTATAGAGATGTTTTTGCTATTAAACAATATGCTGCTAAACTAAATTCATATAAAATTAACCTGTAAATGCTCGAGTCCAATTTTTTTCAATAAGGGTATTAAGTACATCAATGTAAGATAACGTGGAATAAATTAGAAAATTACTAAAAAATCCACATTAATATATATATTTTTTTTTGTCAAAATAAAAGCTTGTCCAAATTAGAAATGTAATGCAAAATGTCAAAAGCAAAATTTATGTAAATTAAAGAAATAAATTATTTTTACCATTTAAACTTCTGAAAGATTAGTTCAGTACAAATTAATTATTTAAAAAATTAAACAACTATCCTGACATTAAGAAAAAGTATATTCAAGTTTGAATTGAAAATGAAAAAGGCTAAAATGCGTGCGGGTAATTTAAGAAACTTATTTCAAATTAAAGAAATAAAACGTTTTTAAAATTGCAGTCATTTAATTATTTGCTAAATAAAAATCAATTAGTTATTAAAATGCTAAAGAAGTATTTTTCTTCTAGAAATTTCACTTAACTACCTTTAAATCGGATTTAAAAATGGAAGAAAAAAAACTATATTATCAGCTGAACTTGCTGATATTTTGTGGAATTTATGTAAAATTGAAGAATAACATTATTTTTACAATAGCTTTTACTAAATTATTAGATTAATACAAATACATTAATTATTTAAAAATTGAACTAACTTAACACTTTTTCTCTTAGTATTGTGAAAAACAACTTGAAAATGAAAAACCATATTATCAACCTGAATACGCGCTGCTGTTTTACGAAATCGTGTACAAAATATAAGTATTTTTACAATTGTATTTACTTAAATAGTTACTAATTGTAAATTGAAAGCATTTAATGAACTTAATACTTTCTCTCGGTGGCATTGCGAAAAATTACATGGAGAAAAAAATTCTGGGAAAATTACCGTACTGTATGGTAATGATTTTATTGGTAAGAAAACCATAATTCTGGTCAATAAAACCAAAATATATGTATTTAAATCATTCATTTGATTATCTTCCCGTTCATATGGTAACGGTTTACCGGAAATTCTGGTTTTCAAAATGTTAGTTCTTCATATATCACATTTGCTAAAAAATAAAAAGTAAATGAAAATCTACTTTTATTCTTGTAAGGTGGTAAAACTATCAAATTTTACCACATTTACCAAATTTTTAAAACCATATTTTATGTGTTAATTTAATCAAACTTATTACCAAAACGCATCAGTAAAAAATACCGAACTTTTTGGTTTTCCCACAGAGCCCACAACGCGCTAAATTTTACCATATTCTGGCAGTTTTAACCATATTTTTTCTCAGTGTATAATTATCAAACGAAATTTTGACGAGTGCTGCCATTTTATGAAATACGTCTACAATTAAAAAAAAAAAGAAATCTTCGAAAGTTTTTCTGATGTGTTTTTATTAGGATATATTTAAAATCCTTTATTTTGAGATTCAACTGAAAAGAAAATTCTGATGTCAAGAAGTCAAAATTAATATTTTGATGTTAAAGAATAACGAGAATGAAAGAGTAGCATTGAAAAAATTAAAATCGTTTTACTCTCAACTACTCAAACGTAAATTTAACGAAGCACATTATATATATTAATAAAATAGTCTATGTTTTTGTGGGAAGGTAAAAGGGCATTAAAATTCTGAACGATTATTATACTGAATGTTAAAGGAAAAGTGTTTCATAAAATGACTTGCACTTAGAGGGTAAGAAAAAAAAGTGAAGCAGGGGAGAGAAAAAAATACCGAAGGCATGGTACACGAACAACCCACACTTCTTTCCCTACATAAATAAATATCAATTTCAATTGTTCGTGACTCACCCGACGCTCAGTATAGAAAAGGCTTAGATTCACCTCTTTGCAATAGACCCATCTGCCGGAGGGGGAGAACGAAGAAAACAGCGATGGAGAAAATAGGAAGAAATAGCACGACTCAGTAAATCTGAATACGGAGTTGCTTACTTGGAAGAGATTTTAAATGGACTCTAGCTCCTTATGGAGCTCTTAAGATTCCCTGTTGTCACTTATACTCTTTAAGACTGTTGCTTTTTTAATGAGTAAGTTTAGTCTGACCATACCCTAATTAATACGTAAAAAAACTTTTTGATTTTTAAGGACATAGTATTGTCATCTCCTCAGTAATACACTGTAAAAAATTCCGAATCAAATTACGGTACAAAATATTGGCACTTTGGGTGTATCATCCGTAATTTAATCCGTCTATTTTTACCATAAAATTTTATACCGTAATTTTTTCTGTAATATTTATTTAACTAGAGGGATTTTACGGTAGTTATAACTGCAGAAATCAAGGTATATCAGATTTCTGTAACACGTTCTGACAAAATCGGATTTTAAAGTAAAAACTGCCCTGAGTGACGGTATTTTTTACTGTAATTTGATCCAGAATTTTTTACAGTGTATGCCTAAGACTGTTCTCTCACAAAATGTTTTGCCATAGTCTTGAGAGGGCGCTATATCACGAGAGAAACTTTTCATTACGATTTCTCTTTTACGTCCACAAGTAGTTCAAAATTTAAATTATGGAAAAAGAGAGTTCAGGGAAACCTAGAGTAAGTCATGAAATTTCAAATACTTAAAAAAATGCCAAATTATATGATGATAACTTTTTGACGGGAAAAATACTACGAATTATCAAAATAAAAACAGATTATGAGAGGATAAATTAGAATTACGCATTGGGAAAGTTTTCTTCCATAATTTGCTTTCATTTTATGGCCAACTATAGGTTTGACTGAACTTAATTTTTCTATACTTGAGTTTATATGTATACTTTCTATACACATTTTTCTATACTTATTCTCTATTTTTCTTATAGGGGTGAAAACAGAATTTGTGTTGAAAAGTTTCTCTTGTGGTGAAATATCTTTTTAATAATATGTTCTGTAATAATAAATATTTGCCATACTCTACAAAAATGTGCTTAATATTATTTTACTCTTATGTTAAAGTTTCACTATTTTCAATAATATGTTTAAGAATGTTGTTCTCTAGTAATAAACTTCAACTTAGTTACGCAATTGTTTTCACAAATAATTGTACTTTTTTCCTATTTACAAATACTAATTTTTAATTAAATAAAGCACATTGAGACGTTTTTAAAAAATAAAATGTTTTTTGCAGTAATATACATTTGTATTTTCTTTTTTGTAATTTTATTAACTGTGCAAAATTTAGTAAGTTTAATATAAAGTAAGTTTTAATATATTTCTTGCAAAAATGCCGATATATAGTTTTCCATGCTTAAACGATAAAAGGATTATTAGTTTCAACTATATGAAGCGATTATAATTTTTTAATTTTCGAAAATTGTAAACTAAAAATTCAATTATTTGGCAGTTCAATCTTTTGGAGACCATATCGGCAATGCGTTTCATTTTTATTATATTAACCCTTTTTAAACATAGAATCTTTGTAAAAAATAAAATATATTCAAATTAGTAATAGTAGTAATAACAATAAAATGTATTCTCTGAGAAAATGTTACGAAATGTTATGATCTATTTGCACCTAGTCTTTAGAATAAGAAAACATTTAATTTATATTTTGTTTTAAAAAATATTAAAATTAGAGCTTAGGAATATTAAAGGACATGCAAATTCCTGTTTCTGACGCAATACAATTTATTGCTTCATAAATTTTTAAAGACATTTTACTTTCGCAAAACTTATTGTTTAAAAATAAGGAGTAATTGAATGTTTGTATTTTATTAAGTGGCTTGTTCAATCAACAGAAAATGTCCCTTTAAAAAATATTTAGATTCCTAACTCTCAATTGGTGCGAATTTTTAAGATCCTAGCTTTCAAATAATAATTTGTTATTTAAAAAGTGCAACGTTGCTCAGATTCTATTAAATCTGAACATGTATAAAGGGTGTGGAAAATAATCATTGCTTCAGCAAAGAATTCCTAATTTTTTAATGCATTTTCTATCGAAACTTAATAGGTAGAAAAGTGAGACGAAATAATACAGTTTTAATAAATAAAACTTCTTCATAAAATCATTTCTTATTTAAGAAAGTATACTGATAGATCCTTTTATTTAAAAATTAAATGCACAAATTAACTGAAAAATAAGGACAAAATATTAAAAGCTACCAGATCTATGAAATAATTTTTTGGTTAAAAAGTGTATTTATGTATCTTATTTTCATAAAATTTAATAGATAAAATAAGTCAGGAAAAATATTACTATTTTTTGACCAAACAATTTTATAAAATATAATTGTGTACTGAAAATGTTAATTTATAATATGTATTGTTGTAGGGTATTCCATCAAAACTTGAAAAGTTAATAACTAATAAAAATAGTGATAATAAATAAAAAATAATGTTGAAAAATAACATAAAATAAGTAATAGGTGATAAAAAAATATTATAATTTGTTGCACAAACTAGCAAACTGCTCTATAAATAGATCCTTTTCAGAATCGGTGTCACAATTTTCTTTATTTTGAAAGAAATTACAACGCATTAAGATTCTTTTTATAAATGCTGCAAAATATGGCCATAAATGGTTATAAATGATGCAAAAATTTTAAATTATAATTCTTAAATCAACAAACTTTGTATTTGCAATTTATGTTAAGTTTTAAAGCTTGATTTGACGTATAAAAATTTATGTCTGCTTTTGCATATTCTGTGCATTGCATTAAATAAAGTTTCGGCCACTCCATTGAAGCGAACACTCATGTAATGTATATTCACTGTATCAACATTGAATCAACAAAAAAAAAACCAGATTTCTCTTACAACTTCCCTAGCGACACTGTTCCATGCATGATGCTTCTCTGCAAAAACAAGTTTACGTGATTTTCAATTCTACTCACGGCGAATCAGGTTAGTGCTGCGTAAACAACTTTACATTCGCTTTGCTCGTTTCTTCCACTTGATATTCGATCAAATAATTTATAAAGATTATAAATAATTAAAGTTTTACTGGTGTTTCACTCAGAATTAATGGAAAGCTGACGAAAATGCTCGAAAGGATCTATCACTCTTTTTTTATCGGAATTAAAACTGTTATCAACTTAATAATGATTCACTGAATAAAGTTCTGTTCAGCATGCTGCATAAAAATTATTAATAATATGATTATGTTTTTAAGTTTGAAATATTTGCAAAACGTGTCATATATCAGCAAGTTTTCAAAAAATACTCTCGACACTTATTTTATCACAGCATTTATTTTAAAGAGAAAAAAGGAAGACATTTTCTGCGTAAACGGCTTTTTAAAATCATTATATAATTATCGATTTTATACATTTGTTTCTGCATAAAATATTTTTATCAAGAGAAATTATTGTAAAACGACAAATTTAAGATGTGTGAAGTTGGAAAACTAATATTATGCATCCTAAATTGAAAGCTAGTACACAAAGTAGGCATTAGTAGTAGCAATTTCTTATTAGGGTCCATTATATTCTTAAAGAAACAGAAAACTGTTTTTTATGTTTTGAAAGCTGTAAGTTAGTCATCAATTTAATAATAATAGTATTTATTGTTGTTCAGCTCTATATATTTTATGAAATTTCTTTCAGAAAGATTTATTTTACATATCCATTCATGGATATTCGGAAGCTTACGAAAACTATTTTTTTAATAACGCATAGCATCAAAGGGCACACATGGAACAAAACTTTTTTTTACTTCAACATTTCAACATTACAAAACTTTTCAACATTTACAACTTCAGCATATATTTTATTAGGCTCGATGAGTGACAAAGGGCAGAGACCGAAGCCATTTTTTTTTTCATTTCATTAAAGAATTTCGTCAACTTAGAACAAATAATAGCTTAAAATTTGAACAAGTAGCACAGAAATCAGAATATCATATAATTAAAGCTCGGATAAATTATTTTTTTTACAGGAAATTCTGCTTGCTACAAAATTCTGAAATTTTTATTTGATTTTTGATATTTTTGATGCAAGTTCGTTCTTACAGACGCATGTAGATTGAATGCACGCTAGGATGCATAAAAAAAAAACTTTGTTTCGATATTTAAAACTTTAATTTGGTAAAAAGTCCCATATTTACCAAAGCATTTTTAGTTAAATATAAAACTATTTAGATATTCAAGGAGTGGATCTAAAGTCTCATTAGCCAAAAAATTAGATTTAATTTTTTTAAAAACACCAATAGTATTTTTAGATACACTGGAGATTTAGATACACAAAACACAGATAGTATAAATATTGATATCATTTAAAAGGTAAAAAATGTTCTCTAAATAATATTTTAGGGTAAAACGGATACAATATATTGAAAAAAATGTTAAAAAAAATTGTTTTCTCAAATTATTAATTGAAAATTTTTTCCTTTATATCAATATCATTTAAAGAAAAACATGCATTCTTACAAGCGATATAGTAAGTGAAAGAAGTAAATAATATAGTTCTTTTTTTAACATTTTTTTCATCAAACTATTTATGAAAAAACTGCACATTGTTAAAAAAAATATCACTTAGGTGGTTTAAAAGTGTTCTCCAAACTATATTGTTTGATATTGTAGGTAATAGAAAACGCAAGACTTTGAAAAAGTGTAAAAGCTATACTATATAGACAGCCCCTACCCTAATAACTTCAACCTTGGAGGGATCTCTAATTTTTTATTTATTTATTTATTAAAAGTGAAACTCTCTTTCAAACAAACACTTGTAGTCTGATATATAATGAGTTACTTCTTTTACAATATGACCTTGACCTACTCGTCTTCTGACCCAATTATTTCTAACTAGTTATTATAGTACCAGAACCAGAACCAGACTTAGTCCTAGCGTCGTCTACAATGTTCCGCATGATAACTCACCGTGTAAAGGAGGCGTGGTGTTAGAGGAAGATATTTCAACCTGTTCTTCATTATAAGAAAGTAAATAGTTTTTTTTTAAAAAAAATATTGATGCATGAACGAAAGTATTTCAACTAGTAACACATCTGAAATCAATTACATATTTTACGAATTTTTTATTATTGTTATATTTAATTATTACTATTCAGGTAATGAATTTTATGGGAAGAAAGTACCTCGTTCAATTATTAAAAAAATGCTAAATATTTTGTTATAACATGGCATGACTCTGCAGTTGGGTGCAGCAGCTTGCGATAATATTACAGGAATTATCTCCTAGATGATTCATTATTGTTGATGCTTTGAAAGTAATTTTTTAAAAAAATTGCAAGTGATGTTCATCATTAATCAAATCTTCTTTTAATATTTTTTAATAAAGAACCATATTAAAAACAAAGAATTTAAAAATAACCTTTGAATAATTTAATAGATGAAACACAAGGCATCGAACTCCGCAGAATTTTTTTCACCGTTTGCAACCGGAAAAAATATTCACTAAGATGCTTTATTTTCGTACGTTTCTGAAAAATGTTTTCGTATGTCTGTTCCACAAAAATGTTCATTAAATATATCAGTAATTTAAATAAAGCTATTGAAACAACAATTTTCACAAAAAATTACCTTATTAGCAGCATTTAAATTTTAGGACATAAGAGAATAATAAAAATCGAGTTTTATTCAATTCTTTAAATTATGTATGTTATATAAAAGGAAGAAAAATAAAAAAAAAGCTAGTTTTGGTATTCTAGACTTTTTTTTTCATTCATTAATAATTTTTTAATGCATATAATTATATCATTTTTTAATAGAATGATTTTGCCAAGCAGGTTTTATTTTAATTAAATTTCTCATATTCAGAAATATACACTTAACTAGTTTATACTATGTAGTAAATACATTATCTGCAATTGTAAAAACAACGTGAGTGTTTCATCATAGATTTAGAGGAAAGCGGGTTGATGACTATTTTCTTTTCCTTGCTCTAACTATTAAAGTAAAAATTATTGCGGAAACAAAGTTTTTATTTTGCAATATGTAGCTTATTATATAAAAAATTCTAGTTCATAAAATTTTTAATTTTGAGTTTTTTGTTTGCTTACGTTAATTTTTCTGTTTCACTGCAGTATGTGGTTGCACCTACTTTTATTACAAGCATCCAGTACACAGAAAAAAATTCTGGTAAAATTACAATACTGAATGGTATTGACACTTCTGAGAAATAGCATAACTCTGGTAATAAAAACCAAAATATGCGATATTTAAATCATTAATTTGGTTATTTTTCCATTTGTGTGGTAACAGTTAACCGGAAGTTCTGGTTTTCAAAATTATAGCTCTTATTACCACACATTTAGTAAAAATATAGAGTTAAAAATAAATTTAAACGAATCTGTTTTTATGCCACCCACGCTCTAAGGTATCAGGATTAAAAAACCAAATTTTACCACATTTAACAAACTTCATAAAAAATTATAAAACTATATTTAATTGTTAATTTTACCAAAATCATTACCAAATCTCTTGGATAAAAAGTACCAAGTTTTTTGGTGTTCCCATAGTGCCAAAAATTACCGTATTATGGCAATACTTTTTTTCTTAGTGTGTATGATAACAAAATCTGCATTGTTTAAAACCATTTTAATTCTACTTTACTACAAAACATAAGCTTTCATTCATATAATGGCAACTATCATTAGCTATCTAATCTTCCGATAATTTACGCTCTAAACATTTGTCCCGATAAACGGTGCATGCTTTCAGCAAAGCGCGAAAAGTATTTGCTGTAAAAGAATTTAAAAAGAAAAGCGCCATTCATTTAAATAGATTCGTTTTCTCTATATAAGGGCTGGTTGTTTTGATTCAAGTCATTGATTTAATACAATATTTTCTTTACGATGCGTTTCATTCAGTCGGAAAACTTCCACTTATCAGGAATTGAAATCAGTATCTCAGATAGTCTTACACAAGTAACACACAACACTGATTTTGTTGAAACATTATCTATGTCAGTGATAGTATAGTTAGAGATCGTCATGAAAACCTACCACCTTGTCGGGGTAGATTAAGATCAAGTAGTCTCCAAAAACTTGTCTGGGCAACATACATTTAAAAATAGTTGACATTTCTGATAAGTTATCACTGGTAGAGAAATGAACCTAGCACTTTCCTTTAATAATTAACGTAATTAAATCTTGTCTAAAAAGCGTTATCCAACACATAGTCTATAAGCTAGCCATTCTTGAATAATGATTGAAAAATTCAAACTATATGCTTTTAAAATATGTGCACGGAGGGAAAAAAATCTGGTGAAATTACCGCACTGTATAATAATAACATTTCTGTTTCGTTTTTTTTTAATAAAAAAAAAATTAAAAAACAAACAAACATAATTTTGGTTAATATTATCTAAATATTTAAACCATTCATTCGGCAATTTTTTCATTCATTTATTCATATAGTAACAGTTAACCAAAAGTTCCAGCTTTCAAAATTATACTTCTTATTACCACACATTAAGTAAAAAATACAAAACTGAAAAGTAAAATTTACCGAGTAAATGGTTTTTATTCCGTTGTCTAAATCATCATGACAAAATAAGCAAATTTTACCATTTTTACTAAATTTTATCACATGTTATAAGATCCTATTTTATTGTTAAAATCACTACCAAAATCACTACCAAATCGCTTCGGTAAAAATTACCCAGTTTTTGGTGTTCCCATAAAGCAAGAAACTTCGTAAATTTTGCCATATTCTAGTAGTTAGGATCATATTTTTTTCTTACTGGGGAATTATGCAATTAAAAAAAATATTAAAAAATATATCGATTTTTGAACTTAATAAGTCAAACTATTCTGAACTGTACGCTAAAATTATAAATAATGGACAAAAATTTCATTAATTTTTTTTCCTCTAATGTATATATGAAAGTGAAATAACTATAATCTTGCCGACTAAAACATTATCGGCAAGATGGCTACTCTCGAATAATGCTAGATAGAATAGAATAATATATTCTTTGAATTTGTGCTACCATGCATTTTTAAAAGAGGAGAACATACACAGATTTGTGTACTTAATTAGGTCATCAATTTATAACTAAAATTCTGTACTAAAAATAAAGTAACTTTTTGTTTTATATTAACAAGAAATTTCCATAATATATGTAATGAACAATAAATTGGGCCTCATTATTATTTTGTAAAATTAAAAGTAAAGCAAAAAATATAGAATTTTACCAAACGAAATAAAAATATTTAAAAATAATAGTTTAAATATTAGAATATATTGAAAACATAACTCAATTTGAACTCTTTGGTTGCTAAAGCATATTTGGTCTATTTTGTTTCGAAATAGTTGTTGTGTATATATTATTCAGACATATATCTATATTTTAACTTTTTTAAACTCCTTGATTAAAGAAATGCTTCATCTTGTTAGTTTATTTTTTATTATCAAAACTATGTTGATGTATGAATGAAATAAATTCATCAACAAGTTTTAGAGTTAAGTTGTTGAAAAATATTAACAGTTCATTTTTTATAAGTGGTATTTCTTTTTGGATTATTGGTCTGCACTAATAAGATAATAAATCAAAAACCATTTTTAAATGTTTTACGTATGTATACAAAAAAAGGGAAAGAAAAAATACTAAATAAAATGTTAAAAAATGAACAATCATGAGTTTTTTATTTATTTGTTATTAGGAAAATAGGTGTTGATAACTATTTTCATCTGATTTTTATGCACTATGATTGAGCTTAATATTAAATGATAAAATTAGTATTTCAAAGTTTAAAGAGAAGCGTGAATATTTTTTTTCATATTTGTTATTGGAAAAATAAATGTTACGTGGTTAGAGGAAATTGAAGTATCTTTTTTGAATTATCATACACCATGCTCAATGGAATGTTTCATTTGAATTTCAATAATAAAATAAACATCTCAAAATTAAATTAGCAAGCTAAGTATGAAAATTACTCTTTCTTTCATAAATAAATACATAGAAACTATTTTTTAATTAATCATAAATATCTTTTTTGCATCTGACACTTATGTCTAAAAAATTTAATTTTTATTTAAGGGAAGCAAGTAGGATCTTTAGTTCTACTGTTCAACAAACTGTTATTGTCATTAAAAAAAATTCGAATTACTTATGCTTTTGACCTTGTTTCATAAGAAATTTTAGGAAGTGTAAAAATTTAAATAAATTTAGTTAGAGAATTTTTTACATCTATATGTGAAAGCAATTACAGAGAATGCTTCAACAAATCTAATGTTCAGTTTCTCGTGCATTTTGTGTTTCCAAAAAAAAAATGCATTAAAAATTTTATCAATCGAATTGAAAACTTTTTAAATAAGTTTTAATATTCAAAGCAAGGAAAAGTTAGTATTTTTCATGACTGAAATTAGAGAGAAGTCTATACCAACATAATTCAATGCTATAAGTAAGAAAAATTTGGTGTTTTGAAATCTATCGAATGATTTTAACTTTGATCTCAAAATATTCAAGAAACGTAAAAAAAAAAATTTACAACCAATTGCTTAGGGCAGTGACTTTTGTGCAAATCTTGTCTACCATTCGTTTCGTTTAGCTCGCTTAATTACATTTTCAAAATAAAAAGCATTTGCTTTCTTTCCAATTCTGCTCGATCTTTTCAAAACAGTACAATTTTAATAGTATAAATACCAGAAAATAGTATATTTTTAAGATTAAAAAGATTATAAAAGAAATTAGTTTAAAGAGAATTTAGTTAATAGACTGAAAATCGCTGATTGTCAGAAGAATGCAATTTCAAACCTTATTGATGCACTAAGTTTAAAAAATTACTTTTAAAAGAAATTTCAAAGGAACTTTTATTTATTAAGGAAAAAAAAGGAAGTCCGCTGAACATAAAAATGCTCACAATGAAAACAGGAATCCTATTCAAGATGAATATTGTTCGTCCAAACACTTCGACAGTTTTTTATCTACATAAGCTAAGGTTGCGGTCATTTTCTAATGACTTCTTTGAACTACGCAAATAATGACGCACAGAATTATAATTATTTTTGTCTTTCTACCAATATTACTGTAAATAGAACGATTTAATCTTTAAAATTAATCTAGCACAAAATTTTCGCTAAGTGATTTGCAATAATAATTTCTTCCCAAATGTTTTGCCTGTCGAGCAGTTTGAAGTAGTAGCCGAGAGAGATGCAAAACCATAATAGAAACAAGATGCTAGAAAAATAAATGTCTGTTATATGTTACGAGTGCATGCCATACATTTATTTTTAAATAAAAATATTGATGTGTTTGTTGATGCAGTAAAAATGTAATTAATGAAAAATTTTCATTTAAATTGAAAGTAAACAGCCAGACAGATTGCACGCTTTAATATAGCAAACTTAGATATTACCCTCGATACCCAAAACAAGAGAGACGGACTTGTTTGTATACGGAGAATCTTTCCCTTATATAAGCCTTAATATTTATACTTTCAAAACTATGTATAAGAGCCACCGATATACTGTATATGAACCACGAGATGAATGTACGAGACACTGTATATAAACCACCACTACTGTAAAGACTGCAAGAAGTTAACGCATTTGTGCAAGATGAGAAACAATTGATAGCGTGAAGCCACAAAATGAGTGAAGCTAATTATATTACAAATTACACTTTAAACACATATGACTTTAATTAGTGTGCTATTTATCGTAATGTATACAACAGTTCTGAAATTATAAATATTTAAAATCCAGTCATTTATTCATACTGGCACTGCAGAGTGAACACAGCACCCAGACTCTATTCAAGTGATGTCTAATTTAGAACATATTCAAGTGCAGCCCACGAAGAAAAAAGAATGAATGTAATTGGATTAAAATGTTAATTTTTTTTTAAATTTGCAAATAATTCATCAAAATTAATTAAAACTCGTATAATTGCTATTTCCAAAGACGCATCATTTATAAGCTGAAATTAAGCGAAAAAATACTTCCTTCTCCTTTTCCCTATAGTGCAGAAAAATTTTATATAGATAACTGACATCAAAATTCTGTTTCGAAATTCAATGAATACCCTCGAATTTTTTGTAATTTTTTTTTAAAATAGTTTTTATTGATTATAAAGTGTATTGATTATAAAGTATATTGTTTGTACTGATAAAACAAATTCTGGTTAAATTAACGTACTGAAGGGTATTGACATTTCAAATTTAAAAAAATAAATAAGTAAAAAAAACATAATTCTGTTAATAACATCCAAAATGTATAGTATTGAAATGATTCATTTCATAATTTTTCAGTTCATACAGTAACGGTTTGCCAGAAATTTGGCTTTCAAAATTATAGTTATTATTACCATACCTTTAGTAAAAAATACAAGACTGAAAAATAAGTTTAATCGAATAAAAGGCTTTTATACCATGTTCCAAGGTATCACAATAAAAATTTTACCACATTTATCAAATTTTGTCACAGATTATAAAACCATATTTTATTGTTAATTTTATCAAAATCATTATCAAAGCTCTCCGGTAAGAAACACCGAGCTTTTTGGTGTTCCTGTAAAAACTGAAGCACAGTAATTTTTACTATATTCTTGCAATTTTGACCATACTTTTTTCCTCAATGTGCTGGAAAGAATACTCTATTTAAAACTGTTTAAGGATAAAAAGAATTTTTTTTTGCATTTAATCAGTTGCTTTCTGCCTCTTGAGAATCTTAATCAATAAGTTAAACAAATTTGCGAAAGGTTTATCAAAAATAAGCTATTTATTGATAAAAGATTGTACTGATTAAAAATTTATTAACAAATTTTGACACTAATTCTTTAAATATTTTCGCAATTTTATTGAGAATTTATTTGATAATGATAAGGGACAATCATGACTCAAAGTTCATTAAAAATTTGAATATTGCATTTGACAGTAATTCTTTGGGTATTTTTACAATTATCATGAAAAAAATTTCCTTTGTTATAGTTATTTTATTTCTGCTTCATGTGGATTTAAATTTTTTTTTGATATTTTACCTGGAGTCAGCAAAATTTATTTAAATTTTACAGGAATAAATATTCCAAAAATCAACTTTTTTATTTGAATGCCTCGATTGCAGAAACAATTATTTCGGTAATGCATAGAAATATTGCATAGTCGTTTTTCTCAATTAATTTCATTAAAATTCATTTTCCTTCGTTCTATAACTCAGGCAAGTTGTGTTTTTATTACTTTTTAATTTGCTCGTCGCATCGTAATATTTATAACCTTCCAATCAATGAATCGCTTTAAATAACTGTGACTTTAAATAACAGCAATTTATATTTAAACTGATATTACTTAAAACAAACATATAGACACTCAGAAGTCATTTTTTTTAAAGTTTTTTTTTCTTCTAATTTTCAAAATATATACGTGAATGTAAAGAAAACATATTTCAAAACCATTCGGTCTGATTCGGCCGATATTTCTTTTCCCTAACGTATACAACTTTTCAGCACTCATGGCAATAGAAGGGGGGACAAAATTGTTTTTCTCCCTGATCATTATACCTGTTTTACCCTTCATACCCAACTTCATCACTTATAAATATTTTGAAGATTTTTTTTCTCACGCTACGTGCCTTGAAACAATAAAATGGTCTGGCGAGTACCAATAGAAGAAAATAAAATAAAAAAATAAATAAAAATTAAACATTTAGTCAAACCAGCAAATCTGAGTTTCTGGTTATATCTTAAAGAATTTTTAGTGGACATTATATTCGACCAATGAGAAAGCGAAAGCGCTTAAAAATAAATGCATCATTAATGTCCCGAGGCAATGTTACAATATATATATAAGAGTGGAGTACTCGCGATTTCAAGACCCACATGCCTTTACTATTCTTAATTTCACGTTTCTTAACTCTCTGAAGCTTTTTTTTTTATTTAAAAAGCTCCACCACCACCCGCCCCTCTCCTACCCCTCTTTTTCTCTCGACGCTTTCTAATATAACGACGATTCGGCCGAGGCCCTATCTTTCTACAGTCAGAGCAGCATCCGCTTGCATCCCAAAAGATGCCTCACAGGCTCATTTTCCAAGGCTTACGGGCCGTGACTAGAAGTAGAAGCTCTTCAGCGGCGACCGCTTCGGCGGCGGCGGCGGGTTGCCCGTTTCATCAACGGCAGGAGACAGCCGATGTGCGGACAGGAATTAAGCCCTTTGAGGCTATTCCTACTCCAAAAGGACTCCCATTAATAGGCACTATTTTTGATATCATTAGGACTGGAGGAGCAGCCAAAATTCATGAATATTGTGATATGCGCCATAAGGAGTTGGGACCCATTTTTAGAGAGAAACTGGGTCCCGTAGAATGTGTCATTATTTCGGGTAAAGATCTAATCCAGAAAGTCTATCTCGCAGAAGGACGTTTTCCTGAACATCTTGTGCCTGAACCCTGGCAGATTTATAATGTACTCCGAGGAATCACACGAGGATTATTCTTTATGTAAGTACTTCAATATATTTCAGAAGATAACGTTTTATCTTTTCTTTTACTGTTAAGAAACTCTTAAAAATCGGCATTCTGTAAGTAACAAAATTACGAAGACATTGTTTAAAAAAAAGTTTTCATTTCTTTTCCCATTTTTTCTACAAAAGTTTGTCTGCAAAATGGTCGTACTGAATGCGGCGCACATTAAGGAAATTCTCCATAAGTTCAAAAATGATGTCTGGTCAATAAAATAATGTAAAATAATGCTAGACAAAATTCTTCCCTGGCGTTATTAGACTCGGGATAGGTCATCTCTTTTTATTAATTGGCAAAAAATTTATAAATAAAAAGAGATATAGTTTTAATAGTGACACACAATTATGAGCGTTCGCATATTGCTTGTTTCTAAATGTCAATGCAATATTTAATAGTAATAGGAAACATGTTTTCTTGCATTAATTTAATACATTTTCACTAGATATTTATTTATTTTTGAAAAATGATATCAAAAGTTTAAATCAATGAAAAAATTTCATCAGTCATTTATTCTTTTTCGTAAAAATTGTAATCTAAAGTTTGAGTCAATGAAAAAGAAATTCAGTTAACTTCACGGATCCTTTGTTTACAAGTATGTTATAATTAAAAAAATATTTCATTAGTCACTTATTTATTTTTTCGAAAATATTTATCACAACTTTACAAAAAGTGTCTATTCAAGAGGCAAGTATCACATACGAATGGAAAAAGTATTGTTTAGGTAATAATAAAAGTAATTAATAGCTTTGCAATGCAAAAAAATTAAAGAAAAATTAAAGAAATAAAGAATTTAATAGTATTGCCATAAACATACATTTCCGACCTACGTTAAGTTTGAAAATCAAAAAACAATTTTTCTTAACGTGAAAATGAAATAATTCCTGAATTGATGTTTTAGAATTTCCAACTTGCATTTTTAAATTGTAATATCTATTTGTTCATTTCAGTTATAAAAAGTTAAAAAAAAAAAAAAAAAAAAAAAAAAAAAAANAAAAAAAAAAAAAAAAAAAAAAAAAACGTGTTAAAGTATGATATTATGTAACTTAAATGTAAGCTACAGTTATTTATTAGTATATGATGGTTTAATTAAGATAACTAATTATTAATAATTAAATCAATAATTATATTTTATTATTTTAAACTTGTTTATTAAAATATATTTGATGATGACTATTGTGTATTTTTATTAAAAAAATTTTGAAGATGCAAAGAACAGAAAACATTACAGAAATAATTTTGTTTTGTGGAAAATTTTTAATTTTGTTAAAAATATAATTAAAATTATAATTTAACTTCGGTAATAAGTAATATAAAATAAGTAAAGTTGAAAACTATTAATTGCTTTAAAATTTAATTTTAAAAAATTAAGTTTTTCGTATTTTAATATTAATTAAATATTTGGTATTAATTTGTAAAACATTAATTTAATGTATTGTTCATTTTAAATTTTTTCATTATGTTCATATTTTAAATTTTTTCATCATGTTCATATTTTAAATTTTATAAATAATATTATTTAATTGATCTGAAAATATTTTAGGGATGGCGAACACTGGAAAAGTAGGAGAAATCTGTTAAATCACACTCTGATGGCACCACAAGAAGTTGCGAAGCATGGTCCAGATTTCAACGGTGTTATAACTGATCTTATTTCTCGTTGGGAAGGATTAATGGAACAAAATAGTGGAGGGTTTATTCCGAATATGGAGAACGAGCTTTACAGTTGGTCAATGGAAAGTAAGACACTTTGATATTTCGGATTGTATTAAATTTATACACTTAGGGTTTGAATTTTTTTGGCATTGGTATTTCGTGTAACAATTAAGAGTTTCTATTGTCTTCTCATATAAAATTATAGTTGATACTTCATTTAAATTTTTTATTTTGTGAAATACTTGCTAAACTAAAAATAATTATTTTAACAAATCATTACTTTAAGAACTGCGAAAAATATATATATATTACAGTGAAAAAATATTTTGCCTCTCTGACAATAAACAGCATAATATCATATTTTAATTAAATTTAGTAAAAATGATTACATAGCATTACATTATTCGACTGATAGTTTATTTTATTTTTGTTAAGTTTTTACTTTTATGTACTCCGCATTATTTTTAAATAATTCATCTTAAAAGTTTACGTTTTCTAATGCATTCGGATTTGATTGAAGAAGCAAAAAGGACAAATATGAACGGTAGTTTTTACGATGATTTTTTTATAAAAAGAACACTTTTTTCTTTGATAAAAAAAAATTTAAATATTTTTATAAGTTAACAACATTGACTATTAAGATTTACGCTTATTAAGATGTATACTAGGAAACTACTAGTTTACTATTTGTGTGAGTAATTTTAAGGAATTGTTTTCTTGTAATTGCTTTTTCTAGCAGGATATTGTGCAAAAGAATTTTTATTTCTTGTACAGATTTATTTTCAACTCATTAGTTAAAGAAATATTACTTCATTGCATGTTTTTAATTTGTTATTTATTAACAAAAAATTGCTTTTTAAAGTTGACTTTTACTTACTCTCCAAAATCAGATTTTTGTTTCATTATGTCACTTTTTTTACAAGCGTACAAAAAACAATTGTTCAGAATCGTCTAGTTAAATTAATAATACTATTAGCTTTGCTGCCTCTTAAATCTATATACTTATCAATCAATGTAAATCAAATATTATCTAGGTGTCCTTTTATTTATCTCAAACAAAAACATAATTATTAATAAATAGAAGAAAAACTTTTTATGAAAAAAAATATCATGACCTTTTATTCCTCTTAAATAAAATGACACAATGACGAATTTCGATGCGCATAAATAAATAACCTCTCCAGTTAGCATTCAAATTACCACTAGCTTTCTAAAATCCACCAGGTGTCGCCCTAATAAAACCGAAACTTATTCAAGAAGGTCAGCATACTTTTTGCTTCCGTAATACTTAAGTTTCTGTCCTCGTATAATGCCAATTGCCTCGGGTGTAGAAGAAATAACATTTTCTTCTTCTTATCAAAGGAGTTTAACCCGTTATTAATGGGTATGAGGCAGGTACAACAAAAATAATGTATACGAAAACAGCACGTTCCGTGAAACTCATTTGCTTCCGCAATTCTGGATACGGTATAGGCTACATTATAACTTTAAATACACGCTTTTTGGCAGCATCATAAGTATCGTAATTAAGGAATAATAATTCCGCGAACATATTATTTCACTATCAAACAATTTATCATTATTGCTAATTTTTAAACGTGGTAATTTCATTGCATTTGAAAATTTTCATAAAGCGTAAACTAAATTAATGTTTATTGAATTAAAAAAATATAAGAAAAAACATAAATAAATTTTATAAAATAATAATTGAACTTATATTTTTTACTAAAAAATGATTTTGTTTCCTATAAATTGAGAAAAAGATGTAAAAGTACTGATTATTAAATTGATTACTGAACTTGTATTTTAAATCATCGATCTCAGCAACAAAAGATTAGAAAGGGCCTAAAAACTCGATTTAAATATTTTCTTAAAGTTCATGTGACATTTTTCGTCGATTTTATGTAAAGTAATTTTAATAATGAAAAGTGAGTGAAAAGTGAATGGTTAATTTATTTTACGTGAATATAATTCAAACATTTTCTTTCCATGTTCGAAACAAATATCCACAAATGTTTTTGTTATAATTTTAGTATTATTACATTATATATATCATTTTCACTTGTCAAAACATAAAAATTTTAATAAATAGACATTAAAAGTTTTTAAAAAAAGACATTTTTAGTATCAAGTTACATTTTCGCAATCAGTAAGGTAATTAAATAAACTATAAAAAATTATTGTCCTTTTTGTCTCATTGCTTTTATTTTGCTTAAATAGTGGCTACGCTTTACTTTTAAGCTTTGTTTACATATCTATTAAAAAGAAAATACAATGTCATTAGCATAATCTCTTTGTTTTTATTGTTACATAATTTGAACACTTCGCCGTTTTGTTCCCTAAAAAGTATTAATACATAGAACAATAAACCAACAACAAAAGTCAAAAATTAAAAAATTAGAAAAGTATTTCAAAATCACCATTTTTTTTAAAAATTCAGTTTGTTTCCTTTCTTTCACATTTTTTTCAAAATATTCAAAACACAATTTTAGATTTCATTGCTTTTAAAAATACTACGTGCAAATGTAGCTTTTAACAAAACAGTTTTTAAAACGAAAAATCACGAACGTCATTGTATTAATCTGATATTATGTAACAAAAAAAAGTATTCTGTCACGTTTTTACTCATCTTTACAAACGTCACGTGAAAAAATGCTTTAAACAGAGTAATTAGACTGATTTAGATAGAGTGATTACCGATTAAAAGAGCCTTACCCGTGACACAGATTTGGTGTTGATGAAAGTTTTAACTATGTCAATGTCAGCAGGGGCGTTGGAAGGCCGTGGCCTTGGTGATATGAAAAGATTCACCATAACCTCTCGCGTATTAACTATTTGTTAGTTCATAACCTTCTGCTCTACTTACTTAATTTAGAAAGAAGATAAAAATAAAACAATGAATTCTTGTATACATATTCTTAAATTTCTTAACGTATGTAATGTCAATTAGATTTATTAAGGCGGCAACAAAAGTTTCCCTAATCGCTAACTAATTGCTTTCATACTAAGAATTTTACTACAGATTATAACAGCTATGTGTGTTTATTTGAATTAATTTGTTTCCAAGACCATGAAATAGACTCATGAAATAGTAAAAGAGAAAGTATTAAGAAACAGAGATTTTCATTTGAATTAATGTTAAAATTATTCATTAGAATAAAATAATTTCTATACATTTTAGTTGTAATTACTCAATTACTTTCCTTATAATTTTAATTAAATATTCCTGGTAATGAATATGACTTATTGTCTCTAATAATATTATGACACTTTGACTGTTTTTTGTCAGAACTTGGGAGGAAATTAATTTTTTATGACTTAATTCTTTTACCATTCTTGCGTTACCTTTCCAATCAATAATAACATAACATTAAAAACAATAAGAAATCAAAACCAAAAATAATAATTTTGCTTCATTGAAATTTTATTTATTTTTATGCTACATCTTGATTTAACTTAAAATTACATATTTTATTTTATTTATTCTTTTTTAAATTCAATGAAATATTATTGAATAATAATATTAAGATTCAAAAGGACATTGCTTTAAACAGTAATTGGTATAAAAATAATAGTAAAGGTACATGTTCAAAATCTTATTTTAAGTAGTTGAGCATAGATATTTGCTTCATTTTATCCGTAAAAAATTGTGTATGATTTTAATTATATTTTTTATGTTAGGTTATTCAGATTTTTTACGTAACAGGGAAAAGTTGGCAGCCAATCACTTTATTACGACGACATTTATATTCAATTGATGAGTTCATGTATTTATTTCACTTAATTTTATTTGAATAATTGAGTAAAAAACAAAAAAATAAATGACATATTAAAAAAAACATAAAAAGTTGGACAATCACGGTTTATTTTAAAACTTAAGCATATGCTTATTTTTACTTCATGTAGTTTATAATTGCAAATCACCTAATATAATTAACAAAATTACAAAAGAAAATGCAAAGTTTATATTTTTATCTTATATTAATTTCACTTTGTGCTTAAAAAAGTTTTTATTAAATGAATTTTAAACGAAAACTGTTATGTAAAAAGCTAAAAATAAAATAGTCGCTCTTCACTAATGAGTTCATAGACATAATTCACTTCATTTTGTCTGCAAATGTGAGTTCTCTAATACGTGATTTAATCAAATGAATTGGAAACAAAAATTTTCAAGAAGAATATACCAAATTCGTAATTACAAAATCACATTTACATCATAAGTTTTAAAGTTTTATTGAGTCTTACTTTTTATTAATACGAATTATACTGAGAAACATCATTTGTTTGCAATTTATTTAATAAAATAGTTACATTTTGTACATCATTATTTTAGGTCTAGGGTCAATGCTTTTTGGAAGAAGATTAGGCTGTGTAACACCAGCAGCGGAGACCAGTAATATGCACGAATTCGTTCATCATGTACAGCAAATATTCACAGAATCTGCTAATATGTCCTTGATTTCACCAAAATTAGCTTCTAAGTGGAATTTACCTGTTTGGCGGAGATTTGTTAATGCTGCTGATCAAGCAATAGCAATGTGTAAGTAATTAGACGATACTATTTACGCTGCTTCAACTTAATAAAATTTTGATACTTTGTAAGGAATTACATCTATTTCTTTGAAATGCTTGTATTTTTGAATCATCCGATAAATTAAGAAAATTTTTCTCATAACTTTCTTTAGGCATTTATTAAAATTTTAAAATTTAAAATGTTCGAATAAAACAGTATTTTTTCTTAATTTTTATACAACTAAAAATATTATGCCTTTACATTAACAATTTTCAATTCTTTAAATTTCAATTTCTTTTAATAAAAAAATTCATACTTAAAATTATTGTTAGCATTTTAACCACCAAATATTTGCATTCTAATTAAGAGAAAAAAACTACTTTTTATATAATTTTTAAAGTTATTAACAGTTTTATTCTTTTTTTTAAATTGTTAGCGAATTCAATTTTTGTGTGTCAGATTTAATTAATTTGTATCTTTTTTTTACAGCTCGTTTTTACGTGGAAGAAAGAATTTCGGAGATTGAGCAGTTGAGAGAAGGAGGACAGGAAGTGCGAGGCGTGCTCAGTAAAATGCTTGAAGACTCAACTATGGATAAAAATGAAATAGTCAATATTGTCGCAGATTTGATTTTAGCTGCAGCTGATACGGTAAGATATTTTTAAGTACTTAATTTTTTGATTTGAGCATATAATTTAGCTACAAATATTTTTAACGAAAATACTAATTGGTAATAAATAAAAAAAAATCCACGTGATTACAGTTGAAATATTGATGAAAAAATTTTTAATTTTGAAAGAAATTTTGTATTTTGATACAATTAATGTTTTAAATAGCTTGAAAATTAATTTGCTCATCATATTAAAGAAGTTTCAAAACACATGCAATTTTTTTTCTCTTTCAGAACTAGCAAGCAAATGAGATATCTATTGAAAAAACTTTCAGGACAAATTTCATATCATTAATTACAATTAATATGCTCAATTTCCTAATTTATGCCATCTAATGTGCTGATTTTTATTATTATTTTGCACTAATTATGATGTAAATAAGTCTAATAAAATATAGGGAACCCGATTAGTCGTTCCCGCTGGTAAAACATAGCAAAATTTTAAAGAAAATATACAATTTTGTCCGAAAATCGCCATTTTTCTATTTTCTCATCTTATCGTAATGCATTTTAAATGAGTAGCCTGGCGCAAAATTTCATAATTGTGTGTACGTGCGCGTGTATGTGTTTTTTTTTTTAAAAATGCGATTACAAACCGCATAACAAAACGTGTTTTGTCAAATTTCCTTTAAAAAAAGCTTTCAGTGTTAAACAAATGAGAATTGAAGTATATGTATGTCTGTATGGTAGCGAAGAAAAAAAAATTATACAATAATAAATTTCCCACATTTTTTTTTCCTTTTTATGAAATTGCAGGTAACAGGTATTTCATCTAAATGACTTAAAAAATAATCATTAATTACAATGAATTGCTCATGAATTTAATAACCATGCGCACGAAAAAAAGGTGTCTTTTACTATACCAATTTTTATCTACTTATAGACTTCCCATGCAACACAATGGGCGTTATATTCCTTGGCAAAACATCCTGAATGCCAAGATAAACTACTCTCTGAAATCAAGGCTGCTGTACCAGATGGTGAAATGATTACTGAAGAACATTTGTCTAAAATACCTTATTCAATGAATGTCATCAAGGAAACATTACGGTAAGTACTAACATCTGAATAAAATGAACATATAATTTATAGTTCTAATATTAAGACTGTTCCTTGAAAACTCTGTTCTCATATGAAATAAAACAAATTTCGTAAAACATATGCAATTTTAAAAACTGTTGTATTATAAAACAATAACAGTTTCAGGTTAAGTTTTGTCTGTTTTAAGCCAACATCCTCTATGCTTATCATAAAAATTGAATAAACTATAAATTCTTCGAGAACTCAAAGTTTAGTGAAAATAATAAGCGTTTGCGATCTATTTTTTTAGATATTAGAAAATTATTTTTGTTTAGAGTTTAAAAATATTATCTTTATCTGTTCAAAGTAAATATAGTCTAAAAAATTTTAAAAAAGGAAACGATTTTCATACTGGTCATTTAAAGTTTTATGCATAACAAACAATAGCTAAAGCATTAATGTAGCGAGCATATTTATTTTTTAAAATATCTAAAAAATGCGTCTTTTGATTCTTCGTTTTCGAGACAAGAATCTGTATGTTGCTTCTAAAGAAAGCAAGTTTTGAAGAGTTTTTAGAATTAATTTTACAAAATGTGTCTATAATATTTATTTCTTATTTCTCTTTAGAATGTACCCAATAGCCTCCTTCCTAACAAGAAGATTACCTAAGAAAATAATATTGGACAACTACGAAATTCCTGCTGGGGTAAGATTAATGGTTTAATTATCTTACATACGAATTATAATGAAATTCCTTAATTGAATTTCCTAAAATTAATCGAAAAGATAAGATTACTAACAAAGACGAGAATTCACTGTAAAAGTCACAAAAAGACAATTTCCTTTCGTTACATAATTCTTTGAAATGCTTATGTATATATTATATTTACATTAAGCATTACTAATATTCTTTATAATTTTTACATGCGTTTTACAATTTTATTTTGTTATTTTTATGATCTATAATTTGGTTGATTCAGTTTTGCTAAAAATGTATATTTCTGTTTAGTTAAAAATGTTTTTTGTTTTCAGAAACTATTCGTGATGTCCCAGTACACTGTTGGAAGAGATCCTATTAGATTTCCTGAACCACATGAGTTCAAGCCAGATCGATGGACTCGTACAGGCCCACGTAGCGAACAAACAGCACATTGTTGTATGCCATTTGGCATCGGTGCACGTGCGTGCATCGGTCGACGTGTGGCTGAATTGAAGATGCGTCTACTGTTAACAAGGGTAGGAGCATTTTGAAACTATATTTGCGTAATGTTTTAAAAATAACTTTGCATTTCTGCATCTAATTTCGACTTTTCATGAAGAACATTTCAAAACACCGGACTAAAAAAAATCACTTTATTTTCTTAAAAAGAACGTTGGAAAAAAGGAGTTGAACTTAAAGTTTCTTGTTATTTGTTGCTTTTTTTTTTGCTGACTTTATTCTATAAATACAGGTGTACTGAAATCTTTTATGCAAAAAAAATAATAAACAAATAAATAACACATGATTTTGAGCTTTTTAATATTATCATTTCTATATTTAGAATATAAAATGTTTTGCCATAGAAGTCGTCAACTTTTTATACCATATCTACTATAAGAAATAATCGTTTTCGAAAATGGGTAGTTTCTTAAACAGTTTACCAGAAAATTGTATTCTTTACTTACTCTTAATAACATCAAATTAATTGCAGTTTTTGCTTAAAATCAGGCATATTAGAGGTTTTTTTCTGTTTGATATAGCTAATTAATATTTTGAAAGGAATTTTTTTTTTGTATTAACGAAAAAAAATATTTCAGAAATCGTAACTGAAAAACATATTTTTAAATAAATTAAAGAATGACAGGTTAAAAGTTAAATAGATTTTTAAAAATTTTTTAAAATGAACCAGTTAAACAATAAAATCCACATTATATTCACAAATAATTAAGAATTCAAAGGAATAATGTTCTGGGACAGTTTAATGTTTTTTTTGGAACAATAGCTTTAGAAAATATAGAAAAAGTTTAATTATATTTCATACGTATTTCATATATATATTCATATTAAGTTTAATTATATTCAATTCATTTAATTTTTAGCTTTTATTTTACAAAATTAAGACGTACATGTGCACCAAAATGTGTTATTATTATAAATGTCTTTATATCAAACTTAAATCATTCAATTGCACTTTTTTTCAAAACTAAATTAGTAGCTGATATTAAAAAATATCTTTGTTTAAACAAAAACGTCATACCACATTTTTAAAAACAGTTTTCCCGTCACTTTAACGCTTCCTCTTACTTCTTTCTCAACTTCTTTAAGTTAGCTTATGTTTCGTTTTTCTTCCTTATTTAGGTGGTACAACGATTTCATCTGGAATCTGCGAATGAACAGGACGTTGGAATAGCACTGAGATTAATCACAACTCCAGAAGTACCAATAAAGCTCAATCTGCATAAGCGGTGATGGGGTGTCAGTCAATGGTTCCAATTGACGAAATCTAATCAATATCGCCTTCCAGGAGTGAAAGTTTGGTTAGGATCAAGAAAAAATCTACTGCCGTGCTTATAGATCTCTATCAACTTCATCTAGTCTTGATGATATTCTGTCCAGCGGTATTCTCTCTTAACTCTCTTTGCATTTGAGCTCTTTCTTCCTGTACCAACTCTCATATGAAAAACGATATAACTATTATTCTACGCCGTATATAGCTATGGACTGAAAGTGTATTGAAAAAACCTCGGAGGAGGCAAGTGAAAAGGTATTTCGGTGATATACAAAAAATTCTGAAACAAATGCTGTTGTTGTGAGAAAAAAAAATATTGTTACTCAGGACATTTATTTGTGAGAAATGTTGCAATAATTTGTGTTTTATTTTAATAGTTTGAAAGCGAAATTATATTTATATAAGTGTATACATGCTTTTGTGCGCATGTACATCAGAGGCGTACGCAAGGTTTACCACTGCAGTTTCATTGTTTTAATAAAAACATGACCCACCTGTAATTTTAGTTATGATTGAAAAAATGTGGTAAAAGACTTCATACTTTATTCAAAGTTATAAATAAAAATAAGAATATATATGCTTAAATCAAAGAGCCAGGTAAAAAATATGTAATTCTAAAAGTTTTTGAAAATAAATTTTTTTTTTATTATTTACATATTTACCAATTAAATTATTCAAATATTTTCCCAAATAATTCATTTAGAACCATTAACAACCCTTTAAAGATCTGATTTTCATTTTATTATCCTTAATACTAACTTTTTTGTGCTAAATAAATAAGTAATTGGGTATTTTATTAAAATTATTATCATAAACAAAAAACCTTTTTTCTTCCTTACTTTACAATTCTTTGATTAATTGAGATAATAAAATCACTATACAATTTTAATCATTAATATATTTTCTTTAAAAAAATACTTACATTTTTGCATCAATTATTTTTTTATTCTTATGGAAAGTCCAAGAAATGAGTACGCCACTGATGCATATGTATTTTAAAATACTGATCACTTTTGATCATGTACAAATCTGTTAAATATATAACGGGTGCTTAGATGGTAGATTAGTAATCTTTATTTATGAAAATTAACCCTATATAGAAGCTTAGTTCATTATTGAAAGTACTGTTTATATTAATGCTTGTATTCTATAAATAATTAGGTGTTGACTATGGTTTTAGTAATTATGTCTGCTTTTTGCTGAATAAATAATTTAAAATATCCTATTATAAATTTATTGAATTAAATATGCGAAATCTTTTATTTAGTTTTTCAGTCTCTCTTTTCTAAAATTTGGGCAAAATTTACGGAAATCTTTTGTAAGCTAGATTTATTTTTCAGTATATTGATTAAAGATTATGGGGTGGAATAAAATACAAGTTTTACAGTGTTTGAAAAAAACGGGTTTTGTCACGGGTTTCAACCATGCAATAATGATGTGGGTAAATATGTAGTTTAGAAAACTTTTCCAAGTTGCTACAAATAGAAATTCTCAGGAACTACGATAAAGTAGAGCAATTCTTATATATTATCTTGTTAATGCATGTTAAATTATGTAAGAAAATTTATAAATTGATTTAACGTAAATTGTAAGAATATTGGGAAAACGTTGAAATTTATTTACTTGTCATGGTGAAAGAATTAGAGTGTTTACTTTAGTTATTATGTAAACAAGTGGTTCTCAAACTGATTATAAGAGTGTTAAATCACTATAATATTTAATATTGATAAAATTCCATGATTATTAATAATTTCATTGCATTATACAGAACTTAAAACTTATGATTGTGAATTCATTGCTTCCTTTATAGGCCACTCCCGTCTGCTACACTCTCAAATAAAAGGAAAGAAAATTTTAAAAATTCTTTTATCCTTTTATTCCACCTTAATATTTTTAATTGTGTGTATGGGCCACAATTTATCATCCGACTTAATTAAATTTAAATTCATATTATATTTAAAGAATTAATTTTCAGAGGCTACTATTTTCCTTTAACTTAAGTCAATTGTTAGACCAAGTGAAATCCGTATCATAACTAAGAAATCAACTTGGCAAATTTTCGATAATTTTGATAATAATCATTATTTTACTCCAAAAAAAGTTCTCAAAATTTCGAACTTTTTAAATGAAAAGTCATAAATTAATTCAATATTTATGATAAAAAGATTGTGAAAAATCAATTTATTAAAACTTTCTGGTCAGTAATTCATGCATTTTGAGCTATTTTACAAACAAACAACCATTGGAGAGTTTGTTTTTTCAGACTAAATTTAACAGTTGCAAATTGCCAATCAAATATTTGACACATGTTTTTGTCATAAATAATTATTGACATTTAAATGGAAAAATAATTAATTGAACAAGACATAAACGAAAGTTTATTTTCAATCCAAGCACAAAAATGAAAGGATAAACTATTTTTTATCTCCAACTACAAGAACAGAAATTAACAAATAATTTTAAAAAGAATGGAATTTTATTGTAAAAAAATTAGCTGCACCAGTTTTATATCTTTTAAATAACAAGTGTGTATTTTAAATAACAAGTGAAAACTACACAATTATTCACGAATTTATTTTAACATTATTATTAACAAATTTATTTTAACATTATTATTCACAAATTTATTTTAACATGACTATATTTTAAGTCTTCATTTCGCATTTTTGAAATGTATTAAGTTTAATACATGTTTATTTTTGAAAAGTCAAATTTTTATGATTTTTTTGTATAGTTTGCATTTTTACAAGGCAGATTAAAGTACATTTTAAATTAGTTTGGTGCGGATATTGTTATATTATTGCTGTTGTATTTTTGTAGTTATTATTTTTGTATTTTAATTTTTGTTTGTTTACGTCTTTTTAGAATTGTTAACCATTTACAAAATGCAATCAAAGTATATCAGCTATGTTTTACAAAAAAAATGAAAAACGCGTGAAAATTTAGCTGAAAAATGTTTGAGAGCCACGATTGTATTATATTGTACATAGTTTGTATTCAATTGTATGAAATTATAAATTATACTTATTTATATAGTGAGATTTGAAGCTGGGCTTTAAAATGTCAAATCAGGTATACTTCGGAAAAACTAAAGAATTTTTTTTAACGACTCGCATAATTTGTTTTAAATCCAGATTTTGCCGCTAAAAATGAATTCCAATTTCATTTGATTCAAAAAATACTATGCAACAGCAGTTTGTTTTACGAAATGTTACAAAAAAAGTTTAATATTGTAAAATATAGATTTTTTAAAAAGTAATTTCTCAATAACATTGATCTTAAAAAAATAACAGACATCGTTAAGATATATAGATTCAGATTTATATTTGATAACAGATTTTATGTATTTAACGCAAGCTCCGATTTCATGATAAAAAAAATTTCTGGGTAGAAAATTTTAAAAAAGAAAATATAATCATGAAGTTTTTGCAAAAAGGCTAATGAAGATATCAAATATTAAACACATATTTTTTTGAATACCAAATGACTAAAGTATCTTTAAAAAAAAAAATTTTTTTTTGCTTAAATTGAAGGAGAAATTATAAAAAAAAACAGAGGCAGAATAAAAATTCAGCTGTTACGTCATAAAATTGAATGCATACAGGGAAATGATATTTTTAAGTTAACTTTTTATGAAATGAATTATATTAATTATTTCTAAGAGAAAATTATCACGGGTAAATGTTGCTTGCTTGCAAAATAAATAAATAAGTAATGTTTAAAGGTTTTGAAACAATTCTCCATTGTTAAAAGAACTACCATGTTTAAATTTTTAATATTTAAATATGCACAAAATCTAGAATGTATAACTTGCATTGAAAAACAGTTCGGAAGTTTAATGTATAGAAATTTTAAAAAATCAGACTCAGTAGACACATGATTTTTTTTTTAGTTTGAATAAAGTTTTAGTAACAGAGAAAAAATGTTTTGTGATATTATATAAATTAAGAAACACTTAACAATTCCCAGCATTTTTCGTTTCTACCATGCATATTATGTCATTTCTACTAATATTTATTTTAATAGATATTGGGTATTATGTTATGGTAAAAGTCTTTTAGATTTCTTCACTTGATTGTGTTCATATAAATCATAAAAATTTCTTTGAACAATACAAAAACTGTTATCTCTTTCCCTTTTTCCAAAACATGAAAATCAACAATGAAAAATCATTATTTATTCATATTTTGTAAATGTTTTAAATTATTATGAAAAATAAAATTTTGTACTTTTTTACATGATGTTCCTTATTCTTAATTATGTTTTCTCTTTTATAGTTTATTTAAGTTTATTTTTTTCCCTTCTTATATTGATAAAATAAAGCTACATTTTAAATCTAGAGAGGCAGAAGGGTGCCGGTACTTCTGACCATAAAATTCATTTTATCGGAACATGCGACTGTGCACAAAATATGATACACCACAATTATTACTATAATACTTATCTTAAAATCAATGAATCACTCTAATTAAATAAATGTTACTGCAAAAATGAAGGTATAGTATTTTATTTTAAAAATGGATTTTACGAATGATGCATCAAAGTGCCGGTACTTTATACCGTAATTTGAGCAGGAATTTTTACAGTGTATTTAGTCTTGTGATTAAAAGTTCACAATCTAAAGCACTACAAAACGCATTGCAATCATCACCATATAAAAAGTAATGCATTCGGTCTTGCAATAATACTGTAACTTATCACTAATAAAAGAGACAGTTAATCTGTGATTAAAAAAACAATATTATCATTTGTATATTGAAAAACGCTCATCACTGAGGTAAAGTAATCAAATTATGAATAGGAAGGCTGTTAAGTGATTTAAAGATATGGTATATACAAAATGGAAAATTTCCTACGATATCGCATGTTAGCTGAGAAGATACGATAAATACGTATCCCAGATATAAAGCTGTCACACTATCTTGTCTTTTTCAGCAACTCCACAATCTACGGCTTTCAAAAAATACAACTAGACAAATGTTTTGATAAAGTAAGTTTTATATTGCACGCAAAATACGATGGGTTGTAAATCAGCTAATAATCTACTGTTGTAAAAAAGAATTCTCAAAAACCTGTTCGACTCACCATCAGCAACAAAATTTTAAAATTATTCATTAAGGGAAGAAATTTTCAGACAAATTTAATATTTGTACAGAGATCAATATAGGAGGTAATTCTTCACTGAGGAAGAAAAAGTAAGGTACCGACTATCAGAATATGGTAAAATTTACTGTGTTTCTGGCTCTATGGCAGTGTTTCCCAAAGTGTGGTACGCGTACCCCCAGGGGTACGGGAATAGTTTAGCAGGGGTACGCGTTCTTATGCGAAATATCTCGTAACCAACGAAAATTTCAAAAATGTTTATTTAAAAACAAAGCTAGTCATGAAAATTTACGATTACGTATTTTTCTATTGTTCGCAGAGTTAACAGTTAATAATTAGTGGTGTCAACAGCCAGTTGTGATTTTTAATTGTATTATCCATTCTAAATAAACATATTTTAAAAAATACATTAATTTCTTTATTAGTGGTACACAGCGTTACAAAAAATTTAGAAAGGGTACACAAATGTCATAAGTTTGGGAAACACTGCTCTATGGGAACATAAAAAAGCTCGGTAATTTTTAACAAAGGATTTTGATAAATTTAACAATTGTATGTGGTTTTATAATATGCTATAAAATTTGGTAATTTTGTCATGATACTTTAAAGCATGGCATAAAATCCATTTATTCGGCTAAATTTATTTTCTAGTTTTGCCTTTTTTACTGAAAGTGTGGTAATAAAAACTAAAATTTTAAAAACCAGAATTTCCTGTAAATAGTTACCATGCGAACAGAAAAAATTACCAAATGAATGATTTAAATACCAAATATTCTGGCTTTCTAAAACAGAATATTTTATAACTAAGATTTATTTTACCAGAAATGATATTACAATGCAGTATGGTAATTTTACCAGTATTAAATTTTTTTTTCTGTGTACTTTCCTAGTGACCATGTTTCGAAACAAAATTCAAAAGCATTTTCTCAGAAACAAAAAATATGTAATGAATAATAAGAAGAATTTTTACATTTTTTATTTCAATCTTTTATTGAAGAAGTTTAAAAAACACACAGGTTTTTTAATTTGAAAGTTGCATAAAATAAAACCGTTTTTATTATCGTTATAATCAAGAAATCCAGATATAATAATACACAACGAAAATGCGGTCTTAAAAGGAGAATTATTGACCTAAAACCAGGGCAGAGGAGTTACTAGGGTATCTACTAAATCTAGAGTTTTTAAATCCATGACTTTGAATGATTTTCCATGACTTCTACCAAACACTTTCCATGACTTACATGATAGCAGAAACATTAAGAAGATCTAAACGAGTATAACTTTCTCTCTTAAAAACAATATTGTTTTATCTGAGTAATGCTTTGCTCACGTTTTAATAAGACAATTCAAACAAATACAATAAAAAAGAACTGGACTATAAATCAAACTGAAAAAAAAAACTCAGCAATTAGCGGTAACAAACATACAAATTAGAGCAGGGATTTAAAGATATTTACTACATTTTAAGGTCAATTCTAGGGAATATGTTAATTTAATTTCAAAAAAGCAATATATATATATATATATATATACATTACAAACAAATTTTGATTCTAAAATAGTATTATAGATAGTATTTACAGCCCATCATAAGTTTACACCTAACAGAATTTCAGTTGAAAAAAACTATCCGAAAAAACATTTCGCAGATTATTATACTCGTTTTATAATTTTAAATAGGAATTATTATTTCGATATCGTAACAGGGTCTAGTTATCCTGAATCAGAGATAACTAATTTTTAAATTTATGATAATATGTGTTATAACAATGTTGAAAGTTTACAGAAAGTGCAAATACATATCAAAAATAAAAAATGAAGCTACAATATTTGTCAGCAACAAGAGCCCTTATGGCACAATGGATAAGGTAATGAACTATCATTATGTATAATCAAGTTCAGTTCCCGGAGGCTAGATAAAGCCTACTAAGAGATCGATGGATACCGGCAAGTCAAGAAAATAAAGACGTCCTATGCGTAATGCTCGCTATCAAGTAGTTGGCCTCAAAATTGAAGAATATTGAACTCCATAGCCAAGCCACTAGGGATACAACAAGCTGTGGTGGATGTGCCTTAGTTTAAGTGTCCTAAATAATACAAATCTTAAACATTTTTATTTCGGAATTAAATAAGGCACTTCTACAAACTACTTTACTGCTATATTTAGCAAGTTGAGCAGACTTTTAAGGCTAACTTTTAGAAATTATGAATGCAGTTGAAGAATTTTTATAAATACTTTAAGTGTTCCCCAACTTTTTTATCGTCACGGACCGGTCAACATTTGATGATTTTACTGCAGCCCACTGACCAGAAAGAGCGGATATTGATTGATTATATTTTAGATTGCTTTAATTTAATAATTTTAATTTAATACTTTTAATTTAATTGTCTTTAAACTAAAATGTCATGCGTGGTATTAGTACGACTTTAAATGATGTCTCTCAGCTCCCAATTAAAATCTCGCCAATGGAAAGTCGTACGAACCCTTTAAACTAAAATGTCATGCGTGGTATTAGTACGACTTTAAATGATGTCTCTCAGCTCCCAATTAAAATCTCGCCAATGGAAAGTCGTACAAACCCGAGAGAAATACACCGAAAGACACTGCTTTAAGAGATAGAACACAGAGAGTGAAAAAATAAAATGGAAATAATTTAATGTTCTTCGAGTGATCCAGTACAATTTTATCCTCTGACCGGTACCGTTCCGTAGCCCGAGGATTAGAGACTACTGCTCTAGAAGACAGTACACTTGAAAAATCCGACATCAGACTAAAGTGGATTTGACTGCATTTTTTTTTCTAAAGTCATCTTCATTAATGAATAAAGTGACCACATTTTTATTGAGACAAAGCGGGACAAATGGGATGAAATGAGAATTACAATTTAGTCAAACTTTCAACACGCACAATATATATATAAAAATATACGAATAAATGTTTGCAAAAATATTTTCAACATCAACTGGAAGTAAGTCAGATGCTGTTTGAATAGTATAGGTATAGAATGTGCTCTGCACAACCTACTAAAATATTTTTTTGCTTCAAATGTTCGTTAAGTTTCGTGAAAACGTTATTGATGCCTCTTCTAGCTTTTCCACCAAAATTTACGTTAGTGTTATCAGCACAATGGGCAATAATTTTATTGTTTAAATTATTATTTTTTAAAATAGTACTTATTAAATCAAAAATTATTTGTGAAGTTTCATCAGGCAATGAAACAAAATCTAATATTCTAATTTTAATTCCTGTTTCTGGATCGAAAAATCTAACACCTGTGGGATTAATTTTAAATCTTTGCGGTTGGAAGCATCAAAATATATGGATATAAATGCGCATTTTTCTAATTCTTTTTGCAATTGTGAAAACGAATATGGTGAAAAAACATTACAAATAATTGCTTCGGTTTTTGTCCTTGCACATGCATATTTTTTGTCGTATAATGTTTTGATCACTTGCGACGTACAATCCATTGATCTGAAACTTTGATTGTGGTTTATGGTGCGGAAAGCAAATAGCCCTTCCGCTAATGCTAGCTGTTTTTCCGTGTTGCTAAAGCTAGCACTGCGAAAAAACTGTTCCATTTTAGATGAGGAAGCGGCATTATTAAAAAATCTTTTGTGCCTCTTTGTCGCTAGATGTTTAGTAATATCGTTTTTTCCACCATGTGAGACCGAAAATTCAGCATTGCGTTTATCACACCGTACCATATAGTCTATTTTGGTACTTTTAATAAATGGAAATTCTCTGCTTAGCTCTTCATTAAATTTGCATCCTCTTTTTTTACTCATCTTTTATTTTGTGGGTAAATACTAGAAATAAATAAAAAAATTATTACAAAGGCTAAAAAAGAGTATTAAATTTTACCTTATTGACCGTTACTTTGTGGCGACTATTGCTCAACCTTTGTCAATCAAATAATGAGTCAAACCGAACGTCAAATTGAAAACAACAAACCGCACTGTCTAACGGCAGTCCGCACTTATCTGAATTAAGCCGAGACGTAAAGACAATGATCGCACACCACCGAGTAAATCTAACTTGGTACATTGCCTAATTTAGTTTACTCTGCACGCATTTTATGTGTTTTTTATGTATTTTTTATTTCTTTATATTCACCATAATACTTAATAAATAATAGGAATATATTTTTACAGTACATTTAAAATAAGAAATGCAGATATTTTCTAAAAAGCGGGACATTTTTAAAAATCGGCGGGACGCGGGACAATCCACCAAAAAGCGGGACAGTCCCGCCAAAATCGGGACGTGTGGTCACCTTATTAATGAAGGGTATTGAATTGACCTTCGATATCCTTCAAATATTAACGGAACTAAAAAGAAATGAGATTCTATGAAAAACAACTAATCATTTATCATTTATTCTTGTAAACAGAATTTTAATGGGCATCTTCACCAGGAGGCTAGTAAGCAACGGCTTCATCACATTTTCTCTAACGCCAGGCTTTAAAATATCTATTAACCCGCTTTACTTATCCAAGTAGTATTCACAATCAAAACTTGTATGAAATATCAATCATGAAGGGAAAAAAAATCAAGAGTATGGTGCAACGATACCTTTTTTTATTTCGTTAATTTTGTGTTCCACTAGAAGAACATTTGTCAACCGAGTCTATCACGTGATCCAAAGTGTCCTTGGCGTTTTTAAGGGTGGTCATCAAAACCCAATACACTTTATCTTTAAGTCTAGTTATAAGTTGAAATGCTACACTTAGGATAAACCTATATCAATTTTATACCGTTGTTCCGCAGGTGGTTGGGAATACCCCTAAGACACGGGACTATAAGGAAAATTAATATATTTCCTGCAAAGATTTGTCGTTCTAGATATGTCAGAAACTTTCCTCATATAGTATCAATAGATATATCTAGTGCCATGAATAAATTTAGCATTTACTTAAAGTTATATTTTTAATTACACATGATAAGAATTCTTTGTGAAGAATTTTGCAATCTCAGATAGCCTGGCCGAAAATTTATATCACTCTTCCGCCATTTTGTCGTGTGTAGAGTTTAGTATCAAATGCAGTTTCTCTAAGTAAAAATAAAAGAAAAATAATTTTTTTTTTTCTTAATCCTTACTAGGCCTATAATTTTTCTCTTACGCAGCGCTTTATTCTGCATTATATTACTTCCAGCCATTCAATTCCCAACTCATAAAAACAAACCTAATTTGCTCTGTAATAAAAAAAATTAGATAATTAGTATTCCGCGAAGAAGTGCCATTGAAGCACAAAAAAATTAGTTTTTTTATTAATAAAAGCAACAAAGGCAAAAACTAATAGTTTCTCTAACCAAAACAAACTTGAACTTAAATATTCCTTTCATGCATGTAAATATAATTTAATATTTTAGGTATTTTATTAAAGTAATTAGGATTAAACCTATACACCCAAAATTCTTTGTTTGATTGAGATATGTTTTTATTCATTTATTTTGTCTCCTCTCTTGGGTCGATTTGATTCTATGGCTTAAAGCCCGATGTTCTAAAATGGAATACAGCAGAAATAAATAAATATAAGTAAATCAAATTAAACTTTAAAGACGTTAGTTAATAAAAGTTAGTTAATAAAGGACTGGAATAAAAATAGATTAAATTGGTTAATTTTGTTTTTTGGAAAGTTTGAAATTTCAAAACAAAAATTTAATTCGTAAATTAACAAAATTTTTACAAATTTAGTTTACTCAGAATATAAAAATGCTCCATTATTATTATAACAACGATTGCATTTTGTCAAGATGTTTGATAACTTTTAAACTTTTTGAAAATTTATTTTTCTTTTTGTTTACAACAATTTAGATAATATTACGTTTTATTCTAAATAGCATAATGTTTTGATTCAATTTTTTTTTACTTCATCATTATTAGCTCAATAATTTACATCATTTCAATACAAAACATTATTGAAATTATCTACTGTAATTGAATTGCAAAAATGCTCTCTTGCATAAACAATAAGAGTTCATTCGCCTCTTTAATTTCTAAATATAGCATGCCACAAGTAATTAATTTTAAATTACTCTTTCGTCAATGAATCTTCAGAAAATAAAACTTTGATTTTTCAATTTTCATTTACTTTTAATGTTTAAAATTAATTAGAGATTCGTTTGGAAATTTACTTTAAAAAAAATTTAAGCTTTGGACCTATGATGAAAAAGCTTCAGTCGCTGTTATTAGAAAATTAGAAATGATAGACAATTTCGTTTCTAAGATTTGTTTTTATCATTTTATTGGTTTTTATAAAAACTTTAACTCTAGTAATTATACTTTTTAATGATATTTATACAGTATTTGTATTTTAAGTTATCAAATTTAGCTTTAAATGACTTTGCAATATGTTATATTTTTATCTCATAAAAAAAATATTTTTAGCAGCTAAATGTGGATGAAAATATATAAATTTATTTGTTTTGTTTTAGAGCATTTATTGAAATGTTAATGTGCATTTTCAATAAATTGTTATAGGGTTAATATGGGATGTTTGATCACAGTGTAGTTTTGAATCGTATGGTTGTTATTTATTTTTCGATTATGTATGTAAAATCAGAATAATGCTAATAAAAATATAATGATTTTATTTACTTTAAATAAGCATTTAATTTTTGCCAGTAGGAATATTTTTTTAAGTGAAGATTGCGCTAATTTGAGCATATTTTTTTAATAAACTTTGACGGAAAAATTTGAAAATTTAATTTAATTCGTATATTTTTTAGAATGTGAATGTAAAGTTTGATTTTTGATAATTAGTACATATTTTTACAGGACTTTAAATAAAAGTTTAAACTTTTCGTATATAAATTTAGTACAATTTATTTCAAGGAACATGAAGAATGACCTTTGACGTTCGAGAAATAGTCCATTTCCGTTAGAAAATAGCCTGATCCGCATTATTCTATTTTCCTCATGCGTCTTTTTTAATTTATATATTTATTTATTGTTATTATCAAAAAAAAACTTGTAGAACTATATTTTTGCAATAACTAAGATAACGGGAAATTTCCATTGTGGATAACCTTCAAACAAAATACATTCAATATTGCAACAACACCAATTTATACAGGTTATCGTAGCAGTTAATATATATCCTCTGTTTTAATTCCAACATCTTGGTAGCTTTTTTTTTATCCGCGTGTCGCAACAAATAGAATATAGTGGGTAGTATCATCTCATAGACAAGACATGATTTTTTCCATTATTAATTACATTGAGAAGAAAGTTAGGAAACTATGAATGAATCCTTGGTGTTTCGTAAGGTTCGACCTTAGAACTAGTATGGGCAGTAAAGTTATTTTAAGGTTAGCCTTCAAATCCTAAATGTTAGGAATAAATAACATATTGCGATACAGTTGAAGCTAATATATGATGGAACTGACTTTATCAATCAGGGTTACAGTGAAAAAGGGATGGTATAATTCCCGCAATAGTTTTGGCAAGGACAAACGATTAATCTTTAACATACGAACACCTAAGGATCAAAATATACACAGTTCCTTTTTTAATTTTTTTTAAACATGCAAGAGTCACTTAATAAACAGAAATTTAAGAAATTTAAATAAAATAAGATAGTTTTTTTAATGTAAATATATATTTGCCAAATAATTATTGAAACTATTTTTCTGATTTCAATTATTCATTTATTTTAAGCATTATTTCATTTATTTTATTTATTTTCATTTTTTTATTTATTATTCATTTATTTTATTTTAAATGAAAAAAATTTTTAATGCGTACAGTGCACGTAAAACAGAAAAAAAGAATACCCTTAGAAACTTTTTATTTACTGATCAGATTTTCAAATACTATGGTGCAATTATAATGGCTTCAGAGACTAATCTTAAACATGCTAATTTATCTAAGCAAACAATATTTTTGGCCACGAAATCAATCACAAAACCGTAATTTCACTGGCAAATTTTTTCTACAAGTTAGAATTTTTGACAATCAAAAGGTGAGAAGGAGGGTCGAAAATCTGGTCTCATTAATAATATATATTTTTGCGTATTCCGATCCATTTTTGTCACTAATTTATACGCATACAATCCCATGAGAAACATTGATTATTATTATTATTATTCATAATTTTACTACTTTATTTAATAATGATCAAAACAATTTTGAGTATACAATTTTATACATCATTTTTAAATATGTGATTTTTAATCATTTTCCTTGTTGTGCCTTTAGTTCAAGATATAGATTTAAAAAATTATCTAGATCATGCTATCAAAATAAATCAAAAGCAAACATTAAAATAATAATTGTACATAGCTAATGTAACGAAATTATATATGTCTACAAGAAACGGAATTAAAACATTCCATAAACTCAGGCTTTTCTTCACAGGCAGTAGAAAAGAAGACAAATTAGAATCCTTTTAATCTGCATGTGCCAAAAAAATTTTGTTGTTCAACAAACTTTATTTTTTTATGGGAATTTATTAACAAAAAGATATTCTTTCAATAAAACAATTATTCAAAGAGTACAAAAAAAAAGAGTTTAAAAATAAGTGCATTTCATTCCATTAGCAACTTGGAGAATGTAAAAAGCCCTGCAGCAGCAAGGAATTACTTATCTCTACATAAACAAATCGTTGACTCACAATTTAAAGCAACCGCCTTCACAAATCTAAACTGAAAGCTATAAAAATAAAAGCTATCAAATACAGAGACATTGAAACCATTTGTGTACCTATTTCTTCCATACGTGACACACCAAAAGATATATACCTATCCATCGCAGATTTAGAATAAAATTTCGACCCTATAGGCACCAATACCTCGCGTCAAACTTCGTGGTAAAAAGTTTCAAATCTTCTTTTGGTATGACTTTGATTCAGTGGCGTACGCAGAATTTTTTCAAGGGGGGTGTTCATAATCTTCTGAAACTACTAAAAGAAATTCGAATCTGTTATAAAGCACTATTATTTCCCTAATTTCGACAGCTAGACAATTTTGACTTTTTATTTAGACAACATTGTTTAGTTAAATTTTGATTTGATTTTTTAAGTTTAAGAACATAATGTGATATTTTCTGAGAAAAGTTTAATGTCATATGGGTGGAAAGTAACACTTTGAGGGCCACTTTCACATTCATCAGATTTTGTTATGCTAGAAACATTTTCTTCAACTGAAGTATCACATTTCTGTACAACAGAAAAACTTAAATTGGTATTAGATGCTGTCACCTCACTAATTTCAGATCGTGATTTTTTCTCAAAATAATTAAAAATTGCTAAATATTTGTGTTAAAAATTGTTAAATCCTAAAGATCCAAGAACAGCAAATATATGTATATATTGGCACAGAAATATCCACTATGCTACGATCTCAAAGTTTCGAGCTGGAATGAATAACTTCAACGAGCACAGTATCTCTGGTATTGCTACTGATTTCTTCAGTAGTCGAAATACTGGCGACGACGGGTTCGGCGATTGAATGAACTTTTTGTTAAGACAAAACAAAACCGATTTAGAGACAAGCTCCGAAAGACAAGCGGCAGAGATAACTCTTAGTCTGACTAACTAACTTCACTGTACTCCGTTCCTCTCTTTTTTATGTAATTTTTCACCGCGTCTCCAAAATTCTCGAATTGTCTCAAAGACGACAGAACGTCTAGGATTCCAGAATCATCGCGTAAAGACCTCGCGAATGACAGCCAGTCTCGAAAACTATACTGGCAGGACAGAAAGGAACCAGTCCATAACAGTATCACGTGAATTTGGTTTCAAAAGTACAACCCTATTATAGTAAATGTTTTTTCAGTATTCTGAGAAATACCGTGAGAAAAAAAAGTAGGCATAAGGTTAATAAAAATACATAGTCTTAAAAAATAATAGCTCGCATAATTTCTACTAAAATTTTTATTTTTGCCATTTTGTCTGAGCTCAAGGGGGGTGTTTAAATCCCTAAACCCCTCCCTTGCGTACGCCACTGCTTTGATTTAAAATAAATTTATTTTATAACCTTGATTTAACCTATACACGTGAATGCCGCTATTCACGTGTTTTGCGACACGTGAATTAATAAGACGTGACATTACTACTACAAATAATAATGGTCGACAACCTGAAATTATAATGTTAATCTTTGTCTGTTAAGATTGTCTAAAGGAGATTTTGTTATACCCTAAATTATTTTCTCACGTGTGGAACGAAATCACTATTCATTATTCACAGATCCAAGAAATGACAGTGTCCAAGTCTTCTTTTAATTAATTGAGCCGCTTTTATCTGATGGAGTCAAGAATATTCTATCGGAACTCTGACCATTCTGGATAATTCTGGAACTGGTCGGAAAGAACAAATCAAAATTCACGCCATGCTCCATGATATGTTTACATTTATGTAGCTGAATCACTTTGTAGAAGTTTGTAGAAACTCTAAACAGACAGGCTTGTTAATTATATAATTATACAATTTTGAACTCTATTTAAATTCTGAAATGAGGAGCTATTTAGAAAATTTATGAGAAGCGTTTTCTGACATTTTTTATTCTCTGATTAATATTTATATAGATGAACCACTTAATGGAAGTTTGTATAAATTATAAACAGGAAAGATTACAAATGAAGTAAAGCTATTTTAAGACCTTTGTGAGCAGTTTCTGACATTTTTCGTTATATGGTATTAATGGCGTAGACGTGTCAATTACAAAATTGTTCAATTTTGCACTCCATTTAGCCCCTGAAGGGAAAGGCTATTTTAAAATTGTCCTCACAAAACGTTTTTGATATTTTTCATCACATGTTTATGCAGTTGATTCCCTCTGAAGTAAATTTAAGTAAATGGAAACAGACGAGTTTGTTATTAACGAAATTATACAGTTTTGAACTTTATTAATTACTAGGAGGCTTCGCCCCCCGCTCGCTGGCGTTCACCAACCCCCGGAAATGCTTTCGCAGTTCATTTCGGATTGCTTCGCAATCCAATGCTCGCTTTGCTCGCTCATTGGATACGTTCTTAACGTCTAGTTTTTGTATACTTTTTTGAATACTGAAGTTCCGAAAACTTTTCACTGTAGAAAATTCTAAACCTGTACATTTCAATAGTAATTTGAAATTGCAAACAGTTCACATATTTTTCTTAATCACACTGTTTTAAATTTCAGTTGTTGAGAAAAGTAACTGTTGTAAGTTTTGTTTTAAAGTCCTTCCCACCAGAGGGCTAAGGCCATGTGTTGTAAAACAATATGAAATAGTAGTCTGTCACTGAACGACGGATGTAAAGCATCGGCTTTGATGAATATAATTTTGTATTTTTAATTCTCTGAGGGGCGCCACCTTAATAATATGGAATTTGTAAAATAAATGTATATATTTTTGATTGTTGACGAAACCCATCATTTTGTGTTTTCATCAGTGTTCAGAAGCAGAACAACTATAAGTTTTTTATTTCATCACAAAAATATAAAATGTATAGAAAACAAAGAAAAGAGTAAGAAAATTAGTATGGTCATAGAAAAAGTTAAAATTATAATATAGTATTTGCCAGTTAAAATAAAACTTTTTGTTTAAGTCATTGCTAACAATTCAAATTTCTCCGAGGCAATTCTAAAATATAAATTAAGGTAGTATTGTTAAGTTGAAACGCAATATTTTTTGTTTTGATGTCAACAATACAATTCAATTTTTTACAAAAACGATTGTTTCCATTGTTAAGTTCAATGTCAACAATTCAAATTTTTCTGAGGCAACTCCTAACCTCTAAATATTATTTTTTTATGCACACATTTTTGTCAGTATTCAACCACAAAACAACTTAAAGTCCTCAAATTTAGCATGAAGTTGTAAAATGTAATGAAAGAGGGTCATAGCAATAATGAAAGTAGAAGTAAAGTTAGTACTGTAAAATTAAAACAATATTTTTAATCAATGAGCCAAGTTCTTCAAGAAGCAGTTGTAGAAGTAGGTTGTTTATTTAAAACTTTTTATAGAATTTCTTTAAGAACACAATTGTTAATTTGGGCATTTGGCGATACAACACTTTTAGAATTGAAGGATTTGTTACGTCAAGCGCTCAGGTATCATAATTTTGATCTAGTTGCGCTTCTATGTCATTTTGATTTATGTTGCTAAGTTAACTTTCAAAAAATTCTATGGCTGGCAACAGCATTTTTATTTTTTAAGTTGTTTATTTTTATTTCTTTTAGAATTCGTTATTTTTTTAGCGAAATGTTTTTTAACCTAACAGAATTCTTTGCCGACTGTTTTCTCTATGAATGAAGAAAATAAAGTAAATATTTAACTGTTGTGAAAAGAATCTTATTTAGTTGTACAAAGTACTTCAGCCAAAATTTGGGAGCCACGTAAGAGAATTATATATATTAGATCAGAAACACATCATTAAAAGGCAGAATGCTTTGGTGTTTTCAAAACAAGGCAAACGTTTCCACCGGCGGAAAAGAAATACAGCCAAAATTTAGGAGCCACGTAAGAGAATTATATATAATAGATAAAGGAAGGGGAAAACTATAAAGGAATAAACTAACGTTTTCCATCTGAATAACTAAAAAAGAAAAATGTTCTAACAGAAACATAAAGCGACAAAGTACAAAAATTACATTATAAATAAATTATTATTTTACAGGCTATAAATTTAAAATAACTAACAGGTAATTTTGTGATTAATTCTTAATTGTACGATGCAAGTAATTGAATCTAACTGTGTTTCAGTAGTGAAACTTTTTCACTAATATAAAAATAGACTTACAAATGCAGCAACAATAATGAAAATATTTGTTTTGTCAAGTGTTAAATGAATAATGAGTGTTGGAGAAAAACAAATTCTGATTTATTTTAAATTTAACATTTCCCCCCTTTTGGGACTGAAAGAATGTTCCAGGCATGCATTTAATAAACAACAACATGAACAACCTTTTACCATTTATATTAGTGCTACAAAGTAAAGAAATTGTTGCCTAAAGAAAGAAAAGAAAAAACAATTCCTTCCTATTTCTATAAAGATTAAAACTTTTAATTTAATTAATTGTATCGTCACACCTCTTCACCTTACAGGTAAGATTTTATTCCATTTAACTGTATTACGTTTACTAGCTTTTCGTTATTTCGTTTCATTCTATGCATTTACCGACTGTAATATTGCATCCCATATTTGGAAGTTTTATGCAGTTCAGTGCTGAGAGTACTACCACAGATAGTGGCAAAACACTCAGCTTTTGTATTACCCTCGATGTTCCCATTCTACGAAATTTTCAAGAGCGCTGGAATGTAATACACTGGTGTTCAGAATTAAGAGAACTTTTATACTTGATCAATTATCTCCAGAACTACTGGATGGTTTCAATAAAATTTAGTTTGATCATGGGTTGTTATAATACAAAAATAATATTCATTTAGCAGTTAAAGTATACACGCATGATCGTGAGTAACACTCACCAGAGTCGGGTGATATCAAAAGTTGGTTACAGAATTGAATTAAAAAAATGGTTTAGTAGGAATATGGCCTCACACCATGATTTATATGAAAATAAGACAGTTTGTGAATTCCAGTGACAGATTGTCCCACTCATCCATTAACGCTGTTTTCAGACAATGGATAGTTCTCATAGGGGGTCACGTGATGCATTATCTTCCCCAAAGCATCCTAAACATATTCCATAGGGTTGAGGTCTGAAGATCTGGCTGGCCAATTCATCCGGCGAATATCTTCATTTTCCAGAAAATAGTTGACCAGAAATACTCTGTATAGTGTCGCATTGTCTTCCATTAAAATGATATCAAGAACCGCTGCATCCCTGAAAAGGCGAACATAGGACTCCCAAATCTCATTCCTATACCTCACATCAGTCGCAGAACCTCTTTCAAAGACATGGAGGGGTGTGCGAGAATCCAGCATTATGCCTCTGTGAAGACCAGCAAACCTCGGCCACCATGATGGTTGACTTCTCAGATATTGGAGGGCAGGTAGCGGATTTCTGGTTCTCTCAGTATGAAAGTACGTCGAAAGTCAGTGGTCAAGCTGAAGTCAGACTCATCAGTGAAGATAATGTTCGAACACAGATTTGTGCTCCAATCTCTATGTATCAGTATCCAATCTGCACCATCCTAAAAAAAACTTTTCTGTTGGCAAAAGCCAGTAGAACGCAAACAACAAATCTTCTTGCAAATAGCTCTCTTTCTCATGAAGTTTTTTGGAAATAGTAATCCTTTGAAACTCGATTTTTAGTTTTTCTCTCCACAGATCCAGAATCTTGAAACTGTATCCATAAACTACACACGACGCTGAGTGTTAAATTGAATCCTCTACAAATCTGAATTCGAGGCTGGCCTGCTTCAAGTCTCCCCACAATTCACCAACTCATTCGATCATCTAAATGTAAGTGGTTTCTAATTTTTTGTTATTTGAAATTAAATGAAAGAATCTATTAAGATTGCTGCAAAAAAAGACCTAAAAATTCGGTAAGATGTGTGAATGAACGAAATACAGATTTTGCCTGCGCAATTAGAACGTCTATTCCTCTACTAGGCCCATTCACATACTCTTACATATTCAACACACTAAATTTAACTTTTTGTTTCGAAGTAGTAGTTTTACATTTTACTCAGTTGTTTGCAGGAAATTCAAATGAATATAGAAATCTTTTAATTTTGGTTGGTAGAGATACTTTATTGACGACGCACTAGAGCTGCACAAGATATACCATCACAATTTTTATATTGTGAGTCACTTCCTCAAATTATACATATATTTGAAAAGGAAGGAAATTTTCTCCAGATCTTTGTATTCCTGCAACTGCTCAGCGACCGACCACACTACTTTCGATTCCGCAAATTTTACAAGCACGTATATCACATGTACTCGGGTCTTAACGGAGTCGAGGTTAAAACCTCCGGCTCTATTATTAACAACACTACCCATACGCACTTGACACTCAGATATCTTAGTTTTAAAACATTATAACACGTTATTATAAAAAATAAATAATGTGTCTGAAATATAATTCCAAACGACGCTATTATTTTATTATAGATTTCCGGCTTGAAACTTTTGGTGATTTTCCAATTATTATTATTATTATTTTTAATTTTAGATCAGAATCATTGATGCTCTTTTTTTACCGCCACTTAAAATCCACGATTAAACAACAAAATATCAGTTTAGAAAAATAAAATAGCATACTACACATAGGGATAATTTATTTAATTTTCTTTTTCTTTTTTTTTTTTTTTAATAANTTTTTTTTTTTTTTTTTTTTTTTTTTGCGGAGTTCAACAATGAAGCTTTTTTTAATTTTACGATGCCTTCAATTTCCATGCTTTCAAATCAGAAAATTAGATATTCAACAAGTTAGCCAAGGCCAAGGTTAGATTAAAAGAAATCTCTTTCACTTATGTTCTCGTGATGAAACTGACACGTTTTGATACTGCGATACCACAGACATGTGTCGTAATTGTCTCAAGAGCTTGATGATCTCCAAAAGTTTCTTTTTTTATTTAATCTTAAGTAGCTTACTTAAAAGCAGTAGCTAAGTTTACATTAGCCACTCTACTTTAATGATACACTAAAGTTTTGTTGGTTTCACACTGTACTATCACTAAGAACAGTGTTTGAAAAATATTTAACCTTTTTCATAAGTTTTTTCACAGGCAGAATAAGACAAGATCTGTTTTAATTCCAGAATAAAAATCTGCTTTTTCAGCTTTTGCTTTAAAATTAAAATTATGAAATATTAATATAAGGCTATGGTTTATTTATTTAGCTACCATGTGTTTATATGCATTTGTTGAATCGTTAATATTTCTTGATGGTCTAAATCAGGGGCACCCAAACTACTGCCGAAAAAGAGCTGCCTGCATCACCAAACAAGCCTACCGACCAAGTCTTCATCAATACTTCAAATATTTCAAAATCGTTAGAAGAACCACAATAACTGATATACATAATTTAATCGAAAATTTTAATGGTAGTTAATGATATGAAATTTTTGTTCTAAATACTTGGTATAATCCCAAAACCGAGGAAAATTAGCAGTCTTTTCTTATGCCTCTATCACACGAGAGAAAAATATGTGCAACTGCAAGTGTAACTGCAACTGTAAGTGCAACTGTAAGTGAAATTCCTCCGTTCGGAGTTGCCGAAAGGGTTGCTTAATTGCCTGAACGGTTGCATGAAATTGGGTTACCATATTTTGTTATTTATCTTTACTTTTGGCTCATATTTAATTTTATCATATGATTCTATTATATCATAGTTTCTCAACGATGTTCGTAAAGATGCTGTAGAATATTGATTGATTTTGATTTAATTTTTTACATTTGTATTTGTGTTAAGTCTTTTCTTCAGCAGGAAATTAAAATTCTGAAAACTTTATTTCCCCATTAGTGAAGTAGCATAGTATAAAAAGGATTATGATTTCTACCTCATAATATAAAATGATATTAAGATATCAATGAATTTCATGTTGTGTCCCTAAAAGGATAAGGGGGTGAAAGGGGGATGGACTTAAATACTATCTAGAATTTTGACGATTTTTTTTATCTTGATTTGAGTGACTAAGGTATAAAACATGGTGCGTAGCGTTTTTAAAAAGTGCTTAAAGGTGCTTATTTTTGATTTTCATTTTTTAAAGGCCCTTAAAGGTGCTTTTCTTAATAAGTGTTTTTAAAAAGTGCCTTATTTTCCTTTTTCGAAAAAGAGATTTATGAAAAGGAATGTCGATTTTCGCCACATATTATGTAAAAACGTACTTTTCACATTTTTCTATTTCACGTTTTCAGAATTCATTCGTCCCGCACTGGACTGATCGTTAAGACACGGTTCCCAGCAGATCACCGAAGTCAAGCATCACTGGCTATGGTCAGTGTGCGGGTGGGTGACCACTTGGATCAGTCTGCGTAGGGACCGAGGGTGTGCGGTATGGGTCCTCGTTAAACTGTGCTACCGCAAAGTGCTCAACTTCGCTCGCAGGTCGTCGGGCTACCGAGGCGGGGGTGCCATCCCCTCCGCAGAGGATCAAAATTGTGATGGCATGTCTTCGGATCATCCTCCGGGATGTTTCCCAGACCGTCGCCAATAGCCCATTGTGCAGCTCTAGTGCGACGTAAATTAACAACAACAGCAGAATTCATTCAACCATGATCAATTTCAGCGTACCGTCAGTCCATAGCGTATGAAAACGCCAATCATTTTACAGGTTTGGTGAAATACTTGCGAGTCCGCATGTGCGTCTAGTGAGCTGGGTTCGGTGAGATTCTTGCTCTCTCATGCTGTATTTTGCAAGATATTCTCAATTTCAGGCTTTATTTTCCACCCTCTGAAATCGAACCGAAAAATCTCTTGATCATTTTTTTAATGGCTAATATAATCAAGAAAACAGTTCTTTGTCAAATTCTAGTTATTTTATCATGATCATGTAAAGTCTGAGAATTATTTTGCATTTTGTCAATTTACCTAGAGCTTTAAAATATTTTTTGAGTGCCTAAAATGTTCTTAAAAGTTGCTTATTTTTTGTTGAAAGATTTGGCTCCGCACCCTGTAAAAGCATAGTTTATTTATATATATTTACTATGTAACATGCTAGCTAGGCAAGTGCGGTATCATTATCTATGTAAACACTAAATCGAATGAGAATAAAAACAAGCTGTCTGATTTAATAGTTTAACAATTCGAAAATTTATAAAAAGTTTAATGTGTAGAAAGGACAATTTTATGACTTATACCACTTTATGCAACTGACATTGCTATCTAATCAAGTAAGGCATTTCTTCAAATTTATTTTTTAAGCTTAATTCAAAAACATAGTCCTTTGAAATAATTCTGTAGAAGAAATGATGGTTTAATGTATGAAATATAAATTTTTGAATTACCTTTCACTCATAAAATATTTATAACATCAAAACTATTAGATCTATCAAATCAATTCTATTTTTTAAATTCAGTCTAAAAAATACATAATAAATAATGTCAGACTTGTCTATACTACAATGTCTCAGAATTTTATTTTCATCAAATTAATTTACATTACATGAAGGGATCATCAATTTTATTCATTTACACATTGCATATCAGGAATATCACTTTTATGAAAATTATTTTTTCCACTTTCTTAGTAAAATTGCTTTTTAAATATAAGAGGATTTTCAATGTCATACTTACATTTTATTATTGTAAAATTTATATCATTCATTATTGGTATAAGATAATTTAATTAAAAATTATAGGATTTATTTTGGGACAAATTTATTGTAATATACAGTATATAAATTAAAATTTATTTATAACTATAAAAAAAAAACAATATTTTATTAAGAACATACTTTTAATGTATCATATTATTTTGTTATAGCCCTTTACGTGTTTTGTTTTGCATTTTAAATAATACAAGAATCAATTTAAAAAATAAAACATTTATTGTCAAGTGAAACATTTAGAACATTATTCATTTTTATTTCTTATTTTTTAATTTCTTCCATAAAAACAGTATTACATCTCTTTCCTTCTTTACCAGATAAACCTTACAGGATTATACGAAATATCTGAAATAAAAGAAAGAAATCACTTTCATGATAAAATTTTACCAACACATTATTAGAATAAGGAAGATTAAATGCCATTAATTTGAAATCATTTAAGTCCTTAGGTATCCCTTTTAAACTTATTTTAAGTTTGACAGATATTTTGATTATAGTTCTAAGATTATTCTATACACTAATGAAAGATGGCAGGTGTGTTTAGTTTTGTAGTTCTTATGTTTGGATTGAAATTTGTTTCAAGAAAAATAAATTGTATTTATAAACGAAGACTCTTAAAAATGTAAGTATATTGAAAAATTAGTAAGGTACACTTACATACTTACTGTCATTATAGAAAAGCTAAGTATCAAGAGATAAATGTGAAGTATAAATAAAAAGTAAAGTATCATTAGTTAACTTTGAATAATTATAAACAAAATATTATGCAAATCATCATAAAAAAAAAAAAAAAATAGAAGGGATGAATGTAGAAACAGACAAGGAGATTGGGAATTTGCATTTTTAATAATTACTTTTTATATATAATATACTACCTTTCTTGTAATACTTTTCAATAATTACTGGAAAATGGGGTAACTTTGTGAGAAACAAGGTAAATATTTACCACACATATTTTCTAACTTGTTTTAAAATGAGATTTTCAAAAATTAAAAGAATTCTTAGGGAAGAATAAAATAATTATTTCACTAATAATTATAAAACTTTCAAATAATCGGACACATGCTTTTACAATCAACAGAAACAAAGATTAAAATTTAAAAATAAAGAAATATAATCATTATTATATTTTATGTTATAATACTGAAACAAAGTTTGGCGAGTTGCTTGGCGAATATTTCAAAGTAAAGCTTTTCGCCAGTATAATTCTTTACATATATAAAAATAGAAATTATTTCTATTTAAAGTAATTAAAACTTTGATCGGAACAAATTATAATAAGTTTTAATTTTATTAGCTTAAAATAAATAAATATTTTAAAAGAAAATTTATCGCAAAAATAATGTACTATACTTACCGATACTAAAATCGTGTGCAGGTTCCTGTTATGGTAGTACATCAACTGCATTGAGATGGTCATCTCATAGTGCGAAAGTATTTTTAATGCTTTCATTTTAAAGGAAATGTTATTATTAAACTAAAAACTTGTTCCGTCTCATCTATAAAAAAATTTCATCCGATCATCCTCTTCCTAACGTCGCCGCCATTTTTATTTACATTTGTATATGTCATCACATAAAATTGAAACGTCATAAAAAGCAAACGATCTGATTGGTTCATGAAAGAAATTGCCTGAACGGTTGCAGATATTTCGTGCAACCGTAATTTCTATATCACACGAGCGTTTTTTGGAGAAATTTCACTTACAGTTGCACTTACACTTGCAGTTGCACATATTTTCTCTCGTGTGATATAGCCATTAAACTACCTAAGTTTTGGACTCTAGAGCTTAGCTAAGAAATCAGTGTACCCCTTTGATTAAAAAGTTTGGATACTCCTGCTTTGTATGAAAATTTTGTTTGCATTTGTGGAAAGAAAATTTCAATTAGATTGAAGCAAATAAAGTATTTTCTTGCTTCAATCTGTTGAATTGATCCTGATAACACAATCGAAATATTTGTAGGTGATAAAAACTCTAATATGAAGGCTTTTTTAAATTTCTAAAACTAGTGGAGAGAGAACCTTTCTAAATATCGCCTTCAATGATTATTTTTAGAGAAGTCAGTGTGACCTTTAAGCTGAAATATTTTTAGAACTCTGTTCCAAATGTATTAATGATACAATACTATCTATATACGAGTATATAGTATTATATATTAGTATTATATGTGTATTATATATTTGTATCATATATTAGTATTATATATTAGTATTATACATTAGTATTATATATCAATACTATATATTAGTATTATATATTGTACTATATTTTCATGACTTATATTTTTAACTTGTTTAAAATATTTTTAAACTTGAACAGTGTTCTAAAGAAATATTTAATCAAGTCAACACAAAATTTAGCAAATCATGCTGGCATTAAACAAGTACTAAATGTTTCAGAAGTGATTTGGTAAGGCGATAATTTATTTACTTTGTAGACATGAAGTCATGAACGAAAACTGCCTAGTTATTTTATTTCATTGTTGTTTATATCAAAATGAACTTCATTTTTCTTATTTTATTCTTCTAATGTCGAAAATCCAACCCAAATTATAATTTGCCAATCCAACCTATAACTTGAACACTATATAAGACGTAAACCATGAACCAGTTGAATATTGTATTTCAACTTTAACTCCTTTATGTTACGATTTTCTCCCTTTTTTTAAGTTTATTGAACCTTTTGTTTGTCCAATTCATAACATTTTATCTACTGTCGTTAAATAAGAAAAGGATATAAACATACATACAGACAACTATTACGATGGTGCAATTACTTTTGTCCCTAAAACCACTATCAAGACGATACATTTATTACATTAAATTACTTCTCTGCCAAAATATTTGGTAATTCTAGAAATAATGTTATTCAAGTCATCAGTAGGCTTGTCTACTGTTCACTAAAAGTAGCTTAATCTTAGAACTTGTATCGTTTAATTATTCTTAACTTATCTGGGAGAAACATACTCGTGAAACATTTCTGGAAGTTACAGGAAATACTCTCTAGCATACACACAGAATAAATAAGGCTGAATTAGTACACAACAAGATTCGGTTAAGTAAAAAGTGAGAAATGATGGTGTCTCTTCAGAATGAATTTTGAAAAAGAAAAAAAACAGGTTTGATTTATAATTTTTTTTTTTCATTAGTGATTCTAATAACTGCAAATGGGTTGAATTTAGCAGTTAGATAAATATTGCTGTTTACGCTGCGTGACATAAAGTATTGAAAGTTTTTGCTTGAGTGTATCAAGAAGGATTATTTAATAATCGGCAAAGGCCTTTTTCTAAACAGACGTTACGCGACCTGACTATTGATTTGTATTTAATGAAAATAATCGCGCTTCTTAAAACGTTGCCTAGAATTTAACTAGGTGGTATATTTAGCTCGAATCTATTACCTATTCCTCGTAGCTGACATAACCAAGTGATTTAAGATGTCTATCTGCTACTGAGAGGGTAATAGAAACTATTATTTTTCTCTTCACGTGTTATAAATAATCGTAGAGATGCAAATGTGGAAAAGAGAAAAAAAATTGGATGATTAATTAACACTTATTTTTTATCATAGTCGGCAAACTTGAATGACTTTCTAAAAAGTAACTTTTTTTTCTTTCTCATGCTTTGCTTAAAACCGGTATCAATAATCGTTCTGATGCTTATTTGAAGACGGTGAATTCGATGCTTAGTACTTTTCCAGTTTCAACTTCAGTCATAAGAGAAAAAATTCATGCATCATTTTAAACTTTGATAATATCTCACGTACATGCAAATTTTGTATAAGCATAAAAAAATCTGAAATATAACGCAATTTCTGATATTTTTATTGAACTAAGTCGATCATACAACTCTCCTCAATAAATAACGAAAATTTAACAAATGTCACTCTTTCGTCATTACGAGATTAATAATCATGACTAAACATACAGACGCATGAAAGCATGATACATTGTGTGCCTACATATAAAGTCCAACGAAGATGTCTTACCGTAATATAATTTGAAACATTCAAATGACTGAAGAGCTTACTGGAAAGTACATTTTAAGTTACTTTTTGAAAATACTGAAATTTTCTTTTCAAATGTTTTAAAACATGGAAAAAAAATGCTTTGCTAACAATTTATTGACCTTATTTAGATTTTCTAAAACTGATTTTCCATAAACATTTTTCCTCAGAATTTTTCCTTCGTGATTATCTTAAGCTATTTAAATTTTGTTTATTAGTGGAAGGAATGGAAACCTGGAAGATTATGCTACGATGAAAGGAAAGGTTATAAATATTTTTGTTTAATGTTTTCAGTAATGTTACTTTATATCATTGATTTCTTGAAAACTTGTATTTCGAATTCGTTTACACACCATAGAAAAAAACATAATTGCGGAATAGCTAATCTTAGAATTAATGAGAGGCAGCGAGCAATAATCTGCAACTCCCAATGAATTTATAATGTATATTATGTGGATTCTATTACATAAATATGAAGTTTTATTTATTGTTTTGAAAAATTCGTGTTTATGAATTGAGATATTTTCTCTCTTTGGAATAGAAATGGATTTTAAAATCTCTTTCTCATCGATTTATAACAAAATACAATTTTATGTGAAAACTAGTAATGCGAAAGTTGTTGTTGTTTTTCTTCCTAATTTGTCTTTCCAGATCGTTAAATTTAAATAAACAATGAAATAGAGCAAGTCAGCAGTCAATTTTTTTTCTGATAACTTTCGAAACGATAATTTTTACAGACCATCTAATAGAACATAAATTATGACCATATTTTTTCTAGGAATGTGTATAACAGTCCCTATATTACAACCGTTGGGAGGGATTCCTCTGCTAAATGATTAAATCTATCTTGTCAGCCGACATAGAACTCACGTGTGGAAACCTCACGTGAATTGCGACACGTGTTTTGATGCGTCACGTGAATGAGGGACTGGCAAGGTTCCGCCAAGGAGGGCAGGTTTCCACCGCTCTACTTCAGAATAAAAATATCAGTAAACAGGTCACTATGTATCTATAGTCTGATATAAGTAATTTCAAAGTGGCGGGCCTTTTCTTTTATTTCTTTTGGTTGTTTGATTTTTACCCATGTACTTATTATTCTTGTAACGTTTTAGCTAAGGGAATCGTGAGAAATTCAATTTTCTAGTTGGTTTTTTATGAATGTTTTTGGTCCCAGTCGCGTCAAAACAGTGTTATTTTTTTCCTATCCCTACGAAATAATTTGATTAAATAATGTGTTGAATGAATTCACAGTAAAAAAGATGTTTGGTTGAACTATTAAGACTTATGAAAATTATCATTAATAAAAATATACTTTACTAATAATGGATATTTCACATGAAATATAATGAGTTATCACTATTATACACATGAATTTTAAAAAACTTATACAAATCTAAGTTCTCGATACTTAGAAAAAAGGAATAATTTCTGAAAAATTATAATAATTAAGACTTTTTCAAATCAAAAGAAGAAGAAAAACATCAGTGATAAAACTAACATACATGCTTTCAATAATCAAAAGAATACTCTTCATTAAAAATGCCCTAATGGGAATGCTCTACTAAATTAGGTATATACTCAGTATTACTCTAGCGGGCTCTAAAAGAGAACTTAATTTCAGAATCGTTATTTAGTAGCATTTCTTTAAAAATAGAAAGGTCTTGAAGAGAAAATAATGTTACTTGCACTGAAGAGAATATTCGTGTTTTCGAGAATATAGTTTTCAATTTTTAGATATTATTGTTCGTATCAATTAAAATACTTTTAATACGAGGTAAAATATTTTCGGAAAAAATATTTTTTAAAAATAAACATGCAAAATTAATATTTAAATAATTTTTTTCAGAGGAGCTATAATTTTCCTCGAAAAATATTGGAAGCCCATTCCAAATTGTTCCCTCTTACATTATTTTACTTGTCAGTGATTACTGGTAAAATAAAATAAGGCGAAACTGTATATTTAACAACAAAACAAAAATGTATATTGTTGGCGATCTTTTTGTATAATGTTGGCTATTGGCGAAAAACCAAAATACCCTAAAGTTACTACTCCTTGTACGCAATGGAAAGTTTTGATGGATAAATCAAGGCTGCACCCTTTATTTTTCAAAAAAAAAAAAAAAAAAAAAAAAAAAAAAAAAAAAAAAAAAAAAAAAANAAAAAAAAAAACATTATAAAAGTTTTGAATTTATATCAGAAGAACTTTTTTTCAGGCATTTTTTCTTTCTGAGTTTGTAAATATGATTACTTTACTCCGTGACTACTTAAACCATTTTTGAGAATTTTTCTTTTTCTTTAATACTTCTTTAAATATATACTGAAATCGGGTTAAAATTCTGCCTTTGGGCTGAGAGTGTATAATTTTGAAGTAAAAATTTAAGGTTAAGAGCTTAACATTTAAAAAAATCAGTTTTATTTATAATTAAAAATTCAGAACTCACCAACTATGGCATCTCATTCATCATTGTTTTTATCCTTAAAATTCGATATTTTCTGGAAGGACAAAGAATTTTTTGTTAATAAAATTTATAATTATCATAAATTTATGTAAGAGCATTTTGTTAAAGCGTTGACCGTAAAGAAATGAGCTATTACTTGGCTCTAAAAAATAATCAACTGTACTTGAAAAAAATTAATCTTAATAATACAGATTGAATCACTCAAAAAGAAAAAATAAATTCGAAGTAACTTTCACATTTACGAGACTTATCATTATAACAGTTTAAATAGGAAACGGTCCTTAATCTCATTTTAATAACTTTTTTTATGTTTTTAAAAATTTAAATATAAATGTTAAAGTTTATATCTGATAAAATCTAATCTCTTTCACTTTCTATTTTTAGGAAGGGGTGATACTTTCGCTAGCAATTCAAGAACGAGTTCCTAAAATAAAATCTCAAGAGTAATAAATAAATTTTGCTGCAACAATCGATAAATAGTTATTATCTGAAGCTCAATAAGTGGGGAAAACTTCGAGTAAAATACACTAAAATTGCAAAGAAAATAGAATTTCGAAAGGAATTTGGGTAAGATTGCAAATGAAAATGACGTTTTTATCACGCGAAATTTCAACTCAGTAGTTGCAATTCTGTGGGCTTTAAATTGGCCTACGCTTTATTTCTTACCACAGGTTCAACAGTTACTAATTTTTGAACTAATTATCGAATTTTAAATTGCTTTATTCCGTTGTACTGTATATTCTTTTATAAGTTCCGTAATTTTAGTCTCTAAATCTTATAATTTTTGCGCAGCAAAATAAAATGTTGCGTAAAATTATGTAATGCAAAAAATTTGAGAAGAAAACGCTAAAAATTGTGATAACTTTTGATACAATAAAAAAATTTTTAAAAAAAGACCTTACGTTACGTTTACAAATTAAAATGGCCCTTTCAGTACTTCAATTTATAATTCTCTGTTGTATATCTATGAGCATCCTCAAGATCTTATTGCAAAAATAAATGAATAAATAAACAGTAACAACTTATTACAACAAAGTTTTTGCCATTTCACTAAGTGCTAGGTAACTGATAATTCTGGTCATATATACTTATATAAAAATCGCAAAACATCATCACAACATTATAAAAAGGTAATCAGAAAATGCAGGATAGCTATAACAACTTTGAATTATTGCACTTTCTCTTTCGAAAGACTGACAGCTCCCAACTGCAGTGATCTAAGTTCAAGAGGGAAGAAAAAAAGATGCGTAAAACGCAACTGCCTTATAACTAAAACATTTATAACTATGCATTATGTTTGGTACTAACTATTTACTATGAATTATACTGGTGTCTTTTTCTGCATTATAGATAAAAATCTTTTAAACACAGCTCACTTCTAAACAATAATTCTTCAAACTTATTTGATCTAAGAGAAACAGTTAATCATCATTGAAATTTCCTTAATTTCCAAAATCAATTATTAGTACATTTTTGAAAAGAAAATTTTCAAACTTCTCAATTTGAATTTCATATTTTCGTTCAATTATAAGTCCAATAATCTTACAGATTTTCTTAATAACTATTAGAGTATTTTTTATAATAGAAAAATACAAAAATACATTTTTGTACGTAATTAGAGTGTCAAAAAAAACCTTTGCCGTACTTTGTCAGCCTCTTTTTTAACTGTTCTGAACACTACGTATTCTCTTCCAATATAAGAACGATACACCATTTCTTCTAAGTAGCAAACGTGCAAGCTCTCATTGTTGTAGTAGAGACAGCATCCGGAAAGACTTATTAGTGCACTACACGCTGTTAGTAAAGTATGTATGAGAAATTGTTTAATTTTAAAATATTTTATACTACTAGCATTCTATAGAAGGTTACGAGGATGAGCGAAGAAAAATCAGATACTTGATTTGGAAAAACAGAACAAAATAGCTATTTGGAAGTCCAATTAAACTTTAAAAAAAAAAAAATTTTAAATTGGGTTTTTTTCCACCTTAGCACGATTGTTGGATCGCCGCCAGTGGTGGGTTTAAGGGATTTAACAACATTTATTAAAATGACGTGACACTTGTAGGTTTGATAATTAGTAAAGTTTCTGCATGAAAATAGAACTTTACTTCCTTTCTATCAAATTTTAATTTTAAGAAACAGAATCATTAAAATATTAACTTAAAATTATTGCAATTAAACTAACAAATTTTAAGAAGTCTAACAACGATTTGCAAATAATACTATTAATTGAAAGTAATGTATTACTTTATAAATAAAAGTTTATGTTTTGTAATTACTGCGATGAAAATTGGCAATACAAATCTTAAATGATGAAAACGTAAAACATATCCCAAAGTAACAGATGATGCCAGTGGTTCCCAAAAGGTTTTTCGCGGAACTCTTGATTGAGTGGAAGCTTTAAAGGCATTCAGAAGGGGTTAGGATTTTTTTATTAACCAGCTATAATTTTTAAAACCTATAATTATATTTATATCTATACAATAATCAATCAATATATTTAATATTTCAGTTATTTTTAGGGGATTATTTAAATAAAATGCTAATAAAAAATGCTTATAGAAAAATACTAAAATTGAAAAAAATACATTTTTATTTATTTTAATTAAAATACTGACTAAACTATGAGAAAAATATGCAATTATAAAATAAAAAATTCCCTTTTTAAATTTTTCTTTCATAGAACTTTTTGACTACAATTTTCCTCGTAATCATTCTCAACGTTTGTAACAGTTCTTTTACTTTTTCATTCCAACAAATATAATTCAGCTTCATTTCAAGCTGTTATATACACAAAAAAATAATTCAAAACTAGACAAGATGCCAATCCAATTCTAAAAATTAGACTGACTAACGTAAAATCTAATTTTCAAAAGTATTACTCTATTCCTTAACACGAAGAAAAATTACATTTTCTGTACATTTAATGTTTAAAAATAAATAATTATAATATGTTCTTTCTTTGGTTAATATGTTCTTAATTTCCTATAAATTCTATTTATAAAGTCGGGTTGTGTTATGCGTTCTACAGCCGAACCAAGTTTTGAAGTGCTAAATAAAGGGATTCAAATACATTAAAATATTATTTTAACATTGTTAACAATTTTGTGCGTTAAATAAATGTGTTTAAACTGTCATACAGTCTCCAAATGCTATCTTTAAGAGAACGTGAGTATATTTCAAAATGATTGTAATAAAAATTCCTTAAGCAAAATTTTTCGTTTCAAGAAGATAAAATTATATAATAAAATTGGGCATTGTTTTAGAAATATTTTCTGGGTCCCTGGGTTTTATGTATCAAAATACCAGAACATTTCTAAATTTGGATATGAAGATAAAATTTGAATGGTAATTAGACATGACACGTGAATCTCTTAAAATAATGTCGCTATAAGCAATTAAGGGATTAGTGCAAGTAAAAGATGAATACAGATTGACAAATTCTTGATGAGGGCTAAATAAAGTTAAAGAAAATGGAGATAGGTTTTATGCAGTTATGTATTTTTACCGCTTTTCGACTAGCTAAAATGCTTAAATTTTAACTGGAGCTCTTTTACTGGATGACAAATAAAGTTCAGGTTGTTTTTTGACCACAACAAGCAGAATTTATTATCATTTTACCGCCAAATAGAACTTATCTCTAATCAAAATTTCCACAATCTAAGGAGATTAAACTTCAACCGGATTTCTGCCTCTGACGGTTATACAAGTCATAATTTTTTTTCTAAATGGTGCGAACGAAATGTACTGCCATTTTATTGCTAATTGAAACTTCGACCATTTTTCAATGTAAATAAACTGCTCGAGGCGTAAATAAATAAATAAATACTATAATGAAAATTTTAAAAACTAAGTTTTTCTAGTAGATTAAAAGGAGAGTTTGGTCGGAGTTCTAGTGAGTTTGGTCGGAACATTGTATAAATAGGTCAATAGTAGTAATTGATACTCTATTTTTAAGTAGTTTAACTACACATAAATAGGAATTTAATCATTTTTACTACACATTAATACTTTCGCAAGTAATTTTGTCTAAAATTTTTAGTCAGTCATTTTTTTTATTTCAAAAAGCTGACCCCAAAAATATTTTTGAACACTTATTTTCTTAAAATTCCTCAAAATATTTGGTCCATATTTAAATTTTGGGATAGGGTAATTAGTTTTTGCTTTTAAAATTTATAATTGTTAAAATGACGCATGAAATAAATTAAATTTATCTTTTGGGGACGATTATGACACATTAAGATGGGATTAAATTCCAATTAGAATAATTTAATAATAATATATAAGTAATTTCAAAACTAAACGTAATAAAAAAAATTTTAAAAATGCGATTCATTCTTTAAAATTGAAATAGAAAGAACGAAAAAAGAACCTGCAGATAAAGTTAATAATTCTGCTAAAAAGACAAATCTATTCATTCTGTGACAGAAGCGTATCTTTTTCAGATTTCATTAGCTAACTATAAATGATCGTTCTCAACTTAGAGGGGAGGGAGAAGATGTGGAAGGAACAGGAAAAAGAAAGTAAAAAGCACAAGCACAGCAAATTAGAAATTTTTTTTTTTACTTTAACTGATACTTCAAAAAAAAAACTTGTCGTGAATTAGAACACACATGGATAAGAAAAGATAAAAGCACTTAAAATATAAAGTCAAAAATGTCTATGATAAAATTAAATAGAGAAGTACATCATTGAATAAGATCAATAAATTCCAAGGCTCTACAGAAAAACTAATAATGAAGGAATCAGAAGTGTTACTCGCAAATTAAGCTCATTGTTTTTATACATTTAGTTTTTTTATTATTTCTTTATTTATTTACGAATAAATATGCATAAAAATTTTTTATCTTTTTCACTTTGGCATATAAATTATTGAAAATCTATGTTCTATTATTGTGCTAAAAAAAAGTTAAACAATTACAGAAAGTTTGCCAAATGCGTGATAACGAAAACAGTTGGAAGAATCAATTTTATTATACTTGAAAAAATAAATAAATTTCAAACGATTTCTATTTAGAATTTTAAAAAATGATTATGAAATGCAAAGTTTGCATGAACTTTGTTCGGAATTTATTACTCAACTACAAAATTTAAAAATAAATTTCAAACAATATTCAAACAAAATTTAAACTACAAAAGCGTTCAAAGAAGTGACATTCGCTTACTAAAACGTATAATGCAAATGAACATAATTCACTAAAATACTGAAAATTTTTAAGTTCTCAAAATCAGACATTTAGCTCAGAATAATTTTTTTTTAACTTTAATATTAGTTTTAAACAGTTTTTATAAATATTATAAATACGAACTTGTTTTCATTATTTACTAGGAACTGAAAAAAGTTTCGTTAATTTTTAACTCAAAAGCATTAAAAGAAATTAAGATAGAACATACAAATTAATATCTTGATTAACACAGAAACAAATAAAAACTTGCTTGAATTTTAATCTAAAATTCTTCAAAAAAATTTTTCACAAAACAAAATCAACAAAAAAAGCAAAGATGAATTTGACGAATAATAACACAACGAAAAGAAGATTATCGGCCTTTTATAATTTTGATGTCGCAATTTAAACAGAAATACCACAATTTGCAAAAAATGTTTTTTGATATAGTTAAATTATAAAGTTCACTTAATATTTAAAATGACTAAATCTTCGTAAAAATGTCTTCAATTTTTAAAGTCAATGAACTAAATTAATGAATAAAATTTATAAATCACCAAAATTTCTTATGCAAAAGTTAAGGAAAATGATAGGAACATAATCTCTATTATTAAATGTAATAATAATTAAAATTCCACAATACATGGAACATTTTATTTTTGACAATTAATGTTTGAAATGGCCTAATTTTTGTAAAAAAAGGTCTTCAATCTTTAAATTCAATGAAGTAAATTGATAAATAAAATTTTATAAGTCACCAAAATTTCTTATTCAAAAGAAATGAGAACTATATTGTTTTTTCTTAATTGATGTAATTAATAAAGATGGCATTTTACGCTTTTTCTCCATTTATTTCTAGCTTTTTCTTATTCTTTTACTTCATAAAATAAATAATTAAATGAATTACACTAATATCGCTCAAAAACAACGCTCCAAACTAGTATTCCACAATCAACAACGAATATGTACTGAACCACAGATTCAAAGTTGCGTTATCCATTACAAAAAATACCATTTGCTATTTTATAATTTGAGGAACATAATAGCTGCAAAATAAATTTATCTCTACCATCTTTTTCTGTGAGTAAATAAATTTATTGGCATTATAATTTTTTTAAAAATTAATTGCACCATTTTATTTTTATCTGCATCGTTCATACGATTGTAATAATGTATACATTACCAAACAACATTTAAAAATTATTTGAGTAGTTTTACACATTCATATTACATTAATAAAATATTCAAAATATTTTTTACATGAAGGAATAGAACAATGTAATTGATAGTTGAAATTACCTTCGAATCAATTCTTTGTTAATTCTTCAGCTCGCTATAATTTAATTCTTTTTTAAAAAATGACGTAATATTAAATATGATATTTAATACTTTTTCTCCAATATTTCTAGCTTTTTCTCATTCTTTTACTTCAAAATAAATGAAGTACACTGATACTGCTCAAACACAATGTCAGAACTAACATTCCATAATCAAAAGAGAATATGTGCTTGATTACAAATTCGCGATCGCAACGCTCGAGTACGCCGTCTAGCGGGAGCCTGTAAATATCGGACATTAACTTAATACAATCACATTTTCTGCCATCAAAGTCATTGACTGAATCAGACGCCATTTTTTAGCAGCAAATAAGAAACAAAATTTCCCTAAGGAAAAGGCCGAAGAACTTGAAAAAAATCTCCAGAATATTAGTAAATCTTTCAGGAACAGAACACGCCAAACATTTGAAGAAAAATTCCTCAAT